>NC_086450.1:183730296-184046962 GCF_028390025.1 Pseudophryne corroboree | reverse complement strand
GTCTAGATTGAGGCCCCGTGGTTTCAGCGTTTTTAGGGTGTAGATCCACCTCAACTCTTCTTTATTAATTTGTTTAATAAAATCCCCTCCCCTCCAATTGGGTGACACTAGTTTGATCCCCAAGATTTTCATCCCCGCCGGGTTCCTCTCATGTGTTTCTTTGAAGTGATTGGACAAGTTGTGTGTTTCTAGTCCCTTCCTTACATTCCTAATGTGTTCGGATATCCTAGTTTTCAGTGGTCTTACAGTTCTGCCTACATACTGTAGTCGGCATGGGCATTCAATGAGGTATATCACTCCCTTGCTTTGGCACGAGATGTGTTCTTGTATTTCAAACCTTTCTCCAGTTATGTTAGATTCAAAGCTAATGGTTTTCTTGGTGCTAACTTCGTGTGTTTTACAGTAACTGCAAGAGCCACAATGAAAAAAACCCTTGCTTAGTTTTTGTCCTGTTAAAGTAGTCTGTACCACTTCTGTCTTACTGAGATGACTATGTGAGAGTTTGGATTTTAAATCTGGTGCTCTTCTATAGACTACTTTTGGCCTAGAGGACAGGGTGTCAGCTAAAAGGTTATCTTCTAGGAGGATGTGCCAATGTTTGGACAGGATTTTTTCAAGTTGTCTATTATTGGTACTGAATTGTGTCAGGAAGACTGTCTTAAAGTCTTCACTTGATGTCTCTTTGTGTTTGTAAGTCAGGAGGGTGTCTCTTTCGACTTTTGTGGCTATTTGTAGATCTTTTTCAAGTATCTCCCTCTTGTAGCCTTTCTCTATAAACTGGTTTTTCATTTCCCCTGCTTGTCGCTCAAAATCTTCAAGTTTAGTACAGTTTCTCCTCAGTCTTTTAAATTGGCCTAGTGGGATGCTTCGTAACCAATTGGGATGATGTCCACTAGTATTCAGAATATAACTGTTGACATCTACGCTCTTCTGATATGTCTTTGTGTATATTGTGGAATTCTCCACAAATACATTGATGTCCAGGAAGTTTACTGTGGATCGACTATAGTTTGTGGTAAATAGTAAATTATTGTCGTTTGTATTGATGTATGTCAGGAATTCTAGTAATTTTTCTTCTGTGCCTTGCCAAATGAAAATGATGTCGTCTATATATCTTCGCCAGAGGACTAGGTTTGCTCCAAATTCATGACCACACCAGATATTGGTGTCCTCCCACCTACTCATGAACAAGTTGGCATAACTAGGAGCAAACCTAGTCCCCATAGCTGTGCCTGTAGTCTGTC
The DNA here is from genome assembly GCF_028390025.1 of Pseudophryne corroboree. Lineage (NCBI taxonomy): Eukaryota > Metazoa > Chordata > Amphibia > Anura > Myobatrachidae > Pseudophryne > Pseudophryne corroboree. The sequence continues at coordinate 184,045,718 of NC_086450.1, read as the reverse complement.
TGTAATGGATGTCATTAAACCAAAAGTTATTGTGTTGTAGAATGAATAGTATGCATTCCAAGATGAAGATGGTTTGTCTTGAGTCCAAAGTCGAGTCCAATGAAAGAAAGTGATACAAATAGCCACAAAAGTCGAAAGAGACACCCTCCTGACTTACAAACACAAAGAGACATCAAGTGAAGACTTTAAGACAGTCTTCCTGACACAATTCAGTACCAATAATAGACAACTTGAAAAAATCCTGTCCAAACATTGGCACATCCTCCTAGAAGATAACCTTTTAGCTGACACCCTGTCCTCTAGGCCAAAAGTAGTCTATAGAAGAGCACCAGATTTAAAATCCAAACTCTCACATAGTCATCTCAGTAAGACAGAAGTGGTACAGACTACTTTAACAGGACAAAAACTAAGCAAGGGTTTTTTTCATTGTGGCTCTTGCAGTTACTGTAAAACACACGAAGTTAGCACCAAGAAAACCATTAGCTTTGAATCTAACATAACTGGAGAAAGGTTTGAAATACAAGAACACATCTCGTGCCAAAGCAAGGGAGTGATATACCTCATTGAATGCCCATGCCGACTACAGTATGTAGGCAGAACTGTAAGACCACTGAAAACTAGGATATCCGAACACATTAGGAATGTAAGGAAGGGACTAGAAACACACAACTTGTCCAATCACTTCAAAGAAACACATGAGAGGAACCCGGCGGGGATGAAAATCTTGGGGATCAAACTAGTGTCACCCAATTGGAGGGGAGGGGATTTTATTAAACAAATTAATAAAGAAGAGTTGAGGTGGATCTACACCCTAAAAACGCTGAAACCACGGGGCCTCAATCTAGACAATGAGGTGAGATCAGTAATCATGAACTAATATCGTACATGGATTTGCTTCATATTTGCTAAGCCATCAAGCCCTATTAGCGTACATTTTGGTGGGTCAAGTCATTAGAGCCTAGCAAATTTAATTTTACACCATGTAACCAATTTTGCAGTGAAATATACCAAAACACAGATAATTTTTCCGCATACAATAAGTTTTACTAATGGGTTAATAATTAATAATATATTAACATATTGTGTTTACATAACAAAATTTTTTCACTTTTTATCCCAATTAGGTTTTATTCATAATCTTCGGATTGTCCATAACCCCATTTATCAACTTTTAACCCACAAACCACAGACTGTCACTACCTCCAAATGTAGTAACAGAAAATTCTCACACAACTAATAAATTCACCAGAAACGAACTCTCATCATTTCCCAATATTCACTAATGATTCAGTCTCAAAAATCATTCTTTATGGTCGTTATACCTTTTACATATATCATTTTTGCTTGTTTTGTTTACTATTACTATTATTATTGTTTTTCTATATCCCATTCTTTCCTTGTATATTCTTTTTATTGTATGATTGTCTGTATAGTCGTTATATAACAAATCCCCATTATAATTCGAGAAACACGCCCCCTTTTCTATGACATAAGCAAGTATGGGCATAAATAGCCCACACTGAATATGGCACTCATAGACTCCCTGAGGAAGACCTAGAAAGGTCGACACGCGTAGGAGCTAACAGGACACCGTTTCAAACAGACTGCCTTAATCATATTCAACACAGCAGAGCTCTCTATTTCTGGACACATTCATCACCCACGGCGCTGAAGACTGCTGAGGAACAGGAACAGGTCACGTGACCGCGAGGTACAGGAAAGTGAAAGTGAAACCGGACGAAAAGCTGCAAGACTGACAAGGAAGCAAGGTGACAGCGGAAGTTGGGAATCGAGCACAGAAGAACAAGGTAAGGGCTCTGTAAGTGGGGAGGTGCACTGCGGACAGTCCCGCTCCGGGTCTCGAAGTCAGTGACACTTTCCCCCCCAGAGACACGACCGCACTCCTCGGATCTGTCCGGCGGCAGACGCCTGTCTACACGGGCACCTTCCGCAGCCACAGACCGAGTCAGAGAGCGGCGAGTCCAGAGCCAATAATTACCTATCTCCTGCAACTCATCCCTCCCGCATAGCCACCTGGGGTACCCCTTCATTTGCTAGCACCGTCAGAAGATCACCTCACCCCCCCTCCCTCTCAAGACAGGATCAAGCTGCTGCAACAGACTCTTTGACCGTGACCCCCATATATTACTGAACGAGCTCCTCTGGGACTGTGTTGTATATACCCCTCCACACATTGTGGTAGAAGTTTGAGCACAATTAAACGAGGTGGGACGCCACACTCTATTGTACTGGACTGCGGACCAAAGTATACATATGTATAGAATTCTTTCATATACATATATATATATACACTCTTTCATTAATGTATTAATTTTCTATTTTTTCACATCTTTTTCCATTTATTCTCTTTCTGTCATTTTGTTTTAGAATAAATACACTAATTCTTCATATATACAGTGTATACTTGTCATTTAGTATTACAACCATTACCACCACATATTCAGGCGCAATTGTGTACCCTTATGTTATAGACCCCTTGTTGAAGTGTTTCCACTGGTGAAGGGTTTCAGACATGGGACCTTGCTAGTAGAGATGAGCGGATTCGGTTCTCAGAGAACCGAACCCACCCGATCATAGGGGATCCCGGGCGATCGGAACCACATCTCGGATCTCCCTGCCTGCCTCGGATCCCCAATCGAGCCAAAATTTCAGGATCCCGCTGTCAGATCCTGAGGTTTTGGCTCCGACGCAGTCTCCATAGTAACCTATGGAAGACCGCTGATTGGCTGAGAGAGCAGTCTGTCACTATCAGCATGTCTCCATAGGCTAATATGGGGCAAGATGGATGCTCCCACAGCACTAATAGCACTGCCTCCCGCACTGGCGACACTGACGCCCACACTGCAGACACTTCCACACTGCCGGCACCCCCCGCACTGCCAGCACCCCTGCACTGGGGACACTGCCTGCACTGAGTACACTGCCAGTACTCCCGCACTATCGCCACTGCTGGCACCCCTGCACTGAGGACACTGCCAGCACTCCTGCACTGAGGACACCTCCGGCACTCCCACATTGCCGACACTGCCGGCACCCCTGCACTAAGGACACTGTCGACACTCCTGCACTGAGGACACCTCCAGTGCTCCTGCATTGCCGACACTGCTGGCACCCCTGCACTGAGGACACTGCCAGCACTCCTGCACTGAGGACACCTCTGGCACTCACGCATTGCCGACACTGCCGGGACCCCTGCATTGAGGAAACCGCATGCACTCCTGCACTGCTGACACAGCTAGCACCCCCGCACTGCTGACACCTCCACACAGAGGACTCAGCCCACACTTCCGATTCCCCCGTACAGAGGACACCAGCGGCACCCCTGCACTGCTGATACTGCTGTCACCCCCCACAGAGGACACCACTGGCACTCACACACTGCCAACACAGCCAGAACCCCCGCAGATATGACACCACTTGGACACCCACACTGCCAACACTGCTGGCACCCCTGCAGTGAGGACACCGTCTGCACCGCTGCACTGAGGACACAGCTGGCACCCTTACATTGCTGTCAATGCCTGAACCCCTCTCCGCTGCCAACAGTGCCGACATACCCACAGTGAGGACACCGCTGGCACCCTCACACTACTGACAACCCCACAATGAGGATACTGCCAGCACCCCCGCATTGCCAACACCACCAACACCTCCACACTGAGTACCCCGACTTTACCCACCACTACTGACACCGCTAGCACACCCACATTGAGGACTTTGCCAGCAGCCTCACACTGCCGACACCGTTGGCATCTCTGCATTGAGGACACCCCTGCACTGTGCACAGCCCCACACTGAGGACAACGCTGACACTCCCAGCCACAGTAAAACACTGTTGTTGTATCTGACCTGCACTGTTTCTCGTACTGTATCCGACGCACACTGTATCTGATCTTGCACTATAGCCAACCCACACTGTACGCTACCTGCACTGTATCTGACCCACATTGTAAACTGCAATGTATCCAAACCACACTGTATTCCACGCTGTATCTGAAGTGCACTGTATCCAACCTGCACTGTAACTTACGCTGTATCCAACCCACACTCTGACCTGCACTGTGTCTGACCCGAACTGTATCCCGCACTGTATTCGGCCTGCACTGTATCTTGCACTGTATCCGACCTTGTACTGTAGCCAACGTGCACTGTATCCACCCAGCACTGTAACCTGCACTATATCCAACCCGCACTTTGACCTGCACTGTATCTAACCCGCACTGTATCTGGCCCACACTGTATCCAACCCACACTGTATCTGACCCGCACTGTATGCGACCTGCACTATATACAACCTGCAATGAATTCCACCTACACTGCATCCGAACAGCCCTGTCTCTACCTGCACTGTATCTGACCCACACTGTAACCTGCATTGTATCCGACCTGCATTGTATCTGATCCGCTCTGTATCCAACCTGCACTGTAACCCCTACTATTTCTTACCTGCACTGTATGCGAACAGCACTGTATTTGACCAGCACTGTAACCTGGTCAATATTTAACTGTTTGTCCCAAAGTATTCTGCACTGTACTACGCAGATATGGAATGCTGCTTTTTGTGATTGGGGAGATTTTGGGTAGCTGCTCGACAAAAAGGCTGATTGATCGGGGCTTTACATGGGCACAAGGTGACAGCAGTAACACAAGGCTCCCAGGAGGGAGGTACAGACTGGGCACTGAGAATAGGCATGTGCTGGGGGCATGTGCACTTGTGTAGAGGGCATCAATGTCTGCTGTTGCTATTTTGCACATAGTTTCAGATTATTTTTCTTTGCTGTTTGGTAACTACTTTAGAGCAACGATATTCTACACACGATTCTCAGGAAATTTCAGTGTTGGATTGTTTTCTATTCATAGTACTTGCAAGTCGGTTGGATTGGTTATTGCTAATACATTACTAATTTGTAAAACAGTAATGACTGCCGTGTGTTTGTGCCGCTGCTCTGTTGCTTAGCCAATCTTGGCCTATGTTGGTGAGGTGGTCAAAACTGACAGGAAATGAGTGGAAATTTATGTTATTGAGGTTAATAATACTGTAGGAACAAAAACAGGCAAAAGTTCTGTCATTTTAGCTGTTTTTATTATTTTTCTAAAAAAAATACAGATCCAAAACCAAAAACCCGCAAGGGCAGTTTTGGCAAAACCAAAACACGAAGGAGATACAGATCCAAAACCAAAACCTGAAAAATAGTCCGGCGCACACCACCACTTGCTAGCGAAGGTTAATATTGAATTGCCCATTACATAGGTTTGCTTCTGCTTCATCCTAATTTCTATAGTTTCATGGAATTTGGATGTCCAATATTATGTTGATCTGTGCATACCCACAGACTGTGCTATGTCTTACACCTGAAAGATTTAGCTGTTTCTTGCAGTGGTATATTCAGGTTGGGACAGGCCATAAAGGTGTTGCACACTACTTGGGAGACTCCCTTTTTATGGGTACATGAGGTAGCTGTCAAGGTCAGGAGGTAGCATTCTCCGTACAGGTTCTCTTTCGTATTCTGTGTGCCTGTTGCACATAACACAGAAGGACCTACTGTATGTCCTGTCTATTATAATTGGGGATTGAGATTGATACAGTGGTAGGATGTTGCTGTTTTCCCACTGCTAAGGTGCAATGTCTCAGGGAGCAAATCAGCTACTGCTTACTGGTAAAAAAGGTATCTTCACGTGACGTTCAGTCCTTGTCTGGCTTACTGTATATAACTTTGCGTGCTGCATTGTTCTCTTAGATTGGGCTTTCTGCAGACAGCTGTGGTGGGCAAATGCCATACCCCAGAAATAACTTATTTGTCTAGAGAGAATAAGGACAATCTGTATATTTGGTTGTCTTGTTAGCAGTACTTTATTGAAAAGAAGAGCTGGCCTCCCACATGTCCCCTACCTCTTATGCAGCTTTTCACTGGTGATTGGATTTGCCTGGGTTTGGTACTTACCTGGATGGTGTGGTGTGGAGTGGTGTTGTGAGCCTTGGCTCAAGTGCGGCATGTTACAGTGCTTACTGCAAATTTTACTGCTCTTTACAACTTTTCTGCTTATACAGTAGGATGAGTTGAAATATGGTCGCCTCTGCTTTGTAACGGAAACTTGTTTTCTGATGCATCAATATGGGAATGGTGCAGGTCATCAGTGATCAGAGGGCATACTCTCCCATCTGTTATAGCATCACTTAGACCTACGCTGTCTAGAAGAAAATATTGGATTTTGAGACAAACATTTGGAGAGCGCTGACATACTGTATGCATTAGCGTTGTCTTGTTTAAGCTAGGGCAAGAATTGACAGCATGGCGCAGTAGTTAGCATTATTGTCTCACAGCACTGAAATCTTGGGTTCGATTCCCATCGAGACTCTATCCGTGTGATGTTTGTATCATCTCCCCATGTTTGCATGGGTTTCCTCCGGAAGATTCCGTTTTCTTCCATAATCGAAAAACAAACAAGTAGGTTATTTGGATTCTGTGTGTGTTTGTGTACCTGTGAGAAGGAATATAGAATTTAAGATCTGTAAAGGGATTCAGTATGATATGCTGGCGCTTGGGATCCGGTTGGTCAGAAGACCGACCCCGGGATCCTGAAGGTTGGGAGTTGTGGCTTTTCTCCCGTCTCTCCTAACCCTCCCTTCCCGCAGCTTAACCCTAACTGTCCCTCTGGTGCCTAACCTTAACCTCCCTGCGGTGGTGCATAAACCTAACCTAATCACCCCTTCCCACAGCTGCATGGATATTCAAACCCCACAAAGTCATATTTTATTTCAATGGCTTTAAAGGGCTGGCAGAAATTGACCAATGGGCTTTGGACTGTTTGCGCTGTTCTGTATAGATTTTTCATTGTCTTTCTTCAGGGCTTTCACATCAGAGAGCTTGTGGCGTCCAGTAAGAGGTCATTATATACCATCCTCCTTGGTCGAAACATTCTGCTTCGACAGGACTTGTTTTTCAAAATTCATAGGACTAAAACTGTCCAGCTGGACAACGGGGGTTACATTCTATGCTCAATCAGTGCAGGACATTGCCCACCAGATTTGGCTACCAGCAATGTCACCTTGAGACCGTTGTGTGGCATACATTGGTTAATTCATTACGGATGCAAAACCTCTGTGTAAGTATCAGTTTGGTGCTGTGTTCAAGTGCTGTTAAGCAGTCTTATGGGTTGATAATATAAATTACAGGAAGCATTTGTTCTGAACTGAGGCAACCATGTGCATGTTAGAAGCTGCAGTAGTTGCATTTAGCCAATAGAAATCATTGGCATATAAATCTTTCATTTTCAGTTGCCACTCCCGGTGTTGGTGTTGTAACCCAGGGTACATGTCACTCACCACCATTGTTGTGAAGACATGAAGGGCTTTACCTTGTTTATTTTTCTTCAAAGGGAATCTCATTAGCTATTGGTCTCACTGAGGAATTTTCCTTTATATAGTATTTACCCTCATTCAGGTTACCTGTTTTTCCCATCCAGTGTCCTTGGTTTTCCCCCACCCCTCCCATCTTTTGCTGCTACAGTACTTGCGACTATGTGTAGGTCCATTTTTATTTGTTTACTATGTCTATTCTGTTGCTCATTTATCTGGTTTGTGGATCATACTTTTATTTATTAGGTTGGCATCACCATTTGGACCAGAGGGTACAGGGCTCGTCAGCTTAGGGTACAGGGCATGTGTTGGGAGGGCTTTTTTGATTTGGTCACTGATACGGCGACTCATTAAAGAATTATGGTTATTTATTCACTAAGGTGGTCATGACCTGGAAGCAGTTAGTTTGGTCAGATATCATAATTGGAGGATGCCCATCTGCAAAGGTTAGATGATGTGCACAATACTAAAGCTAGAATCAGCTATTTTCCTTTTTTTTTATTGGTGGGTCCAGGTAGCCTGGGTGGTAAGGTGTGATTCCTTGAGATCCAAGATATTGCAGGAAAGCATTACTCTTGAGTGGTCAAATGTGGCACATGAGGTAGTTGTAGAGCACCTCACTTTAGTGGGTTAAGTCCGTGAGGGGGTCCAGGGCACCTTACTTGAGGTAGGAACCAGTAGTATTATGCCAGTTAAGGAGAGATGGGTTCTCTAAGACCCCAATTATGTTGGGGACTTACATCTGCTCCTTTTAATTAGTGTTAATGCTGTAGCTCACTGCCCAAAAGGCTTTCTTGACCAACCAATTACTAAAAACTGTACTACTAATGAAGTGTCTGTGTTTTACTGTATGTTAGCTGGGTTAAGTTGGTTGTGGGGGGTGGAGGGGTGGTTTTGTGATGCTTAGTCAAAGCTACAAACTGCTAAGCATCTTGTTATATATATATTAGTGATGAGCGGGTTCGGTTCCTCGGAATCCGAACCCCCCCGAACTTCACCCATTTTACACGGGTCCGAGGCATACTCGGATACTCCAGTATTGCTCGGTTAACCCGAGCGCGCACGAACGTCATCATCCCGCTGTCGGATTCTCGCGAGATTCGGATTCTATATAAGGAGCCGCACGTCACCGCCATTTTTCACTCGTGCATTGGAAATGATAGTGAGAGGACGTGGCTGGCGTCCTCTCACTTTGTTTCAGAACTTTCAGGGGGCTGCAAATATCTTTATTCTGGGGACCAGCAGTATTATAGGAGGAGTACAGTGCAGAGTTTTGCTGACCAGTGACCACCAGTATTATACGTTCTCTGCCTGAAAAACGCTCCATATCTCTGCTCAGTGTGCTGCATATATCTGTGCTCACACTGCTTTATTGTGGGGACTGGGGACCAGCAGTATTATATAGGAGGAGTACAGTGCAGAGTTTTGCTGACCAGTGACCACCAGTATTATACGTTCTCTGCCTGAAAAACGCTCCATATCTGTGCTCAGTGTGCTGCATATATCTGTGCTCACACTGCTTTATTGTGGGGACTGGGGACCAGCAGTATTATATATGAGGAGTACAGTGCAGAGTTTTGCTGACCAGTGACCACCAGTATTATACGTTCTCTGCCTGAAAAACGCTCCATATCTGTGCTGCATTGTAGTATATAGTAGGAGTACAGTGCATCATTTTGCTGACCACCAGTATATAATATATAGGAGTCCGGTACAGAAGGCCACTGCTCTACCTGCCTCTGTGTCATCAAGTATACTATCCATCCATACCTGTGGTGCATTTCAGTTTTGCACAGTTTGCTGACCACCAGTATATACTAGATAGCAGTACGGTACAGAAGGCCACTGCTCTACCTACCTCTGTGTCGTCAAGTATACTATCCATCCATACCTGTGGTGCATTTCAGTTTTGCACAGTTTGCTGACCACCAGTATAACTATATATATATAGGAGTACGGTACAGTAGTCCACTGCTCTACCTACCTCTGTGTCGTCAAGTACACTATCCATCCATACCTGTGGTGCATTTCAGTTGTGCGCAGTATATATAGTAGTAGGCCATTGCTATTGATATATTACTGGCATATAATTCCACACATTAAAAAATGGAGAACAAAAATGTGGAGGGTAAAATAGGGGAAGATCAAGATCCACTTCCACCTCGTGCTGAAGCTGCTGCCACTAGTCATGGCCGAGACGATGAAATGCCATCAACGTCGTCTGCCAAGGCCGATGCCCAATGTCATAGTAGAGAGCATGTAAAATCCAAAAAAATAAAGCTCAGTAAAATGACCCAAAAATCTAAATCAAAATCGTCTGAGGAGAAGCGTAAACTTGCCAATGTGCCATTTACGACACGGAGTGGCAAGGAACGGCTGAGGGCCTGGCCTATGTTCATGGCTAGTGGTTCAGCTTCACCTGAGGATGGAAGCACTCATCCTCCTGCTAGAAAACTTAAAAGAGTTAAGATGGCAAAAGCACAGCAAAGAACTGTGCGTTCTTCTAAATCACAAATCCCCAAGGAGAGTCCAATTGTGTCGGTTGCGATGCCTGACCTTCCTAACACTGGACGGGAAGAGGTTGCGCCTTCCACCATTTGCACGCCCCCTGCAAGTGCTGGAAGAAGCACCCGCAGTCCAGTTCCTGATAGTCAAATTGAAGATGTCACTGTTGAAGTACACTGGGGAGGAAATTGACAAGGAGGATTCTGATGGTGAGGTGGTTTGTTTAAGTCAGGCACCTCTTTTTTTTCTTTGCATCATGTGCTGTTTGGGGACTATTTTTTAAATCTGCCATCCTGTCTGACACTGCAGTGCCACTCCTAGATGGGCCAGGTGTTTGTGTCGGCCACTTGGGTCGCTTAGCTTAGTCATCCAGCGACCTCAGTGCAAATTTTAGGACTAAAAATAATATTGTGAGGTGTGAGGTGTTCAGAATAGACTGGAAATGAGTGTAAATTATGGTTATAGAGGTTAATAATACTATGGGATCAAAATGACCCCCAAATTCTATGATTTAAGCTGTTTTTGAGGGTTTTTTGTAAAAAAACACCCGAATCTAAAACACACCCGAATCCGACAAAATTTTTTCAAAAGGAGGCTCAGTTGTTGTTCATACTGTTAACTGGGTATGGTTATCACAAGTTGTACAGTGTGATTGGTGTGGCTGGTATGAGTCTTACCCTGGATTCCAAATCCTTTCCTTGTTGTGTCAGCTCTTCCGGGCACAGTTTCCCTAACTGAGGTCTGGAGGAGGACTTAATTGTGTGTGTGTGGGACAGTGTGAGTGTGTGTTAATTGTGTGTGTGTGGGACAGTATGAGTGTGTGTAAATTTTTGCAGTCCAGTGTGTGTGGGGGAGGGGAAAGTATGAGAATGTGTGTGTAGTCTGAGTGAGTGAGTGTGTGTGGGGTTTGGGGGTGGCCAGTGTGTGTGTGTGTTATCTACAGTGTGTGTGTGTGTGTTGCCCATTTACCAAAGAGAGATATGTATTAAACCACGGCCACTGAGATGCCCCTCTCACTCACCATCCAGCTGGGTGGGCGAGCCGGGCGGGTCGAAAGCCAGCAGCAGGGGCAGCATGCCGGATATCAGCAGCCGAGGGTGCGGGCTGTAAGGAACGTGCGGAACGGTGCGGAGCCCAAAGCCGGAGATCGGCAGCATGTTGACCGGCAACAAGCAGCTTCTGCTTCCGCGTTCAACATGCTGCCGATCTCCGGCTTTGGGCTACGCAGGGTTCGGGGGATGGGTGTCCTCTGCCAGTGTACTGCAGCTCCGGGGGTGCGGGCTCCGGAGGCTTTCAGCACTGTTGAATATCCAGCTGCCTCAAGTATGTAAGCCCGCACCCTCGGCTGCTGATATCCGGCATGCTGCTGCTTCTGCTGCTGCTGGCTACCCCCCCCCCCCCCCCGCCCGGCTCGGCCACACAGCTGTACGGTGAGAAGGGCATCTCAGTTCCCGAGGTTTAACACATATGCCTCAGTAAATGGCCTCTGCGGTAAACGATACTAATGCTTACCGTGGCAGTAACAGCGGGGAGGACGGCGCACGTCGGGATCCTGCAGCAGGAGAGAAGAACCCCTTCAGATCGCAGCAGACCACACTGAAAAGGGTGCATCCCCGGTGCGGTGCTCTGCATCCCGGGTGGTGCCGAAGATGTGGCGTGTCGGAGGTGGCAGAAGCGCCGCAGCCAGGGCCGGTGCAAGGTTTCTCGGCACCCTAGGCAAAAAATCTGCACACTCTCCCCCCCCTCAGGGGAAAATGTGGAGGTGGTGTCTTAGAAGTTCCCCAGCTGATATTGTTAAATAGAGAACGCCACCTACAAAAAAAAGTAGGCTGTATTGTAGGAAAGGGGGACAGACAACACAGGCAGGAGATATACACAGGTATACAGCATATGGAGTGTACTATAGTTGTGGGGGTGGGAGGGATTTTTGCTCGGAATGCGGTTAACATCCCGACTGTTGGGATCCCATGGTCAGGATACTGATGTCGGAATCCCAACACTCAGTGGAATACCGACACAAGCCCGGAATTCACCCTTGGGTGGTGGTCCACGTCACCACCCAAGGGGGAATATAATAGTGTGGCCAAAGGTCACCACCGGAGCCGACGAGTGGCAAGCGCAGCGAGCACGAGGGGATTCGCTGTGCTTGCTGCTGGGATTCCACTCCTGACCGCCGGGATCCCATACCGATCCTATTTGCTCATTATGATGAGCAGATCAGATTATGCCACATTACAGTACCCACAGTTCATATATTATGTCACACTACAGTGCCCCCTCTACCATTATAACATCCACTACACACTGCTCTCACTGACAGTGTCACAAAGCTCAGGCTGGGAATGGATCAGACCCTATTACTTAGCAGCCATAACTAGGGAAATTGCTATGCAACTTTATAACTTGGGTCCAGGCCTCCCTAAGCCTCTGTGCCCCAAAACAATGGCACCCCCTGCACCCACAATAGTTACACCCATGATTATAGGCATCAATGCAGTGACAGACCATACAATATTGACGTCACTGCAGTGACCGCAATACTGCACATTCCCTGTCACAATGACTACCATACCACATAGACAGCATGCCAGTAATTGCCATACCGCACAGAGGGGTAATTCAGACCTGATCGTTGGGCAGTGATTTTTGCTGTCCTGCGATCAGATAGTCGCCGCCTACAGGAGGAGTGTATTTTCGCTGTGCAAGTGTGCGATCGTATGTGTTGCAGAGATGCTAAAATTCAGTTTGTGCAGTCTCTGCACAGCCCAGGACTTACTCTTCCAGTGCGATAGAATCCTGCTGATCGGAGCCGGAGCAGACGTCAGACACCCTCCCTCAAAACGCTTGGACACACCTACGTTTTTCCGGACACTCCCTGTATACGGTCAGTTGCCACCCACAAACGGCCTCTTCCGGTCAATCAAATTGCGTATGCCTGTGCGAATGGATCCTTCACACCATCCCATCGCTGACCAGCGATGCCCATTGCAGCTGTCCGATGCGCCTGGGTATTGCGGTGCATACGCAGTTTGGACCTGATCTCCCGCTGTGCGAAAACGCACAGCAAGCGATCAGTTCAGAATTACCCCCAGAGAACATTCTATCATCTGCCATATTGCACAGACTGCACACGGTATCCGTGACCACCATACCATACAGACGACACCTTTAGGATTGCAATACAGTACACTGAGTACAATATGTGCTGGGACTTGTAGTACCTCTACTGCTGGATACTTGTGGTCCCTCTGCTAGCTGGGCATAGGCATGTCAGTCAGTTACGTGTATTAATACAGGATTCACAAAACTCCCATGATCCATAGCTGCAGTTGCCAAATGTGGTGACATGCACCAGAAACAAAAGGGGTGGGATAATTCATTGCTGACCAGGAGGAAATGGAGAGACTACAGCCAGGGAGGAGCCACCCGAGAACAGGTGCTGTACGGGCAGGTGACATCACAGCACACGACAGTCATGTGACTGTCAGTGCCGATGCTGTGTCCACGCTGAGACCAGCACCTAGAGCCAGGCTGGCAGTTTAGTCATATATGCAGGCAGTGCCGTAACTAGACATTTTAGCGCTGTGTGCAAAAAACAGCATTGACACGCCCCTTACGTAATATAAGGGCAGTGCGCGCCGCAGGCATGCAAAAATATATATAGGGGCGTGGCTTCATGGGGAAGGGGTGTGGCCACAAAATAATACAAATTTATATTACGGTGCACAGTAGTCTCCATTATTCAAATTACGCCACACAGTAGCACCACTACACCATGTAGAGTCCCTTTTACACATTACGGCGGACAGATTCCCCTTTTTACACATTACGGCAGACAGATTCCCGTTTTTACACATTACGGCAGACAGTGTCCCCTTATTACACATTACAGCAGACAGCGTCCCCTTATTACACATTACGGCAGACAGCGTCCCCCTTTTTACACGTTACGGCAGACAGCGTCCCCCTTATTACACATTAGTCCTCCTTATTACACAGTCCCCCTTATTACACATTACGGCTGACAGCGTCCCCTTATTACACATTATGGCAGACAGCGTCCCCTTATTACATATTACGGCAGACAGCATCGCCCTTTTTACACATTACGGCAGACAGCGTCCCCTTTTACACATTACGGCAGACAGCGTCCCCCTTTTAACACATTACGGCAGACAGCATCCCCCTTTTTACACAATACGGCAGACAGCATCCCCCTTTTTCTCATTACGGCAGACATCATCCCTCTTTTTACACGTTACGACAGCCAGTCCCCCTTTTATACATTAGATAGATAGATAGCTACTTACCATCTCTCCGCTGGCTCAGGCAGTCAGGCTTCTCGGTGCTGGCAGGTTCGGAGGCAGGGGAGAAGGAGGAGGGAGGGGGACTCCGAAGCCGCAGCAGCGCTATTTAATTGGTGGCAGCGCCGCATGCAGCTGTCCCTCTCGGAAGGAGAGGGACAGCTGCAGCGGCGCTGCCACCAATTACATAGCGCTGCTAAGGCTCCCTCCTTCTCCTTCTCCCCTGCCTCCGGAGCTGCTCCTCTCCGGCGGCAGCACACTCACACAGACGGCTTGTAATGAGTCAGTTTGACTCATTACAAGCTGCTGATGATTTTAGGGAAAGCGAGCAGTTGCGCCCTCAGGGCGACTGCGCTGTGTGACAGGTACACTTGGCACACACGTAGTTACGGCTCTGTGTGCAGGGCAAACGCAGAATTCGTGCCGGGGTGTTTCCAAAGATGGGTTGGAGATCTGCAGAGACTGAGGTAACCCTCTATATACAGGGTTTGTTAGTGTTTGTGTGTATGTATTATATATATATATATATATATATACTGCTCAAAAAAATAAAGGGAACACTAAAATAACACATCCTAGATATGAAAGAATGAAATTTTCCTCTTATATACTTTGTTCTTTACATAGTTGAATATGCTGAAAACAAAATCACACAAAAATGATCAATGGAAATCAAATTTATTAACCCATGGAGGTCTGGATTTGGAGTCACACTCAAAATTAAAGTGGAAAAACACACTACAGGCTGATCCAACTTTGATGTAATGTCCTTAAAACAAGTCAAAATGGGGCTCAGTAGTGTGTGTGGCCTCCACGTGCCTGTATAATAATAATAATAATAATTTTATTTATATAGCGCTCTTTCTCCAATAGGACTCAAGGCGCTTAACAGATACATTGCATAATATAGTACAGAAAATAATGAAGTACATTTTCATAAAATACAGAAGCATGAAGATACTAAAAGGGACACTATGGAAATGCTTTAGTAAACAGAAAAGTCTTGAGTCTACTTTTGAAGGATTCTATAGTTGGGGCCTCTCGCACTGTGCGGGGAAGTGAGTTCCATAGAGTCGGAGCCGCATGACTAAAAGCTCGCCCCCCAGATGAATTACGGTAGATTCTAGGTACTGCTAAAAGTCCTTCATCTACAGATCGCAGTAATCGAGTGGGGCAGTATGGGGTCAGAAGCTGTTTCAGGTACCTTGGGCCTTGGTCATGTAATGCTTTGAAACTCAGTAAGCCAATCTTGAAGATGATTCGCCATCTTACAGGCAGCCAGTGAAGGGAGTAGAGGATGGGTGTTATGTGGCTAGAACGGGGCTGGTTGGTTAATAGCCTGGCAGCTGTGTTTTGCACCAGCTGTAAGCGTTGCAATTCTTTTGCTGGTAGACCAAGGTAGAGGGCATTACAGTAGTCTAAACGAGATGATACAAATGCATGTATGACTTTTGGCATGTCATCTGAGGGAATTAAGTGCTTGATTCTGGCTATGTTCCTCAGGTGAAAGAATGAGGATTTGATTGTGGCTGATATCTGATGTTTAAGTGTCAAGCCACCATCCAGGACAACGCCAAGATTCCGCACACGATCACTGGTCTGTAATTCTGAATCCCCCAGTGTAAGTCCAGTTGGTTGGCTATGCTGCAGTCTTGTCCTTTGATGTTGCGGTCGTATCAAAAGGACCTCTGTTTTATCCGGGTTCAGTCGCAGCCAACTGGCGCTCATCCACTCCTGTAGTTCAGCTAGACAGCCATTTAGGGTTGCTATTGGGTTATCAGTGCCCGGAGCAAAGGACAAGTACAGTTGTGTATCATCTGCATAGCAGTGGTAGACCAGGCCATGGCGCCTGATTATTTCGCCCAATGGGAGCATGTATACTGCAAAAAGCATGGGGGATAGTATAGAACCTTGTGGGACACCACATGGCAATGGCACTGGTGGTGATGAGTATAATCCAGATGATACTCTCTGTGACCTGCCTGTGAGAAATGATTTGAACCAGCTTAGGACTGTGCCATCCAGACCACAGAAATGTATCAGTCGCTCAATCAGAAGCCCATGGTCCACGGTATCAAATGCTGCCGAGAGATCCAGAAGGATTAATATTGAACAGTCACCTCTGTCTTTTGCCATCAGAAGATCATTCAACACACACACCAGGGCTGTTTCAGTGCTATGTCTTCTCCTGAATCCTGATTGAAATGGATCATAAATATCATGGGTTGTCAGGCGGGTTTCCAGTTGATTTGCAACGACTTTCTCAATAACCTTTCCTAGGAAAGGAAGGTTCGATACCGGTCTGTAGTTGGTCATGCAGTCGGGATCTAAATTAGGTTTTTTAAGAAGCGGTCTAACAATTGCTTCCTTTAGGGGTCCAGGAAAAATGCCTGTCTGCAAAGAACATTGAACAATTTTTGTAAAGACAGGACCAATTATATCCATACAACCTATTAGAAGCTTGGTTGAGGCTGGGTCCAGATCACAGGTGGTGGGACGCAAAAGTCGAGCAATTTCAGCAGTGTCCTTTACATCCACTGGGTCAAAGCTGGTCCATGAAGGCAGGTAGCTTATATTGGCAGGCTTTGTAGTTTGGCACTCCTTTGATGGCACTGTGGAGATTCCAGCCCGGATGGTGGATATTTTATCTGCAAAGAAGTTTGCAAACTCGTTGCATCTTGCCTGGGAGAGAGTCTCATCAGTCTGCAGGCATGCTGGCTTGCAAAGCATCTCCACTGTGCGGAAAAGCTGAGCTGGCCTATTGTTTGCTGCTGTGATCTCATTTGACAGGAACTGTGCCTTCTTACGAGTGATTGTCGATTGATATTCTTCGTTATGCTTTATTAGTTTTATTTTGTCATCCACTAGGTTAGTCTTCCTCCATTGTCTTTCCAGTCTACGCCCCCTTTTCTTGAGCTCACTAACACTGTTGTCGAACCATGGAGCTTGACGTTGTGGTTTACGAGGTCTTAAACGCACAGGGGCGATAACATCAATTGCAGCCATAACATCCCTATTATAATAACGGACTAGGGAACAGGGATCTTCACAGGCACCCAGTATAGCAGAGAGATCCAGATTTGCTGCAAGAGCCTGGGGAGTCATACCCCTCCTTGGACGATACCTGGTCAACTCCACGGGCAGAGATCTTATTTGAGGGGTTGCAACTGAGAACCAGAGGGAGTAGTGGTCTGACCAGATGACTGGGTTTATTTTTAGGTCAGTGACTTCTAATCCAATCTGAAAGACAAGGTCGAGAGTGTGACCACTTTTATGTGTGGCAGAGGGAACGACCTGTGTGAAGCCCAGACCATTCATTGTGCACAGGAGGTCTTGGCCAAGGCGTGAGAGCTCATCATCCACCCATGCATTGAAATCCCCGAGGATGAGCCATCTTTGATGTTCCAGAACCAGGCCAGCAACAGTGTCTGCAATTTCTTCTAGAAATATCTTTCCATCTCCAGGTGGCCGGTAAATGAGAAGTACTCTGAAACCTAATCCTGTCGAACTCCGGGCAGCAATGCACTCGAATGAGTGAGTAGTTTCAATAGGGTGGACCCTAAGTTTAAGTTCTTTTTTGAAGCAGATAGCCACCCCGCCACCCCTGCGGTCCAGTCTTGGGTTGTGGATGACAGAGTAGTTTGTTGGTACTGCAGCCTCCAATATAGGTGCTGCATTTTCATCTAGCCAGGTCTCTGTAATACAGGCTAGATCTGCAGATTCAATAAGGTCAGCAATTGTTGCAGTCTTGTTTCTTATAGATCTGGCATTACAAAGGACTGACCTGATTGGGCATACCAGAGGGTCTTCAGTTTTCTTTATGTTAAGTGCAGGAGCTCTGGGTATGGGGGTCACAAAGTGAGAGTAGACAGTTCTGTCCTTCCAAACACAGGGCCGTCTTTTGGGTATCACTTCTATTTGATTGTTCTTTGAGTATGAGGGTGAGCAGGTGGGCAAAGGACTTAGATGGTTACCGGGGGAAGTACATTTCCGGCCTGCTCGCTTCCCACGAATGCGCCAGTGTTTTCTTTTTAAAATACCAAGGGATTGGAGAATAGAAGCCTGTGATGGTGTGATAGGAACTGCAGAACGTGGTGGGCGGAGTGAAAGAATGAAGCTGGAGCAATACGTATACATTTGGTCATCAATGACAGATTACTATAAGATTGAGCTGCATATGATGATGAGAGAGGGAGAGAAAGCAGTGTTTTTTTTTTCCGTTTTTTTTTTTCCTTTTTGTGTTTTGTTTTCCCCCAATTCAGTATGTGATCCAAAATTATAATGGCATATGAACAAAGTTATTGCTATAACCTATTGGGTGTGTTTGAAGCAAGTAATAAATAAAATAACTGCTGATTTAGTCAATTATCCTAGGATAGGCAGTCTTTTGGAAGGTGTTAGAAGCCAATTCCTACTGTGTAGGTGTGAAAAGTCTCAGTGTGAGAGGCCTTTGAAGTAGATTTTTTTTTTTGTGGGGGTAGTAGTGATAACGTGTCCAGGGAATGGATCCTGATTTTAAACAGTGAGCCTTCAGCAATTCAGAGCCTGAATATACTGATATTAGTAGATTAATGCAATAAGTCAGTTATTTGTTGCTCAGAGAACAGAGGTGGATGATGTCTAAGTGAGGGGCTGGATGTAGCCAAAGATAGGTTGTAATCCACAGTACCTTATCTGGGTAATGTCCAATGCAGAGTACAGCAGCTGCTAAACTGAAGGATTTCTCAGTGGAGATATGCAGAGGATTCAGTCCAGGATTCAATCCAGTGTGTATCTCAGCGCAGGAATGCAATCCGTTGGTTTTGATGAAATGTCCGCGTAGAGTAGTACAAGTTAAAGGTAAGTCCATGGATATTTATGATGATTCATAGGTCAGTTGTGGTGAATTTAAGCTGTTTTATGGAGATGATCAGGAGCATACAAAAGGTGAGGCAGCCATCTTGGGCGCCAGTCAAATATGTATGACCTCCCTACAACGCCTGGGCATGCTCCTGATGAGGTGGCGGATGGTCTCCTGAGGGATCTCCTCCCTGACCTGGACTAAAGCATCCGCCAACTCCTGGACAGTCTGTGGTTGCTGGATGGAGCGAGACATGATGTCCCAGATGTGCTCAATTGGATTCAGGTCTGGGGAACGGACGGGCCAGTCCCTAGGATCAATTCCTTCGTCTTGCAGGAACTGCTGACACACTCCAGCCACATGAGGTCTAGCATTGTCTTGCATTAGGAGGAACCCAGGGCCAACCGCACCAGCATATGGTCTCACAAGGGGTCTGAGGATCTCATCTCGGTACCTAATGGCAGTCAGGCTACCTCTGGCGAGCACATGGAGGGCTGTGCGGCCCCCCAAAGAAATGCCACCCCACACCATTACTGACCCACTGCCAAACTGGTCATGCTGGAGGATGTTGCAGGCAGCAGAACGTTCTCCTTGGTGTCTCCAGACTCTGTCACGTCTGTCACATGTGCTCAGTGAGAACCTGCTTTCATCTGTGAAGAGCACAGGGCGCTAGTGGCAAATTTGCCAATCTTGGTGTTCTCTGGCAAATGCCAAACGTCCTGCACGGTGTTGGGCTGTAAGCACAACCCCCACCTGTGGACGTCGGGCCCTCATACCACCCTCATGGAGTCTGTTTCTGATCGTTTGAGTACACACATGCACATTTGTGGCTTGCTGGAGGTCATTTTGCAGGGCTCTGGCAGTGCTCCTCCTGTTCCTCCTTGTACAAAGGCGGAGGTAGCGGTTCTGCTGCTGGGTTGTTGCCCTCCTATGGCCTCCTCCACGTCTCCTGATGTACTGGCCTGTCTCCTGGTAGCGCCTCCATGCTCTGGACACTACGCTGACAGACACAGCAAACCTTGCCACAGCTCGCATTGATGTGCCATCCTGTATGAGCTGCACTACCTGAGCCACTTGTGTGAGTTGTAGGGAGGTCATACAGGCACGTGGAGGCCACACACACTACTTAGCCTCATTTTGACTTGTTTTAAGGACATTACATCAAAGTTGGATCAGCCTGTAGTGTGTTTTTCCACTTTAATTTTGAGTGTGACTCCAAATCCAGACCTCCATGGGTTAATAAATTTGATTTCCATTGATAATTTTTGTGTGATTTTGTTGTCAGCACATTCAACTATATAAAGAACAAAGTATTTAATAAGAATATTTCATTCATTCAGATCTAGGATGTGTTATTTTAGTGTTCCCTTTATTTTTTTGAGCAATATATATATATATATATATATATATATACATATACACACACAGAGAAAAAACCACAGCACTCACCACACCAGAAGCGGGGCACAGCTATGCACTTACCACTCACAGGGTGGGGTGCATGTAACACAGCACTCTCCACAACAAAAGCGGGGTACACAGCTGTACTTACCACTCACAGGGCGGGGTGCATGTAGCCCATGGCCACATCGCTCTAATAAATACAAACAAAGAACCCAGCACTCACCAAAGTAAACTCACTTATCCTCAACAATTCAATAAATAAATGATGGGGGTTTAGTTAGTGGATTGGCCAATGCACGGAAGCCTGCATACCGATTTTCAAGGTACCCCACCTTCATGCAGGTCCTACACTATCACAGAGTCTTAAAACCTGACTACTTCCCTGCTGATACACACATCATCTGCCTGCTAGATTTAATGTGTACCTGCCACACCTTTATGGCTTTTAAAGGTACAGTAGTCACCTTTTGCACTGGCTCAAAGATGATTGCTAAGGAACAGCTGAGACAGGTTCAGGATAATAAAGTCCACACAGGGGTGCATGAGAAAGCTAGTGGCCACGGTTAATAAGAGCTAACCATAGATTAACCCCATCGTATACACACAGAGAAAAAACCACAGCACTCACCACACCAGAAGCGGGGCACAGCTATGCACTTACCACTCACAGGGTGGGGTGCATAACACAGCACTCTCCACCACAAAATCGGGGTACACAGCTGTACTTACCACTCACAGGGCGGGGTGCATGTAGCCCATGACCACATCGCTCTAATAAATACAAACAAAGAACCCAGCACTCACCAAAGTAAACTCACTTATCCTCAACAATTCAATAAATAAATGATGGGGGTTTAGTTAGTGGATTGGCCAATGCACGGAAGCCTGCATACCGATTTTCAAGGTACCCCACCTTCATGCAGGTCCTACACTATCACAGAGTCTTAAAACCTGACTACTTCCCTGCTGATACACACATCATCTGCCTGCTAGATTTAATGTGTACCTGACACACCTTTATGGCTTTTAAAGGTACAGTAGTCACCTTTTGCACTGGCTCAAAGATGATTGCTAAGGAACAGCTGAGACAGGTTCAGGATAATAAAGTCCACACAGGGGTGCATGAGAAAGCTAGTGGCCACGGTTAATAAGAGCTAACCATAGATTAACCCCATCGTATACACACAGAGAAAAAACCACAGCACTCACCACACCAGAAGCGGGGCACAGCTATGCACTTACCACTCACAGGGTGGGGTGCATGTAACACAGCACTCTCCACCACAAAAGCGGGGTACACAGCTGTACTTACCACTCACAGGGCGGGGTGCATGTAGCCCATGACCACATCGCTCTAATAAATACAAACAAAGAACCCAGCACTCACCAAAGTAAACTCACTTATCCTCAACAATTCAATAAATAAATGATGGGGGTTTAGTTAGTGGATTGGCCAATGCACGGAAGCCTGCATACCGATTTTCAAGGTACCCCACCTTCATGCAGGTCCTACACTATCACAGAGTCTTAAAACCTGACACAGCAAACCTTGCCACAGCTCGCATTGATGTGCCATCCTGTATGAGCTGCACTACCTGAGCCACTTGTGTGGGTTGTAGGGAGGTCATACAGGCACGTGGAGGACACACATACTACTGAGCCTCATTTTGACTTGTTTTAAGGACATTACATCAAAGTTGGATCAGCCTGTAGTGTGTTTTTCCACTTTAATTTTGAGAGTGACTCCAAATCCAGACCTCCATGGGTTAATAAATTTGATTTCCATTGATAATTTTTGTGCGATTTTGTTGTCAGCACATTCAACTATGTAAAGAACAAAGTATTTAAGAAGAATATTTCATTTATTCAGATCTAGGATGTGTTATTTTAGTGTTCCCTTTATTTTTTTGAGCAGTGTATATATATATATATATATATATATATATATATATATATATATATACACACACACAGGTTTAGTATCCCATATCTAAATATTCCGAAATACGGACTTTTTTGAGTGAGAGTGAGCTAGTGAAACCTTTGTTTTTTGATGGCTCAATGTACACAAACTTTGTTTAATACAAAAATATTGTATTAAATGACCTTCAGGCTGTGTGTATAAGGTGTATATGAAACATAAATGAATTGTGTGAATGTAGACACACTTTGTTTAATGCACAGTTATAAAAAATATTGGCTAAAATTACCTTCAGGCTGTGTGTATAAGGTGTGTATGAAACATAGATGCATTCTGTGCTCAGATTTAGGTCCCATCACCATGACATCTCATTATGGTATGCAATTATTCCAAAATACGGAAAAATCCCATATCTAAAATACCTCTGGTCCCAAGCATTTTGGATAAGGGATACTCAACCTGTGTGTATATATATATATATATATATATGTACCCCCAAAAGTACACTGGCTGCAATAATTGCAAGTCAGACAAACAGTATGTATCTAAACTGTACGCGCACCCCTTCCTTCATGCTTCGCTTACCACTGAGCTCAGCAGCAGGAGCAGCACAGCGGAAAGCCTAGCACAGTAGTTCACTTCACCGACTGGAGAACAGGAGCCGGCCGGGTGCCTAACTCAATGAAGCCCTGCCCCCTTGCAGTGTGTCCTGCTCTGTAGAAAGGTGCAGAGCCAAATGCCGGGAGGGGTGGGGCTTAAATAGCGGGGCTGAGCTGGCGACTTCATTGCATGAAAAACAATGCTAGCTTGTGGGTAAGGGGATGGGCGGGGGGTGAGGGAGGGTTGATCAGTCCAGCGTCCTGCGGCTGCTGCCGGCATTATCTAAATGGAAGGATGTCTTGATGTTTCCCTGACAAGAGACATCCTTCTGTGTTTTTTGTTAAGTGGATCAGTGCCGCCCTCCAGTGGCTGCCGCTCTAGGCAGCTGCCTAAAGCTGCCTAGTGGTAGCGCCGGCCCTGGCCGCAGCTTGGGGTGAGAAACCGCTGCAACCCTTCCGCTGCTAAACTCTGCAATTAGTCAATTAAGGGGGTAGGCTCCCCTCACCACAGTGCCCCACAGGCCTTGTTAATTAAGGGGGTAGGATCCCCTCACTCTATAATGTGAATTTTGGCTCATACCATGTGCTGTTATGTGAATTTTGGCTCATACCGTGTGCTATAATGTGAATTTCGGCTCATACCATGTGGGGTAATGTGAATTTTCGTCTCATACCGTGTGGTGTAATGTAAATTTTGGCTCATACCATGTGGGGTAATATGAATTTTGGCTCATACCGTGTGCTATAATGTGAATTTCGGCTCATACCGTGTGCTATAATGTGAATTTCGGCTCATACTATGTGGGGTAATGTGAATTTCTGCTCATACTGTGTGCTATAATGTGAATTTCGGCTCATACCGTGTGGGGTAATGTGAATTTCGGCTCATACTGTGTGCTATAATGTGAATTTCGGCTCATACCGTGTGGGGTAATGTGAATTTCGGCTCATACCGTGTGCTATAATGTGAAAGGGGCACCAGTACTAGATAGTATAAGGGGTCCTACTACACTGAAGGATACGCCCCTGTTGAGTGACCATGCCCCTTTTCTGGAGCGCGCGCACCTTTGGCGCGCACGTAATTGCTATCTGCACTCTTTCATTCCCCCTTCAAAAATTAAACTTCAACCACTGCACCTACATCTATACATACACACCCTGACATCTTTATATACAGTGACACCGGTGGCGTCTGCACATACTTTCCTTTTGTATTTTTTTTGTATTTTTTTTTTAATTATTTTCTCTGACGTCCTAGTGGATGCTGGGGACTCCGAAAGGACCATGGGGAATAGCGGCTCCGCAGGAGACTGGGCACAAAAGTAAAAGCTTTAGGACTACCTGGTGTGCACTGGCTCCTCCCCCTATGACCCTCCTCCAAGCCTCAGTTAGATTTTTGTGCCCGAACGAGAAGGGTGCATACTAAGGGGCTCTCCTGAGCTGCTTAGAGTAAAAGTTTAAAGTAGGTTTTTTATTTTCAGTGAGACCTGCTGGCAACAGGCTCACTGCACCGAGGGACTAAGGGGAGAAGAAGCGAACTCACCTGCGTGCAGAGTGGATTGGGCTTCTTAGGCTACTGGACATTAGCTCCAGAGGGACGATCACAGGCCCAGCCATGGATGGGTCCCAGAGCCGCACCGCCGGCCCCCTTGCAGAGCCAGAAGACTGAAGAGGTCCGGAAAATCGGCGGCAGAAGACGTCCTGTCTTCAATAAGGTAGCGCACAGCACCGCAGCTGTGCGCCATTGCTCTCAGCACACTTCACACTCCGGTCACTGAGGGTGCTGGGCGCTGGGGGGGGGGCGCCCTGAGACGCAATAAAAACACCTTATTTGGCAAAAAATACATCACATATAGCTCCTGGGCTATATGGATGCATTTAACCCCTGCCAATTTTTCCTTAAAAAAGCGGGAGAAAGGCCGCCGAGAAGGGGGCGGAGCCTATCTCCTCAGCACACTGGCGCCATTTTTTCCTCACAGCTCCGTTGGAGGAAGGCTCCCTGACTCTCCCCTGCAGTCCTGCACTACAGAAACAGGGTAAAACAAGAGAGGGGGGGCACTAATTTGGCAGATAAATATATACAGCAGCTATATCAGGGAAAAACACTTATATAAGGTTATCCCTATATATATAGCGCTCTGGTGTGTGCTGGCAAACTCTCCCTCTGTCTCCCCAAAGGGCTAGTGGGGTCCTGTCCTCTATCAGAGCATTCCCTGTGTGTGTGCTGTGTGTCGGTACGTTGTGTCGACATGTATGAGGAGGAAAATGGTGTGGAGGCGGAGCAATTGCCTGTGTTAGTGATGTCACCCCCTAGGGAGTCGACACCTGACTGGATGGTCTTATGGAAAGAATTACGTGATAGTGTCAGCACTTTACAAAAGACTGTTGACGACATGAGACAGCCGGCAAATCAGTTAATACCTGTACAGGCGTCTCAAACACCGTCAGGGGCTCTAAAGCGCCCGTTACCTCAGATGGTCGACACAGAGACACGGACACTGACTCCAGTGTCGACGGTGAGGAAACAAACGTATTTTCCAGTAGGGCCACACGTTACATGATCACGGCAATGAAGGAGGTTTTGAACATTTCTGATACTACAAGTACCACAAAAAAGGGTATTATGTGGGGTGTGAAAAAACTACCTGTAGTTTTTCCTGAATCAGATGAATTAAATGAGGTGTGTGATGAAGCGTGGGTTTCCCCCGATAAAAAACTGCTAATTGCTAAAAAATTATTGGCATTATACCCTTTCCCGCCAGAGGTTAGGGCGCGTTGGGAAACACCCCCTAGGGTAGATAAGGCGCTCACACGCTTATCAAAACAAGTGGCGTTACCGTCTCCTGATACGGCCGCCCTCAAGGAACCAGCTGATAGGAAGCTGGAAAATATCCTAAAAAGTATATACACACATACTGGTATTATACTGCGACCAGCAATCGCCTCAGCCTGGATGTGCAGTGCTGGGGTGGCTTGGTCGGATTCCCTGACTGAAAATATTGATACCCTGGACAGGGACAATATATTATTGACTATAGAGCATTTAAAGGATGCATTTCTATATATGCGAGATGCACAGAGGGATATTTGCACTCTGGCATCAAGAGTAAGTGCGATGTCCATTTCTGCCAGAAGAGAGTTATGGACGTGACAGTGGTCAGGTGATGCGGATTCCAAACGGCATATGGAAGTATTGCCATATAAAGGGGAGGAGTTATTTGGGGTCGGTCTATCGGACCTGGTGGCCACGGCAACGGCTGGGAAATCCACCTTTTTACCCCAGGTCACCTCTCAGCAGAAAAAGATACCGTCTTTTCAGGCTCAGTCCTTTCGTCCCCATAAGGGCAAGCGGGCAAAAGGCCACTCATATCTGCCCCGGGGCAGAGGAAGGGGAAAAAGACTGCAGCAGACAGCCTCTTCCCATGAACAGAAGCCCTCCCCCGCTTCTGCCAAGTCCTCAGCATGACGCTGGGGCCTTACAAGCGGACTCAGGCACGGTGGGGGCCCGTCTCAAGAATTTCAGCGCGCAGTGGGCTCACTCGCAAGTGGACCCCTGGATCCTGCAGGTAGTATCTCAGGGGTACAAATTGGAATTCGAGACGTCTCCCCCTCGCCGGTTCCTGAAGTCTGCTTTACCAACGTCTCCCCCCGACAGGGAGGCGGTATTGGAAGCCGTTCACAAGCTGTATTCCCAGCAGGTGATAATCAAGGTACCCCTCCTACAACAGGGAAAGGGGTATTATTCCATGCTGTTTGTGGTACCGAAGCCGGACGGCTCGGTGAGACCTATTTTAAATCTGAAATCCTTGAACACTTACATAAAAAGGTTCAAGTTCAAGATGGAGTCACTCAGAGCAGTGATAGCGAACCTGGAAGAAGGGGACTATATGGTGTCTCTGGACATCAAGGATGCTTACCTCCATGTCCCAATTTGCCCTGCTCACCAAGGGTACCTCAGGTTTGTGGTACAGAACTGTCACTATCAGTTTCAGACGCTGCCGTTTGGATTGTCCACGGCACCCCGGGTCTTTACCAAGGTAATGGCCGAAATGATGATTCTTCTTCGAAGAAAAGGCGTCTTAATTATCCCTTACTTGGACGATCTCCTGATAAGGGCAAGGTCCAGAGAACAGTTAGAGGTCGGAGTAGCACTATCTCAAGTAGTACTACGACAGCACGGATGGATTCTAAATATTCCAAAATCGCAGCTGATTCCGACGACACGTCTGCTGTTCCTAGGGATGATTCTGGACACAGTACAGAAAAAGGTGTTTCTCCCGGAGGAGAAAGCTAGGGAGTTATCCAACCTAGTCAGGAACCTCCTAAGACCAGGCCAAGTGTCAGTGCATCAATGCACAAGGGTCCTGGGAAAGATGGTGGCTTCTTACGAAGCGATTCCATTCGGCAGATTCCACGCAAGAACTTTTCAGTGGGATCTGCTGGACAAATGGTCCGGATCGCATCTTCAAATGCATCAGCGGATAACCCTGTCTCCAAGGACAAGGGTGTCTCTCCTGTGGTGGTTACAGAGTGCTCATCTCCTAGAGGGCCGCAGATTCGGCATTCAGGATTGGGTCCTGGTGACCACGGATGCCAGCCTGAGAGGCTGGGGAGCAGTCACACAGGGAAGAAATTTCCAGGGCTTGTGGTCAAGCATGGAAACGTCACTTCACATAAATATCCTGGAACTAAGGGCCATTTACAATGCCCTAAGTCAGGCAAGGCCTCTACTTCAGGGTCAGCCGGTGTTGATCCAGTCGGACAACATCACGGCAGTCGCCCACGTAAACAGACAGGGCGGCACAAGAAGCAGGAGGGCAATGACGGAAGTTGCAAGGATTCTTCGCTGGGCGGAAAATCATGTGATAGCACTGTCAGCAGTGTTCATTCCGGGAGTGGACAACTGGGAAGCAGACTTCCTCAGCAGACACGATCTCCACCCGGGGGAGTGGGGACTTCACCCAGAAGTCTTCCACATGATTGTGAACCGTTGGGAAAACCAAAGGTGGACATGATGGCGTCCCGCCTCAACAAAAAACTGGACAGATATTGCGCCAGGTCAAGGGACCCTCAGGCAATAGCTGTGGACGCTCTGGTAACACCGTGGGTGTACCAGTCAGTGTATGTGTTCCCTCCTCTGCCTCTCATACCCAAGGTACTGAGAATCATAAGAAGGAGAGGAGTAAAGACTATACTCGTGGCTCCGGATTGGCCAAGAAGGACTTGGTACCCGGAACTTCAAGAGATGCTCACGGAAGACCCGTGGCCTCTACCTCTAAGAAAGGACCTGCTCCAGCAGGGACCATGTCTGTTCCAAGACTTACCGCGGCTGCGTTTGACGGCATGGCGGTTGAACGCCGGATCCTGAAGGAAAAAGGCATTCCGGATGAAGTCATCCCTACCCTGATCAAAGCCAGGAAGGATGTAACTGTGCAACATTATCACCGTATTTGGCGTAAATATGTTGCGTGGTGTGAGGCCAGGAAGGCCCCTACAGAGGAATTTCAACTGGGTCGTTTCCTGCATTTCCTGCAAGCAGGACTGTCTATGGGCCTAAAATTAGGGTCCATTAAGGTTCAAATTTCGGCCCTGTCAATATTCTTCCAAAAAGAACTAGCTTCAGTTCCTGAAGTTCAGACGTTTGTCAAGGGGGTACTGCATATACAGCCTCCTTTTGTGCCTCCAGTGGCACCTTGGGATCTCAATGTAGTTTTGGGATTCCTAAAATCACATTGGTTTGAACCACTCACCACTGTGGACTTAAAATATCTCACATGGAAAGTGGTAATGCTGTTAGCCCTGGCTTCAGCCAGGCGTGTATCAGAATTGGCGGCTTTATCCTATAAAAGCCCTTACCTAATTTTTCATACGGATAGGGCAGAATTGAGGACTCGTCCTTAATTTCTCCCTAAGGTGGTTTCAGCATTTCACTTAAACCAGCCTATTGTGGTGCCTGCGGCTACTAGGGACTTGGAGGATTCCAAGTTGCTGGACGTAGTCAGGGCCCTGAAAATATATGTTTCCAGGACGGCTGGAGTCAGAAAATCTGACTCACTGTTTATCCTGTATGCACCCAACAAGCTGGGTGCTCCTGCTTCTAAGCAGACGATTGCTCGTTGGATTTGTAGTACAATTCAGCTTGCACATTCTGTGGCAGGCCTGCCACAGCCAAAATCTGTAAAAGCCCATTCCACACGGAAAGTGGGCTCATCTTGGGCGGCTGCCCGAGGGGTCTCGGCTTTACAACTTTGCCGAGCAGCTACTTGGTCAGGGGCAAACACGTTTGCTAAATTCTACAAATTTGATACCCTGGCTGAGGAGGACCTGGAGTTCTCTCATTCGGTGCTGCAGAGTCATCCGCACTCTCCCGCCCGTTTGGGAGCTTTGGTATAATCCCCATGGTCCTTTCGGAGTCCCCAGCATCCACTAGGACGTCAGAGAAAATAAGAATTTACTTACCGATAATTCTATTTCTCATAGTCCGTAGTGGATGCTGGGCGCCCATCCCAAGTGCGGATTGTCTGCAATACTTGTACATAGTTATTGTTACAAAAATCGGGTTATTATTGTTGTGAGCCATCTTTTCAGAGGCTCCTCTGTTATCATGCTGTTAACTGGGTTCAAATCACAAGTTGTACGGTGTGATTGGTGTGGCTGGTATGAGTCTTACCCGGGATTCAAAATCCTTCCTTATTGTGTACGCTCGTCCGGGCACAGTATCCTAACTGAGGCTTGGAGGAGGGTCATAGGGGGAGGAGCCAGTGCACACCAGGTAGTCCTAAAGCTTTTACTTTTGTGCCCAGTCTCCTGCGGAGCCGCTATTCCCCATGGTCCTTTCGGAGTCCCCAGCATCCACTACGGACTATGAGAAATAGAATTATCGGTAAGTAAATTCTTATTTTTTTTTTGGGGGGGGGGGGGGGTGCACCATTACTGATCTTTCCCTGGGCTCCAAAAACCCTAGCTACTCCTCTGATCAGCAGCCACAGCATGCATGGGACACAGACACACAGCGCTCAGCCTGTCTATCTACAAAAAGCCTGACCCCATACTCCCATTGGCTGGTTTCACAACAGAATTTTCTATATTTCTGCTGAACTTTGGTCTAAAACTACCTCAGATTTTCACAGAAGTCCTAAAAGTGGATAAAGAGAACCAAATTGAGGAAAATTATCCAGTAGCCCATATCTGTGAGTGTCAAAAGTATGTGAACCCTTAGGCTTAGCAGATAACCTGAAGGAGTCAGGTATTTCAATTGATGGGATGACAATTAAGTATGAGTGGACAACCTGTATTTTTTAAAAGAACAGGGATTTATCAAAGTCTGATGTTCACAACATGTTTGTGGAAGCGTATCAAGCCACAAACAAAAGAAAATTCAGAGGAACTCAGAAGAAGAGTTGCTGATGCTCATCAGGCTGGAAACGGTTACAAAACCATCTCTAAAGATTTTAGACTCCATCAGTCATACATATTGTGTACAAATGGAGGAAATTCCATACCATTTCTACCCTCCCCAGGAGTGGTCGACCTACAAAAGCCAAGAGCAAGGCATCTAATAGTTCACAAGGTCACAAAGGAACCCAAGCAGGGGAGCTTCTAGAGAGGAGGAGGCCCATATGCAGGCTCCGTCTGGGCCCCCTCCTCTCTGCACTGTACAGCTCTGGGCACTAGGGGACCGTATCACTATCCTAGAGCGCATGCACAAATCACTGGAAAAACTGCGCAATAGACATTTTCCCAGAGCTTTTCCTACTGTGCATGTGCGAATCACCGGGAAAATGGCACAGCACTATTTTCCCAGTTATTTCTGCAGCGCTGCTGCTGTGCCGCGGGACTCCAGAGGGTAAGTATTTAAATGTATGGGTGCAAGGTGTGCGGTGTGGGACCCCCTGGACACCCGGGGGCCCGTGTGCACCGCATACACTGCACTCATTATAAATACGCCAGTGAACCCAAGTTAACCTCTAAGTAGCTGAAGACCTTTTTCACATTAGCTTATGTTATTGTTCATGACTCCACCATCAGGAGAACACTGAACAATCTTGTACAAGACAAGATTGCAAGGAGAAAGCCGCTGCTCTCCAAAAAGAACATTGCTGCCCATCTGCAGTTTGATATAGATCACCCGGATAAGCCAGAAGGCTATTGGAACAATGTTTTGTGTACAGATGAGTCCAAAATAGAGCTTTTCATTTTAAATGAGAAGCGTTATGTTAGGAGAAAGGAGAACACTGCAGTCCAGCATAAAAACCTCATACCAGCTGTGAAACACGTGGTGGTGGTATCATTGTTTGGGCCTATTTTGCTGCATTGGGCTCAGGACGACTTACCATCATTGATGGGACAATGAATTCTGAATTATACCAGAATATTCTAAAGGAAAATGTCAAAACATCTGTCCATGAGCTGCATCTCAAGAGAACGTGGCTCATGCAGTAAGACAACAACCCAAAGCTCACAAGTCATTCAACCAAAGAATGGTTAAAGAATAAATTTAAAGTTTTGTAATGGCCAAGTCAAAGTCCTGACCTTAATCACATCAAAATGTTGTGGAATGACCTGAAGCGAGCAGTTCATGGAAGGAACCCCACCAACATAACAGAGTTGAAGCTGTTTTGTGCAAAGAAATGGCGTAAAATTCCTCCAAGCTGATGTTCAGGACTAATCAACAGTTACCAGAAACATTAACATGCAGTTACTGCTGCACAAGGGGGTCATACCAGATACTGGAAGCAAAGGTTCACATACATTTCGAACTCACAGATATTTGTTACTGGATCATTTTCCTCAATAAAAAAATGAGCATGTCTATTTTTTGTATCTACTTTTATGACTTGTGTGACAATCTGAGGTAGTTTTAGGCCAAATTTCAGCAGAAATATAGAAAATTTTGTGAAGCCAGCCAATGGGAGTATGGGGGCAGGCTTATTGTAGATAGACAGGCTGAGTGCTGTGTGTCTGTGTCCCATGCGTGCTGTGGCTGCTGATACCCCGGTAAGCAAGCCAGCATATACGGATTGTTACATATATCCGGTTTAAGGGGGGGTCACAGGAGAAAGGGGGTCACCGAAGGGGTGTGTCTCTGCAAGGTGTCACAGGGTCCGTGAAGGGATGTCAATATATAACCAGGGGTTAAAGTGAGGGGGAACGAGGTGGAACTGAGTTCCACCACCTGTAATGGTAGGGGGAAACACCTGCATTGCCCTGTACAGTAATTCCAACAGAAAAACCTGCCCCATCACCTACATCAATAGATGATGCAGGCAGCGCTAGTGTTATTGATGAGCTGCAGCCACCTCCCCCTTCCTCAGGTCCTGGTGGCTCCACGGTCCTCTTCCATTTACAGCCCACACCTCCTGGTACTCACACATGCTGTGTCTGTTGGACAACATTCAACCCCTCCTCAGGTCCCAGTGGTTTCCTTTTACAACACGGTGTATGTGATATCATGCTGTCACTGCTGCTGAAGTGAAGAAGAGCAGGCTCTGTACACCTTGAAGACAAGATGAGAGGTGGCTGGAGGGACAAGAGAGGTGGGGAAGCTGCTGGAGTAACAGAGGCAGAGATATGTATAAGGGGCACTACTGTGGGCATTATGTGTATAAGCGGCACTATGTGGTCACTGTGTAAGGGGCACTACTGTGGGAATTGTATATAAGGGGCACTACTGTGGGCATTGTATAAAGGGGCACTACTGTGTGGCATAACGTGCATAAAGGGTACCATTGTGTAGTGCAATGTGACTAAAGGGCACTACTGAGTGATGTAACCTGAATAAGGGATATTACTATGTGGTGTAATATAAACCAGGGGCACTACATGTGGTGTGATATGAATAAGATTGTGCTACTGTGTGGTGTAATTTGAACTGGGGTACAATTATATGAACACGCTGCTTCTTTGTGAGATCAATGTCCCTTTATAAAGAATGGGAAGTAGGGCATTAATTTATAGTTTGCAGGGAGGTGCCGAAAACACTAGCAGTGGCCCTGGCACCACGTAATGTGTGTGTGTGGGGGGGCTGGGAAAATGAGTTCCACCACCTCTCCTTATGCCCTGCTGTCCACTATCAGGCCCACCTCCCCTCTGGGATGCTGTTTTGACCCCATAAAGTCAAACCGCAACCCCCCTACCCCTACGCCAGCCCTTCCCGTCACTCTCATGGACAGCAGGGGGACCTTTCAAAAATTTGCTATGGGGCCCATGAAGATCTAGTTACACCCCTGGCCAGGAGTATCCGTGTCTCCAGGGTAGGGTAAAGAAGCTGTGTGTGACTGCCCTAGTGAATCCGAGAGCGGAGCAGCAGTGACAGGCACTAATCCCTGAGCTCTGTCCGCTGCTCACCTAACAAACAGCCCACCCTTTGAGCCCGATTGGTGCATATTGCCTGCCAATCCAAACTGACAGGCCTCCATAACTCGTACCAGCTGCTGGTTACCACAGAAAGAGGCAGATGTAGTAAACCTTGAAGAGTGATAAAGGTGAAAGAGATAAACTACCAACCAGTCAGCTGCTGTCTTTTTTTCAAACACAGGGGCAGATGTATTAACCTGGAGAAGGCATAAGGAAGTGATAAACCAGTGATAAGTACAACCAATCAGCTCCAATATGTAAATTAACAGTCAGGAGCTGAATGGCTGGTGCATTTTTCACCTTGCTGTTAACACTGGTTTATCACTTCCTTATGCCTTCTCCAGGTTAATACATCTGCCCCACAGTCTGTAATATGACAGTTAGAAGCTGATTAGCTTGTACTTTCTCTCTCCACTTTATCACTTTTCAAGGCTTAGTACATCTGCTTCTACACAGTTGGCTGTCGCCCACCATAGCTGTCTGCTTTTCTTACTGTGCCCTTCACTTCCAGCACCTGCAGATAGAACAGGGTGAGCAGGGCTGTATAGTATATACAGGTTGAGTATGCCATATCCAAATATTCCGAAATACGGAATATTCCGAAATACGGAATTTTATGCGTGAGACTGAGATAGTGAAACATTTGTTTTCTTATGGCTTCATGTACACAAACTTTGTTTAATACACAAGGTTATTAAAAATATATTGTATTATATGACCTTCAGGATGTGTGTGTAAGGTGTATATGAAACAAATGCATTCTGTGCTTATACTTGGGTCCCATCGCCATGATATCTCATTATGGTATGCAATTATTCCAAAATACTGACAAATCTGATATCCAAAATACTTCTGGTCCCAAGCATTTTGGATATGGGATACTCAACCTGTATTTCTCCTACGTCCTAGAGGATGCTGGGGTTCCAAAAGGACCATGGGGTATAGACGGGATCCGCCGGAGACATGGGTACACTATAAGACTTTGAATGGGTGTGAACTGGCTCCTCCCTCTATGCCCCTCCTCCAGACTTCAGTTAGACTCTGTGCCCAGAGGAGACTGGACACACACTAGGGGAGCTCTCCTGAGTTTCTCTGAAAAGACTTTATGTTAGGTTTCCAGGCTCCCTGCATTGTGGGAGTGAGGGGAGAGAAGCAGACCTACTTTTTCTGAGTTCAAGGGCTCTGCTTCTTAGGCTACTGGACACCATTAGCTCCAGAGGGTCTGATCACTTGGTTCGCCTAGCTGCTCGTTCCCGGAGCCGCGCCGTCACCCCCCTCACAAAGCCAGAAGAAAGAAGCTGGGTGAGTATTAGAAGAACAGAAGACTTCAGTGACGGCAGAAGACTCCAGAGTCTCGGAGGCAACGCGCAGCGGTCGCACTGTGCGCCATTGCTCCCACATACAGTGGCACTACAAGGGCGCAGGGGTGGCACCCTGGGCAGCAATATACCTCACAGTTTAACCCTGGCAAAGATGTATACAGTGCATAGGCACTGTATACGGACCCCTGCCAGTATAAAACTGTAAAAAGATAGAGGGGCTGAAGCACGCCGAGAAGGGGGCGTGGCTTAGCCCTCACAACTCTGATCCACAACATTGGCATTCAGTACATGTTCATACACATTCAGAACACATAAATGTCACTAAGGACCCTGATGTTCCTGACAGGTGATAAGGTTTTATATATATATATATATATATATATATATGAGATGTGTATATATAGGTATATGTGTATATATGTGTATTTAAATGTGTGCAGTTGTATTACAATTTGTTATGAATGCTGAAGTAAAGTTATTCCTTCTCATGTGCTGGTCGCTCTGTTGATGAAGCTCTAGGTCAGCCATGACAAGATGGTCTCGAATCCTCACGAGGAGTCCGAATGTTTATTCTTCTCCCGCCGTGGATAGAATAAAGTGAATTTCTACCCCTGGTCTACACGGGGCCCCGTCACCAGGGATCGTATACAGGAAGCTAAGTTATAATTTTAATTATATGCTTTGATGATATTTGCATTACATGCGCATGGGGGTGTACTTGTATTCAAAGATGGTCGGTTACCTTGTTATCCGATATAATTACCATGGGGAGAAATGGGATATTCCTTGGGTCTTATCTAGAACATTGCAGAATGCTGCCGTGCGACTGCACGAGGTATGCACTGACTCAGAAAAATACTGGAGCATCTTCCCTATGAAGGGATAATCTATCTCGGCAGATACCACTGGTATGTCTACCGTCCTGAGCTACGTTCCCTCACAACGGTTGGTGACGCATTTTTTGTGGGATGCAGTCATTTTGACCGGTTAGATACCGTTTTGTTTTCCCCTTCTTTGGTAGAGGAAGGTGAAAAGGTAAGAGGTCTGTGGCCTTTTCAAGTTCGCAGAGCAAGATATCGACCTCTGTTTCTACCACGTCCACCGCAGATCGCTGGGTCTGGCTTGCTGGGGCCCACACCGGAGGGAACTCGTCTAATACTCCTCAGTCAGTCCTGGAATGGACTTGACACAGGGAGTTAAGAATACAGTCCATAGGGGGACATACTCGAGTTTCCAGGTGGTTCCCCTTGCTGATTTTTTAAAATAGATCTTACCGACTCTCCTATGGACGGGGAGGTAATAGGCGACGCCATACAAGGCTTGGTTCAGGATCAGGACATTGTCCTGCTGTCGCTGTCATAAAAAAAAAAAAAAGGGAATAAGCTGTTATTCAGGCTTTTTCGTGCTTCTGAGACCGGACAGCTCAGTCAGAACAATCCCAAAAAGATTTCTTCTTAAGAAGTTGAACTACAAGTGGAATCTCTCAGGGCAGGGATTTCCGACCTGTAAAAGAAGAAAGAGATCTTAAGTGCGGTGTCATCCGCATTAAACTTACCTATTTTTGCTATTCAGGATTGTCATTGCCATTTCACCAGAGTGCTGGTGGTATGATGGTTTCCTTCTATAGTAAGAGCCATTATTTTTCTGTACTGGGACGCTCTCCTGACTGCGGCGAGGTCAAGTAACAAATGGTACAATTCATTGTTTCTCTCTGACAGTTCTTCATCACAAAGAATCGCTGTTGATCCCAACGACGCTGAGGTCGGAGTTGGGAATAAGTTTAGATACTGATTGGTTAAGAGTTCGTTTTTTCCTGTGGAAAGAGGTCTGATGATCCAGAGTCGGATCAGGTTTGCAACAGTGTAAACCCGTCGATAACTTTCGTTGATGTGGAAGATGGTTGCGGCCTACAAGGCCATTCGGTGAGCAGGTCATATGCCAGAGTGGTTTTGCGGGACCATTGGACATATGGTCCGGGTCTTACCTGCACATGCACCAGTAAATAATACTATTTTACAGGACCAGGATATCTCTCCTGTGGTGCCTTCACAGTTCTCACCTCCTACAGGGACGATGGTTCGGGATCCAGGATTAGATCCTGGGGTCCATGGATACAAGTCTCCGAGGCTGGGGAGCAGTATTTCCAAGGGAAGAATTTCCAAGGGGAAAGGTCAAGCCGAAAAGCTTGCCTGCAATAAGCATTCTTGGATTAAGAGCTATTTACGACGGAACATCTTCTTCGCGTTCTGCCCGTCTTAATTCTGTCGGACGACTAAACAGCAGTGGCGTACGTAAGCCACTAGGGCGGAATGAGGAGCAGAGTGGAAATGGTGGAAGCCACAAAAGTTTCCGATGAGCGGAAAGGCAGGTAAACGCTCTATTAGAAGTCGTCGTTCCGGGTGAAGACAACGGAGAAATAGACTTCCTCAGCACGATCTTCATCCAGGAGAGTGGGTCTTCATCAAGAAGTTCACAGAAATGACAAGTCTTTAGGGAATTCCTCGATTAGACGTGAGGGCGTTTTCACCTCAACAGGAAACTTCGGGGATGTTGTTCCAGGTCAAGGGACACTCAGGCTATAGCAGTGGACCCCCTCGTGACACCTTGGGGGTTTTCAGTCGGTCTATGTGTTCCCTCCACTTTCACTCTTTCCGAAGGTGATAACCATAAGAAAAACAAAGATTCGGGCGATCCTCATTGTTCCGGTCTAGCCAAAGAGGGCTTGGTATCCAGATCTTCAAGACTTACTCATAGAAGATCCTTGGCCTCTTCCTCTAAGAGTGGTCCTGTTACTGCAAGGACAGGGCGTGTACCAAGATTTACCGGAGCTACGTTTTACGGCTTGGCGGTTAAACTCCATATCCTGGCCCGAAAGGGTATTGCCGGTGAAGTCATTTCCACATTGCTTCAGGCTAGTAAAGGAGCAACGGCGAAGATTTACCACCGTATTTGGAGGTAGTATGTGTCTTGGTGTGAATCCAAGAAGGCTCCTACGGAAGAATTTCGGCTGGGTCGTTTTCTCCATGTTTTGCATGCAGGTGTGGATGCAGGCCTAAGGTTAGGCTCCATTAAAGTGCAGGTTTCGGCCTTATCAATTTAAAAAAAAAAAAAAGAATGGGTCACCTTTCCAGAAGTTCGGACTTTCGTGAAAGGAGTGCTACACTTCCAACCTCCATTTGTGCCCCCAGTGGCACCATGGGACCTTAATGTGGTGTTGCAGTTTCTTATGTCACACTGGTTGGAACCTTTACGTAAGGTAAACATTTCTCTCTTGAAGAGTGGTCATGCTATTGACATTGGCGTCCGCAAGGCGGGTGTCGGAATTGGCGGCTCTGCCTCACAAGAGCCCTTTTTGATCTTCCTTGTGGATAGAGCGGAATTGAGAAATTGGCAACTATTTCTGTCTAAAGTGGTTTCTGCATTTTCACAGGGACCAACCTATTGTGGTGCCTGGGGTTACTTAAGCCTTGGCTGATTCAAAGTCTCTTGTGGTAGTCAGAGCTTTGAATATTTGAGTCGCCAGAGCGGCTCAGATTGGGGAAACAGAGGCTCTGTTTATCCTGTATGCTCCCAACAAAATTGGGGCTCCTGCTTCTAAGCAGACTATTGCACGCTGGATCTGTGATGCAATTCGGCAGGCTCATTCTACGGCTGGATTGCCGTTACCGAAGTCGGTGAAGGCCCATTCTACCAGGAAGGTGGGCTCTTCTTGGGCGGATGCCTGTGGAGTCTCGGCGGTTCAACTTTGCCGAGCAGCTAATTGGTCGGGTTCAAACACTTTTCCTAAATTCTACAAGTTTGATACCCTGGCTGATGAGGACCTCAGGTTTGCTCAATCGGTGCTGCAGAGTTGTCCGCACTCTCCCGCCCGGTCTGGAGCTTTGGTATAAACCCCATGTCCTTTTGGAACCCCAGCATCCTCTAGGACATAGGAGAAAATAGGATTTTAATACCTACCGATAAATCCTTTTCTCTTAGTCCGTAGAGGATGCTGGGCGCCCGTCCCAGTGCGTACTGTATCTGCAGCTATTGGTTGTCGTTACACTCATGTGGTGTTTCTTTGCAGTCAAGTCTGTTGCTGCGGTTATTCGTGCCATGACATGCGATATGTGATTATCGGTCATGATACACACAAGTTGTGTTACGTTTTCGATCAGCATTTTGCTGTATGGTTTTTCCATGCCATCAGCTGGTGTTCTATTGAATGCCACGTTCTGCGTCATGTTCGAGGTGTGAGCTGGTATGACACTCACCGTGTTTAAACAATAAATTCTTTCCTCGAAATGTCCGTCTCTCTGGGCACAGTTTTCTAACTGAAGTCTGGAGGAGGGGCATAGAGGGAGGAGCCAGTTCACACCCATTCAAAGTCCTATAGTGTGCCCATGTCTCCTGCGGATCCCGTCTATACCCCATGGTCCTTTTGGAACCCCAGCATCCTCTACGGACTAAGAGAAAATAATTTACCGGTAGGTATTAAAATCCTATTTATAGTTATATAATATTCACTCTCTTGTTTGGGTGCTGCACATGTGCAACATGAAGAACGCAGGGCAGCCAAAGGGGAAAATTATCACTTTTTTCGAAAAACTGTCTTCTCCAAAAGCACAGTTTTTCGGAAGCGATAATTTTCTCATTGGGGCATAATGAATACTGAAAAAGTTGTGAGAGAATTCAATGGGAATAGAAAACTAAAAATTCTCAGTTCACAATTTTTTCATGATGAATAGACCCCAATATGTTTTCCGCGGGATCGGTATGTAAAGACGGTGGGCAGGTTCCCGGCCGTCACACAGTTAAAATGAGTAAAAAAAAAAAAAAAAAACTCTATTAAAGTAGTGATGAGCGGGTTCGGTTCCTCGGAAACCGAACCCCCCCGAACTTCACCCATTTTACACGGGTCCGAGGCATACTCTGATTCTCCCGTATGGCTCGGTTAACCCGAGCGCGCCCGAACGTCATCATCACGCTGTCAGATTCTCGCGAGATTCGGATTCTATATAAGCAGCCGCGCGTTGCCGCCATTTTCACTCGTGCATTGGAAATGTTAGGGAGAGGACGTGGCTGGCGTCCTCTCCGTTTATTAATAATATTTGTGCTACTGCTTATTGCTTAATTGTGGGGACTGGGGAGCAGCTGTATTATATAGGAGGAGCACAGTGCAGAGTTTTGCTGACCAGTGACCACCAGTATACGTTGTCTGCCTGAAAACACTCCATATCTGTGCTCAGTGTGCTGCATATATCTGTGCTCACACTGCTTAATTGTGGGGACTGGGGAGCAGCTGTATTATTATATAGGAGGAGTACAGTGCAGAGTTTTGCTGACCAGTGACCACCAGTATACGTTGTCTGCCTGAAAAACACTCCATATTTGTGCTCAGTGTGCTGCATATATCTGTGCTCACACTGCTTAATTGTGGGGACTGGGGAGCAGCTGTATTATATAGGAGGAGTACAGTGCAGAGTTTTGCTGACCAGTGACCACCAGTATACGTTGTCTGCCTGAAAAACACTCCATACCTGTGCTCAGTGTGCTGCATATATCTGTGCTCAAACTGCTTAATTGTGGGGACTGGGGAGCAGCTGTATTATATAGGAGGAGTACAGTGCAGAGTTTTGCTGACCAGTGACCACCAGTATACGTTGTCTGCCTGAAAAACACTCCATATCTGTGCTCAGTGTGCTGCATATATCTGTGCTCACACTGCTTAATTGTGGGGACTGGGGAGCAGCTGTATTATATAGGAGGAGTACAGTGCAGAGTTTTGCTGACCAGTGACCACCAGTATATGTTGTCTGCCTGAAAAACACTCCAAATCTGTGCTCAGTGTGCTGCATATATCTGTGCTCACACTGCTTAATTGTGGGGACTGGGGAGCAGCTGTATTATATAGGAGGAGTACAGTGCAGAGTTTTGCTGATCAGTGACCACCAGTATACATTGTCTGCCTGAAAAACACTCAATATCTGTGCTCAGTGTGCTGCATATATCTGTGCTCACACTGCTTAATTGTGGGGACTGGGGAGCAGCTGTATTATTATATAGGAGGAGTACAGTGCAGAGTTTTGCTGACCAGTGACCACCAGTATATGTTGTCTGCCTGAAAAACACTCCATATCTGTGCTCAGTGTGCTGCATATATCTGTGCTCACACTGCTTAATTGTGGGGACTGGGGAGCAGCTGTATTATATAGGAGGAGTACAGTGCAGAGTTTTGCTGACCAGTGACCACCAGTATACGTTGTCTGCCTGAAAAACACTCCATATCTGTGCTCAGTGTGCTGCATATATCTGTGCTCACACTGCTTAATTGTGGGGACTGGGGAGCAGCTGTATTATATAGGAGGAGTACAGTGCAGAGTTTTGCTGACAGTGACCACCAGTATACGTTGTCTGCCTGAAAAACACTCCATATCTGTGCTCAGTGTGCTGCATATATCTGTGCTCACACTGCTTTATTGTGGGCACTGGGGACCACCAGTATATTATATAGGAGGAGTACAGTGCAGAGTTTTGCTGACAGTGACCACCAGTATATATAGCAGTACGGTACGGAAGGCCACTGCTCTACCTACCTCTGTGTCGTCAAGTATACTATCCATCCATACCTGTGGTGCATTTCAGTTTTGCGCAGTATATATAGTAGTAGGCCATTGCTATTGATACTGGCATATAATTCCACACATTAAAAAATGGAGAACAAAAATGTGGAGGTTAAAATAGGGAAAGATCAAGATCCACTTCCACCTCGTGCTGAAGCTGCTGCCACTAGTCATGGCCGAGACAATGAAATGCCATCAACGTCGTCTGCCAAGGCCGATGCCCAATGTCATAGTAGAGAGCATGTAAAATCCAAAAAACAAAAGTTCAGTAAAATGACCCAAAAATCAAAATTGAAAGCGTCTGATGAGAAGCGTAAACTTGCCAATATGCCATTTACGACATGGAGTGGCAAGGAACGGCTGAGGCCCTGGCCTATGTTCATGGCTAGTGGTTCAGATTCACATGAGGATGGAAGCACTTATCCTCTCACTAGAAAAATGAAAAGACTTAAGCTGTCAAAAGCACAGCAAAGAACTGTGCGTTCTTCTAAATCACAAATCCCCAAGGAGAGTCCAATTGTGTCGGTTGCGATGCCTGACCTTCCCAACACTGGACGGGAAGAGCTTGCGCCTTCCACCATTTGCACGCCCCCTGCAAGTGCTAAAAGGAGCACCCGCAGTCCTGTTCCTGATAGTCAAATTGAAGATGTCACTGTTGAAGTACACCAGGATGAGGATATGGGTGTTGCTGGCGCTGGGGAGAAAATTGACAAGGAGGATTCTGATGGTGAGGTGGTTTGTTTAAGTCAGGCACCCGGGGAGACACCTGTTGTAGAGATGAGCGGGTTCGGTTCCTCGGAAACCGAACCCGCCCGAACTTCATGTTTTTTTACACGGGTCCGAGCGACTCGGATCTTCCCGCCTTGCTCGGTTAACCCGAGCGCGCCCGAACGTCATCATCCCGCTGTCGGATTCTCGCGAGGCTCGGATTCTATCGCGAGACTCGGATTCTATATAAGGAGCCGCGCGTCGCCGCCATTTTCACACGTGCATTGAGATTCATAGGGAGAGGACGTGGCTGGCGTCCTCTCCGTTTAGAGAAGAGAGTGAGACAGTAGAGAGAGACACAGTAGTAGTAATTTTGGGGAGCATTATTAGGAGGAGTACTACTATACTACTACTACTTGCTGAAGTGATATAGATTAGATAGTGTGACTGTATTAATTATCTGACTTGTGGGGGAGACACTGACAGTGGGGAGCAGTTAGAGTCTGAGAGCAGGACTCAGGAGTACATATAACGTACAGTGCACACTTTTGCTGCCAGAGTCAGTGCCACACTGCCATTGTGACCACACTGACCACCAGACCAGTATAATATATTTTGTGATTGTCTGCTAGGAGTACTACTTGCAAGTTGCTGATAGTGTGACCAGTGACCTGACCACCAGTTTAATAATCAATCACCACCACCAGTTTATATATATATATATATAATTGTATATAATATATATATATATAATATTGTATACCACCTACCCGTGTTTTTTTTTTTTTTCATTCTTCTTTATACATACTACTATAGTAGCTTACTGTAGCAGTCTGCGGTGCTGCTGAGCTGACAGTGTCCAGCTGGTCCGTCATCAGTCATTACATAATAAATATATATACCTGTCCGGCTGCAGTACTA
The DNA here is from genome assembly GCF_028390025.1 of Pseudophryne corroboree. Classification (NCBI taxonomy): domain Eukaryota; kingdom Metazoa; phylum Chordata; class Amphibia; order Anura; family Myobatrachidae; genus Pseudophryne; species Pseudophryne corroboree. Next base: position 184,002,858 of record NC_086450.1, on the reverse strand, counting down.
GTGATATTATATATACATATATATTGATTTCATCTCATTATCATCCAGTCTATATTAGCAGCAGACACAGTACGTTAGTCCACGGCTGTAGCTACCTCTGTGTCGGCACTCGGCAGTCCATCCATAATTGTATACCACCTCCCCGTGGTTTTTTCTTTTTCTTTCTTCTTTGCACATACTACTATAGTATAGTAGCTTACTGTAGCAGTCTGCGGTGCTGCTGAGCTGACAGTGTCCAGCAGGTCCGTCATCAGTCATTACATAATAAATATATATATACCTGTCCGACTGCAGTACTAGTGATACTATATAAACATATATATTGATTTCATCTCATTATCATCCAGTCTATATTAGCAGCAGACACAGTACGTTAGTCCACGGCTGTAGCTACCTCTGTGTCGGCACTCGGCAGTCCATCCATAATTGTATACCACCTCCCCGTGGTTTTTTTTTTTCTTTCTTCTTTGTACATACTACTATAGTATAGTAGCTTACTGTAGCAGTCTGTGGTGTTGCTGAGCTGACAGTGTCCAGCAGGTCCGTCATCAGTCATTACATAATAAATATATATACCTGTCCGGCTGCAGTACTAGTGATATTATATATACATATATATTGATTTCATCTCATTATCATCCAGTCTATATTAGCAGCAGACACAGTATGGTAGTCCACGGCTGTAGCTACCTCTGTGTCGGCACTCGGCAGTCCATCCATAATTGTATACCACCTCCCCGTGGTTTTTTTTTTTTCTTTCTTCTTTGTACATACTACTATAGTATAGTAGCTTACTGTAGCAGTCTGCGGTGCTGCTGAGCTGACAGTGTCCAGCAGGTCCGTCATCAGTCATTACATAATAAATATATATATACCTGTCCGGCTGCAGTACTAGTGATACTATATATACATATATATTGATTTCATCTCATTATCATCCAGTCTATATTAGCAGCAGACACAGTACGTTAGTCCACGGCTGTAGCTACCTCTGTGTTGGCACTCGGCAGTCCATCCATAATTGTATACCACCTCCCCGTGGTTTTTTTTTTTCTTTCTTCTTTGTACATACTACTATAGTATAGTAGCTTACTGTAGCAGTCTGCGGTGCTGCTGAGCTGACAGTGTCCAGCAGGTCCGTCATCAGTCATTACATAATAAATATATATATACCTGTCCGGCTGCAGTACTAGTGATACTATATATACATATATATTGATTTCATCTCATTATCATCCAGTCTATATTAGCAGCAGACACAGTACGTTAGTCCACGGCTGTAGCTACCTCTGTGTCGGCACTCGGCAGTCCATCCATAATTGTATACCACCTCCCCGTGGTTTATTTTTTTCCTTTCTTCTTTGTACATACTACTATAGTATAGTAGCTTACTGTAGCAGTCTGCGGTGCTGCTGAGCTGACAGTGTCCAGCAGGTCCGTCATCAGTCATTACATAATAAATATATATACCTGTCCGGCTGCAGTACTAGTGATATTATATATACATATATATTGATTTCATCTCATTATCATCCAGTCTATATTAGCAGCAGACACAGTACGGTAGTCCACGGCTGTAGCTACCTCTGTGTCGGCACTCGGCAGTCCATCCATAATTGTATACCACCTCCCCGTGGTTTTTTTTTTTTCTTTCTTCTTTGTACATACTACTATAGTATAGTAGCTTACTGTAGCAGTCTGCGGTGCTGCTGAGCTGACAGTGTCCAGCAGGTCCGTCATCAGTCATTACATAATAAATATATATATACCTGTCCGGCTGCAGTACTAGTGATACTATATATACATATATATTGATTTCATCTCATTATCATCCAGTCTATATTAGCAGCAGACACAGTACGTTAGTCCACGGCTGTAGCTACCTCTGTGTCGGCACTCGGCAGTCCATCCATAATTGTATACCACCTCCCCGTGGTTTTTTTTTTTTTTTCTTCTTTGTACATACTACTATAGTATAGTAGCTTACTGTAGCAGTCTGCGGTGCTGCTGAGCTGACAGTGTCCAGCAGGTCCGTCATCAGTCATTACATAATAAATATATATATACCTGTCCGGCTGCAGTACTAGTGATACTATATATACATATATATTGATTTCATCTCATTATCATCCAGTCTATATTAGCAGCAGACACAGTACGTTAGTCCACGGCTGTAGCTACCTCTGTGTCGGCACTCGGCAGTCCATCCATAATTGTATACCACCTCCCCGTGGTTTTTTTTTTTATTTCTTCTTTGTACATACTACTATAGTATAGTAGCTTACTGTAGCAGTCTGCGGTGCTGCTGAGCTGACAGTGTCCAGCAGGTCCGTCATCAGTCATTACATAATAAATATATATACCTGTCCGGCTGCAGTACTAGTGATATTATATATACATATATATTGATTTCATCTCATTATCATCCAGTCTATATTAGCAGCAGACACAGTACGGTAGTCCACGGCAGTAGCTACCTCTGTGTCGGCACTCGGCAGTCCATCCATAAGTATACTAGTATCCATCCATCTCCATTGTTTACCTGAGGTGCCTTTTAGTTGTGCCTATTAAAATATGGAGAACAAAAATGTTGAGGTTCCAAAATTAGGGAAAGATCAAGATCCACTTCCACCTCGTGCTGAAGCTGCTGCCACTAGTCATGGCCGAGACGATGAAATGCCAGCAACGTCGTCTGCCAAGGCCGATGCCCAATGTCATAGTACAGAGCATGTAAAATCCAAAACACCAAATATCAGTAAAAAAAGGACTCCAAAATCTAAAATCAAATTGTCGGAGGAGAAGCGTAAACTTGCCAATATGCCATTTACCACACGGAGTGGCAAGGAACGGCTGAGGCCCTGGCCTATGTTCATGGCTAGTGGTTCAGCTTCACATGAGGATGGAAGCACTCAGCCTCTCGCTGGAAAAATGAAAAGACTCAAGCTGGCAAAAGCACCGCAAAGAACTGTGCGTTCTTCGAAATCCCAAATCCACAAGGAGAGTCCGACTCCAATTGTGTCGGTTGCGATGCCTGACCTTCCCAACACTGGACGTGAAGAGCATGCGCCTTCCACCATTTGCACGCCCCCTGCAAGTGCTGGAAGGAGCACCCGCAGTCCAGTTCCTGATAGTCAGATTGAAGATGTCAGTGTTGAAGTACACCAGGATGAGGAGGATATGGGTGTTGCTGGCGCTGGGGAGGAAATTGACCAGGAGGATTCTGATGGTGAGGTGGTTTGTTTAAGTCAGGCACCCGGGGAGACACCTGTTGTCCGTGGGAGGAATAGGGCCATTGACATGCCTGGTCAAAATACCCAAAAAATCAGCTCTTCGGTGTGGAAGTATTTCACCAGAAATGCGGACAACATTTGTCAAGCCGTGTGTTGCCTTTGTCAAGCTGTAATAAGTAGGGGTAAGGACGTTAACCACCTCGGAACATCCTCCCTTATACGTCACCTGCAGCGCATTCATAATAAGTCAGTGACAAGTTCAAAAACTTTGGGTGACAGCGGAAGCAGTCCACTGACCAGTAAATCCCTTCCTCTTGTAACCAAGCTCAAGCAAACCACCCCACCAACTCCCTCAGTGTCAATTTCCTCCTTCCCCAGGAATGCCAATAGTCCTGCAGGCCATGTCACTGGCAATTCTGACGATTCCTCTCCTGCCTGGGATTCCTCTGATGCATCCTTGCGTGTAACGCCTACTGCTGCTGGCGCTGCTGCTGTTGTTGCTGCTGGGAGTCGATGGTCATCCCAGAGGGGAAGTCGTAAGCCCACTTGTACTACTTCCAGTAAGCAATTGACTGTCCAACAGTCCTTTGCGAGGAAGATGAAATATCACAGCAGTCATCCTGCTGCAAAGCGGATAACTGAGGCCTTGACAACTATGTTGGTGTTAGACGTGCGTCCGGTATCCTCCGTTAGTTCACAGGGAACAAGACAATTTCTTGAGGTAGTGTGCCCCCGTTACCAAATACCATCTAGGTTCCACTTCTCTAGGCAGGCGATACCGATAATGTACACGGACGTCAGAAAAAGACTCACCAGTGTCCTAAAAAATGCAGTTGTACCCAATGTCCACTTAACCACGGACATGTGGACAAGTGGAGCAGGGCAGGGTCAGGACTATATGACTGTGACAGCCCACTGGGTAGATGTATGGACTCCCGCCGCAAGAACAGCAGCGGCGGCACCAGTAGCAGCATCTCGCAAACGCCAACTCTTTCCTAGGCAGGCTACGCTTTGTATCACCGCTTTCCAGAATACGCACACAGCTGAAAACCTCTTACGGCAACTGAGGAAGATCATCGCGGAATGGCTTACCCCAATTGGACTCTCCTGTGGATTTGTGGCATCGGACAACGCCAGCAATATTGTGTGTGCATTAAATATGGGCAAATTCCAGCACGTCCCATGTTTTGCACATACCTTGAATTTGGTGGTGCAGAATTTTTTTAAAAACGACAGGGGCGTGCAAGAGATGCTGTCGGTGGCCAGAAGAATTGCGGGACACTTTCGGCATACAGGCACCACGTACAGAAGACTGGAGCACCACCAAAAACAACTGAACCTGCCCTGCCATCATCTGAAGCAAGAAGTGGTAACGAGGTGGAATTCAACCCTCTATATGCTTCAGAGGTTGGAGGAGCAGCAAAAGGCCATTCAAGCCTATGCAATTGAGCACGATATAGGAGGTGGAATTCACCTGTCTCAAGCGCAGTGGAGAATGATTTCAACATTGTGCAAGGTTCTGATGCCCTTTGAACTTGCCACACGTGAAGTCAGTTCAGACACTGCCAGCCTGAGTCAGGTCATTCCTCTCATCAGGCTTTTGCAGAAGAAGCTGGAGACATTGAAGGAGGAGCTAACACGGAGCGATTCCGCTAGGTATGTGGGACTTGTGGATGGAGCCCTTAATTCGCTTAACAAGGATTCACGGGTGGTCAATCTGTTGAAATCAGAGCACTACATTTTGGCCACCGTGCTCGATCCTAGATTTAAAGCCTACCTTGGATCTCTCTTTCCGGCAGACACAAGTCTGCTTGGGTTCAAAGACCTGCTGGTGACAAAATTGTCAAGTCAAGCGGAACGCGACCTGTCAACATCTCCTCCTTCACATTCTCCCGCAACTGGGGGTGCGAGGAAAAGGCTACGAATTCCGAGCCCACCCGCTGGCGGTGATGCAGGGCAGTCTGGAGCGACTGCTGATGCTGACATCTGGTCCGGACTGAAGGACCTGACAACGATTACGGACATGTCGTCTACTGTCACTGCATATGATTCTCTCACCATTGAAAGAATGGTGGAGGATTATATGAGTGACCGCATCCAAGTAGGCACGTCACACAGTCCGTACTTATACTGGCAGGAAAAAGAGGCAATTTGGAGGCCCTTGCACAAACTGGCTTTATTCTACCTAAGTTGCCCTCCCACAAGTGTGTTCTCCGAAAGAGTGTTTAGTGCCGCCGCTCACCTTGTCAGCAATCGGCGTACGAGGTTACATCCAGAAAATGTGGAGAAGATGATGTTCATTAAAATGAATTATAATCAATTCCTCCGTGGAGACATTGACCAGCAGCAATTGCCTCCACAAAGTACACAGGGAGCTGAGATGGTGGATTCCAGTGGGGACGAATTGATAATCTGTGAGGAGGGGGATGTACACGGTGATATATCGGAGGATGATGATGAGGTGGACATCTTGCCTCTGTAGAGCCAGTTTGTGCAAGGAGAGATTAATTGCTTCTTTTTAGGTGGGGGTCCAAACCAACCCGTCATTTCAGTCACAGTCGTGTGGCAGACCCTGTCACTGAAATGATGGGTTGGTTAAAGTGGGCATGTCCTGTTTATACAACATAAGGGTGGGTGGGAGGGCCCAAGGACAATTCCATCTTGCACCTCTTTTTTCTTTCATTTTTATTTGCGTCATGTGCTGTTTGGGGAGTGTTTTTTGGAAGGGCCATCCTGCGTGACACTGCAGTGCCACTCCTAGATGGGCCCGCTGTTTGTGTCGGCCACTAGGGTCGCTTAGCTTACTCACACAGCTACCTCATTGCGCCTCTTTTTTTCTTTGCTTCATGTGCTGTTTGGGGAGTGTTTTTTGGAAGGGCCATCCTGCGTGACACTGCAGTGCCACTCCTAGATGGGCCCGGTGTTTGTGTCGGCCACTAGGGTCGCTTAGCTTACTCACACAGCTACCTCATTGCGCCTCTTTTTTTCTTTGCGTCATGTGCTGTTTGGGGAGGGTTTTTTGGAAGGGACATCCTGCGTGACACTGCAGTGCCACTCCTAGATGGGCCCGGTGTTTGTGTCGGCCACTAGGGTCGCTTAGCTTACTCACACAGCTACCTCATTGCGCCTCTTTTTTTCTTTGCGTCATGTGCTGTTTGGGGAGGGTTTTTTGGAAGGGACATCCTGCGTGACACTGCAGTGCCACTCCTAGATGGGCCCGGTGTTTGTGTCGGCCACTAGGGTCGCTTATCTTACTCACACAGCTACCTCATTGCGCCTCTTTTTTTCTTTGCGTCATGTGCTGTTTGGGGAGGGTTTTTTGGAAGGGCCATCCTGCGTGCCACTGCAGTGCCACTCCTAGATGGGCCCGGTGTTTGTGTCGGCCACTAGGGTCGCTTATCTTACTCACACAGCTACCTCATTGCGCCTCTTTTTTTCTTTGCGTCATGTGCTGTTTGGGGAGGGTTTTTTGGAAGGGCCATCCTGCGTGACACTGCAGTGCCACTCCTAGATGGGCCCGGTGTTTGTGTCGGCCACTAGGGTCGCTTATCTTACTCACACAGCTACCTCATTGCGCCTCTTTTTTTCTTTGCGTCATGTGCTGTTTGGGGAGGGTTTTTTGGAAGGGACATCCTGCGTGACACTGCAGTGCCACTCCTAGATGGGCCCGGTGTTTGTGTCGGCCACTAGGGTCACTTATCTTACTCACACAGCTACCTCATTGCGCCTCTTTTTTTCTTTGCGTCATGTGCTGTTTGGGGAGGGTTTTTTGGAAGGGACATCCTGCGTGACACTGCAGTGCCACTCCTAGATGGGCCCGGTGTTTGTGTCGGCCACTAGGGTCGCTTATCTTACTCACACAGCTACCTCATTGCGCCTCTTTTTTTCTTTGCGTCATGTGCTGTTTGGGGAGGGTTTTTTGGAAGGGCCATCCTGCGTGCCACTGCAGTGCCACTCCTAGATGGGCCCGGTGTTTGTGTCGGCCACTAGGGTCGCTTATCTTACTCACACAGCTACCTCATTGCGCCTCTTTTTTTCTTTGCGTCATGTGCTGTTTGGGGAGGGTTTTTTGGAAGGGACATCCTGCGTGACACTGCAGTGCCACTCCTAGATGGGCCAGGTGTTTGTGTCGGCCACTAGGGTCGCTTAGCTTACTCACACAGCGACCTTGGTGCGCCTCTTTTTTTCTTTGCATCATGTGCTGTTTGGGGACAATTTTTTTGAAGTGCCATCCTGTCTGACACTGCAGTGCTACTCCTAGATGGGCCAGGTGTTTGTGTCGGCCACTTGTGCCGCTTAGCTTAGCCATCCAGCGACCTCGGTGCAAATTTTAGGACTAAAAATAATATTGTGAGGTGTGAGGCGTTCAGAATAGACTGAAAATGAGTGTAAATTATGGCTATTGAGGTTAATAATACTATGGGATCAAAATGACCCCCAAATTCTATGATTTAAGCTGTTTTTGAGGGTTTTTTGTAAAAAAACACCCGAATCCAAAACACACCCGAATCCGACAAAAAATTTTCAGGGAGGTTTTGTCAAAATGCGTCCGAATCCAAAACACGGCCGCGGACCCGAATCCAAAACCAAAACACAAAACCCGATACATTTCCGGTGCACATCACTATATTAAAGGGATACTATTAACATTTTATTTTTAGTATAGTTTTCTTCCCACCTATCATGACTGAAGCCCCCACCACTGCTGACTTAACAATTCCCAGATTTCACTACTTCTGGAAAATGCTGTAGTACTGTCAGTCTATTTTGTCATATTAAAGACTTTCTATTTAATACAGTAGCTACCGGCGGTGATTTTTCTTTTCTTCCAAATGCGATCTGCTTCCCACCTTCTGGGCAAACCCATAACACAATTACACACAAAGGAAAATCACACTGCCTTGGTCAGAAGAACGGTCTTCGTTAGTAACAATGTAACAGCTTTCTTCTGTGACGGCTTTTACAATGTTGTCTTGATTATGAGTATTGATTTGATGTAAATAAATTCCACCTCTAGCTTTCTGAGGGCCACTGAAGCAGGGAATGCTATAAATATTGTTTCCACCTCCCCTGAATCCTGGGTATTGTGCCTGTGGCAAACAGAAAGTCTGGACGTCTTCCAATTAATAATAATTAAAAATTACTTTTCTGTGGTCCTGTCGTACCGAATAGAATAATGTGACTTGAATGATTTGTGCACCCTGTGGAACATGGGGATGAAACTGCATAAAGGTCACCATAGCGGACATTGCCACCTGGAAAGTCAGCATTTTACCTTAAATAAGAACATTCCCTGCCTATCAGAGGTTAAAGTCACAATATGGCTAGAAGGTAATGCAACATTTCAGGATCATCGTGTCTTGCCACAGATCTAATGATGTTGTTTTACAAGAAACAAACACTAAGTGCTCTTTAACCCCATAAGCACTGGGTGGAGGAGGTGTATGGTTTACACCTGTAAGTCAAACTCATCCCCCCCCCTGAATTCCAACACCCCGTGGCTTTTGATAATGATTCTGCATTAAGGGGTCAGTGAAATGATCAATAGAAGTCAATAATTCTTCCCCTATTACAGCCCTCCCCCATGCACCAAATCTATAAGTCATCTCCACAGATATAGATTAGCTCTTTGGTCAACAAGGGCTGGAAAGCAACCCTTTTAACCTCCTCTCGATATCTACAAGCTGATGCAAGGGAAATGAGCGGTAGATATTTCACAGTAAGTCAATAGAACAACTATGAGATCTAAATATCTTTATCTTCATTCATTCTAATGAATGCAAAGGCTTTATCTTATCTTATTCTATCTCCACACTATATTTCTCTAGAGCTGCTGACCATTTGCATTCATTTTATTATGACGCTAAAGACAGTACTTTATGCATTTTGCCACCAGAGGGGGCACTTTGCCCTGATAACCTATTCCTTGCCTTCTTCACCTAAGATTAATATCCGAGAGTTGACAGGGGAGATCTCTTCTGACAAGATTATACTAATTAGTTTAGGGAAATTCATCAGCTGTATCTATTTTTTTAAGCTTGTAAGAACTATTTACCTTGTGCCAACAGAGAATTTACTCCTGCCACTAGGGACATTATTTAACCTTAAAACAGTAAATTGATATTGAATTAAACCGTTTTCAGAATAAAATTCAGCATATTCTATACAGATTATATACGTGAGATACATTGCAGAAAAACATAAAATAATGTTTTGCAATTCATGGGTAATTTATTCATACATAATAAAACATAACTTTTCACAGGGTCAGATTACCAATAGGGTGGATGGGACTACAATGCCAGGCCTCCACATAAATATAGGCCCAGCCCATCACCATATAAGCACGATGATGACCAGCAATCAAGATGGTCACATGGTCAGCCATAAATCAAAAGTATTAAAATTGCATTTGTATTTTCCTAACAAAATAATGCCATTTTTGTTCTTGGTTTTTATTTTTGTAATTAAGGAGACATTGGGGCTGATACTGTAGGGGAGTAGTCACCCTCAAGGCCCTGGCTACACCCACACAGCACTGGTCACAGCTGCTTACAATAGGCTCTGGATCATTTAAACAAGGCCCATGGGCCTTAATTTGGCCTAGCCTGTACATATTGTGAAATGTTCAAAACACTTAACATATTAGTTAATGTATCCGATTGTGTGTATACATAACATTAATTATACAACTCGGCTAAAGGCCTAATTCATACATGAGGACCCTACTGTGCTGTGAATATGAATAACGGACACTACTGTGCGGCATAATGTGAATAATGGGCACTACTGTGCGGTGTAACGTGTATAACGGACCCTACTGTGCTGTGAATATGAATAACGGACACTACTGTGAGGCATAATGTGAATAATGGACACTACTGTGTGGTGTAATGTGACTAACCTACACTACTGTGCAGTGTAATGTGAATAACGGACACTACTGTGCGGTGTAACGTGTATAACAGACCCTACTGTGCAGTGTAATATGAATAACGGACACTACTGCGCGATGTAATGTGAATAACAGACACTATTGTGCAGTGTAATGTGAATAATGTACACTACTGTGCGGTGTAATGTGTATAACAGACCCTACTGTGCAGTGTAATATGAATAACGGACACTACTGCGCGATGTAATGTGAATAACAGACACTACTGTGCAGTGTAATGTGAATAACGGACACTACTGTGTGGTGTAATGTGAATAACCTACACTACTGTGCAGTGTAATGTGAATAACGGACATGTGAATTGGTACTATTCTGTGGCCTTGACTCTTACCCATGCAGACATGCCCCTATATTTTTGGCACGTGCCATCAGTGTGCACTCTCCCTATTTTGAGTATGTGTGTGCGTGGGGGGGGGAGGGACGGGGGCACCAGTGGGTCACCAATGGCACAGGGCCCCAAAATGTCTAGTTACGGCACTGCCAACTGCGGCTCAGTCCCAATATGTGTATTTCTTCATATGCTGCCTAGTTGCAACTGGTATCATATTCTTTAATTTAGGGGTCTATTTACTGAGCCTTGGACGGAGATAAAGTCGCTGGAGATAAAGTGCCAGCCAATCAGCTCCTGTCATTTTTCAAACACAGTCTGTGACATGGCAGTTAGGAGCTGCTTTATCTCCAGTGACTTTATCTCCATCCAAGGCTTAGTAAATCGACCCCTAATACCCCTTTCAGACTTACGACCTGGAAATTACCCTGCTCAAGTCCCGGGATTTTCTCTCCAGCAAAAACCCGGGTTTTTCTTCAGGCCCCCTTTCACACTACACCACAGACCCGGGCAATGTCATCATTTTAAGGGGACGGTTTGCTGGCACACAATAATGAGGTCATGCAAAGGGGAGGGCAGGCTATAAATGGACTGGGTGTGGTGCCCACAATACATTGCTGGATTCATGGCTGACAAGCATTTGTGTAGCATGGAGAGTTTGTTTGCTGTGGTGGAGCACACACACACACACACACACACACACACACACACACACACACACACACACACACACACACACACACACACACATATATATATATACCAATAAATAGAAGACCAGTTTTTCTTTTCCAAAATTGTTTATTTTAGAAAGAATAAAAGTGTTTTTTTTTCAAGTTGTAAAACATGTGTGCACATCTTTTACATCTTTAATGAGATCCTCCTAATTCTGAGGACATATATGGTATAGTACAAAAACTTTTTAGGAATGGCAGGCGCATTACACCCACTTTAGCCATAACATAAAAGTGCTGCGGTATTGCAGTGCAAAAAAGTAGCTTTGCTGAAGGGCATGGTGTATCACAGGGTCTTCAACCTTTGCCCTGCAGCTGTTATGGAACTGTTAGGGTCTCCTGCCCTGTGCTGCCACGTCGTCATGGCAACCGGGAGACAAGTGCTAGCGGAGTAACCTGAGCGCAGCTGATACTCCGGTTCGGGTCTTTTGCTGTGCAGTGGTTATAGGCTCTGTGCACGGCAGGGGATCCGGTGCTGGTTTTGTGCTCACAGTCTGTGAGGTCTGAGTGGGGCGTGGACAGCACCTGCTTTATAAGGCCTCTTCTCAGGGTAAGCAGATGCTGCTGAATCTTTGTTGGTTAGTCAGTTCCTGAAAGTTAACCAGTACTGTGTAGCTTTGTATTTGTTTGTTGCTTACTGCAAATAGGCCTGGGGATTTGGTATTACACTCTGCCAATCCAGACCTAGCAGTAAGACTGGAGTCAGTCGTTTAGCTTGCTGGGGTTCTGTTACTACTCTGTGAACTTAGCAAGTTTGCGGCTGTATTCTAAGACTTGCCTGTCTAATCCTGTCTCACTGTGCTAGGTGTCAGGGGTCAGTTTAGTGGCAGTAAGCTGAACCTGTGCACTGCAAGTGAGAATTAGGATTGTGGAGACTCTCCTTGTGTCTATCATTCCATCTCTGACCAAGGAGTTTACTGCCACACCCGTTGGTAACCCTTTAGGGTTTTGCTGTTGCCCTTAGCAACAGCATTTCGGGTTCTCTACGTATTAAAACACAACATCTTGCTTTTCCCATCTGAGCAGTTCTAATACTAGGGAGATACCCAGTTCCTTAGCCTCTGGGCTTCTCTGTTCACCTTGTGTGTATTTTGTTACCCTATCACCTTCTGTGTACGTTATGTCATATTCCCCAGTCTGTCTGTGAGTCCATTTGTTTTGCATAACAGTTCAAACACCAGTACATTCCTGCAGGCACTGGAGTGCATAACAGTTCTGACACCAGTACTTTCCTGCAGGCACTGGTGTGCATAACATATTCAGCAGCCTAATACTCCTGTTGAAATTTTGTGGGAATATGGAGCATACCCCTCAAAATACGTTGCAACAGGTGGTCGATCAGGTGCAGGTCCTGACTCGACAATTTAATGATTTGTCCATTAAAATGCACACCTCCCAGGCTGCTGGCGGAGCTCCCGCAGCAGCAGCACCTGCAGGGGTTAAGGAGCCGAAAGTAAATCTCCCGGATCGTTTTTCTGGAGATCGCTCGCAGTTCTTTTGTTTCAAGGAGAGCTGCAAGCTATACTTCCGGCTTAGGCCTCAGTCTTCTGGGTCAGAGATTCAGCGGGTGGGCATAGTGATTTCCTTGCTACAAGGAGACCCACAGGTCTGGGCATATGGGTTGCAGCCTGACTGTCCGTCGCTTAAAAGTGTTGATGCTTTTTTTACGGCACTGGGCATGTTGTATGATGACCCTGACAAGACGGCCTCAGCCGAGGCTCAGATTTCGATCCTTAAGCAAGGGCGAAGGCCAGTTGAGGTTTACTGTACGGAGTTTCGGAGGTTGGCCCATGATACCCAGTGGAATGACCCAGCCCTGAGACACCAGTACCGAAGAGGTCTTTCTAACCAGATAAAGGACCAACTGGTACAATATCCCTTGCCTGATAGCTTGGATCAGCTCATGCAGTTATCCATCCGGGTGGATAGACGGCTGAGAGAGCGTAGGCTTGAAAGGGAGACCGAGGTTTCCTTCTTTCCCAAGGGAACCTCAGACTCTGAGGAATTTTCCGAGGAGCCTATGCAGATTGGGGCTACCCGCCTCTCCTCGCGTGAGAAGACGCGGAGGAGACAGCAGGGGTTGTGTTTGTACTGTGGGAATAAAGGTCATGTGGTAGTATCATGCCCAGAAAAGCCGGAAAACTTCAGGGCCTGAGGGTGATGGGAAATATCCTGTCAGGCCAGAAGTCAGAATTTCCCAAGAAGACTTTTATCATTCCGGTGACCTTGAAGATCCTCGGTCAAACTGTCAAGACTGAGGCCTTTGTGGACAGTGGGGCCGACGGGGTTTTTATGGACCGCCAATTCGCCCTGAAACACTCTGTTCCCTTAGTACCCTTGGCATCGGAAATTGAGATTTGTGGGTTAAACGGGGAACCATTATCCCAAGGTAAAATTACCTCTTGCACTAGCCAGATTTCTTTGTTTATTGGAGCCACACACTCTGAAAAATTGTCCTTTTATGTGACTGTCTGTACTTTTGCCCCATTGGTGTTGGGGTTACCCTGGTTAAGGGCCCACAATCCTCAATTTGACTGGGTCTCTGGGGAGATTCTTAGTTGGGGTACTGATTGTTTCAGGAGTTGCTTGAGCCTTCCAGTCAGGCTCTCGCAGCTAAGTTTGCCAGGATTGCCAGGGTGTTATGCAGATTTTGCGGACGTGTTCTCCAAAAAAGTTGCAGAGGTACTACCTCCCCATCGCCCCTATGACTGTGCCATTGATTTGTTGCCAAATGCTAAGCTTCCCAAGAGCAGGTTGTACTCCCTGTCACGTCCTGAGACTCAGGCTATGGCAGAGTACATTCAGGAGAACTTGGCTAAGGGATTTATCAGACCTTCACAGTCTCCAGTTGGGTCGGGGTTCTTCTTCGTGGGTAAAAAGGACGGTTCGTTGCGACCCTGCATCAACTTCAGGGAATTGAACCGTATCACGATTAAAAACTCATACCCACTGCCTCTCATTTCGGTCCTGTTTGACCAGCTTCGTACTGCCACCATTTTTTCTAAGATTGACCTACGCGGTGCGTACAATCTAATCCGAATAAGAGAGGGGGATGAATGGAAGACTGCCTTTAATACCCACTCAGGGCATTATGAATATTTGGTGATGCCTTTTGGGCTCTGTAATGCCCCGGCAGTCTTCCAGGATTTCATGAATGATGTGCTCAGGGAATATTTGGATAGATTCTTAGTTGTATACTTAGATGACATCCTAATCTTCTCCCATTCCCTGGAGGAACATCGGAAGCATGTACGCTTAGTCCTCCAGAAACTCAGAGACCACCGGCTTGGGGCGAAGCTGGAGAAGTGCGAATTTGAAGTTCAGCAAATCGCATTTCTAGGATATATTATCTCCCCAGAAGGTTTCCAAATGGAGGGTTCCAAGGTACAGGCAGTCCTGGATTGGGTGCAGCCCACTAGTTTGAAGGCGCTTCAGCGTTTCCTGGGCTTTGCGAATTTTTATAGACTATTTATCGCTGGATTTTCGTCTATAGTGGCGCCCTTGGTGGCACTCACTAAGAAAGGGGCGGATGTTGCTCACTGGTCTTGTAAAGCGGCTTTTGCCCGTCTCAAAAGGGCATTTGTTTCGGCCAAGGTGCTGCGACACCCAGATCCAGAGCGTCCTTTTGTGGTGGAGGTGGATGCCTCTGAGATGGGTATTGGGGCAGTGCTTTCTCAGATGGGAGTGTCTGATAATCGCCTTCATCCCTGTGCTTACTTTTCCCGTAAATTTTCGCCTGCCGAGATGAATTATGACGTGGGTAACCGGGAATTGTTGGCTATTAAGGATGCACTCGAGGAGTGGAGACACTGGCTTGAGGGGGCTAAGTTTGTGGTCTCAATTCTCACTGACCATAAGAATCTGGCATATTTAGAGTCAGCAAAGCGTCTCAATGCCAGGCAGGCACGATGGGCTTTGTTTTTTGCTCGCTTTAATTTTTTGATAACATATCGCCCTGGGTCAAAAAACATCAAGGCTGATGCGCTCTCGCGGAGTTTTGCTCCAATCCAGGAGACCACCGAGGAGCCGTTGCCCATTGTTTCCCCATCATGTATTAAAGTGGGCATTACCCAGGACCTCTTATCATTAGTCCTTAGAGCACAGGAGCAGGCTCCTCCAGACCTTCCGGTAGGTCTTTTGTTTGTGCCTCCTAGGTTAAGACAGCGAGTGTTCCTGGAATTCCATGCCAAGAAGTCGACAGGTCACCCGGGTATTGCCAGAACTCGGGAGTTGCTATCTAGGGCGGTGTGGTGGCCCTCGGTGGCTAAGGATGTGGATCAGTGGGTTCGGGCATGTGACATCTGTGCCCGAAATAAGACTCCTAGAGGGGTTCCTGTTGGCCCATTACATCCACTCTCTATCCCATCTAAGCCATGGACCCACATTTCAATGGATTTTGTGGTGGACTTGCCCAAATCCTCGGGGATAACAGCCACCTGGGTTGTCGTTGACAGGTTTTCGAAGATGGCGCACTTCGTTCCACTGGTTGGGCTGCCATCGGCCAGATGCCTGTCTGAATTATTTATGCTGCATGTTGTGCGTCTCCACGGGTTGCCACTTCATGTGGTCTCTGACCGCGGATCCCAGTTTGTGGCCAAATTCTGGAGGGCATTTTGTTCCGATCTCCAGATTTCTGTCAGCTTGTCGTCAGGCTACCATCCGCAGTCTAATGGGCAGACTGAAAGGGTGAACCAGTCCTTGGAGCAGTTCCTCAGGTGTTATGTCTCCAAGTGTCAGACTGACTGGGTTGCTCATCTGTCCATGGCGGAGTTTGCCTATAACAACGCGGCTCACTCTGCTACAGGGATCTCTCCCTTCCTTTGTGTGTATGGGCATCATCCTAAGGCCAATTCTTTTGACCCCCTGGACTCCACGCCTGGTGGTTCCTCTGTGGTTTCGGTCCTTAGAGGTATTTGGCGGAAAGTGAAGAAAGCCCTTGTGTCTGTGTCATTAGTGACCAAAAGGGTTTTTGATAAGCGGAAAAGACCCTGCAGCTTCAAATTAGGAGACTTCGTCTGGTTGTCTACCAAGAATTTGAAGTTGAGACAGCCATCTCATAAGTTAGGCCCCCGGTTCATCGGCCCTTATAAGATCACCAGGGTTATCAATCCGGTGGCATTTCAGTTAGATCTGCCCCGTTCTTTGGGTATCAATAAAACATTTCATTGTTCCCTTTTAAAACGGGCGATTAGTAATCCTTCTTCCAGTGGAAGACCTTCCCCTCTTCTGATACGTGGCCAGAGGGAGTTTGTTGTTGAAAGGATTCTTGACTCCAAGGTGGTTCGGGGTCGGCTGTCATTTTTGGTGCACTGGAAGGGGTAGGGCCCGGAGGAGCGGTCGTGGGTGCGCAGTTGTGATCTTCATGCCCCCAGACTGATACGCTCTTTCTTCTCGCAGTTCCCCGATAAACCCGGTGGTAGGGGTTCTTTGACCCCTCGTCAGAGGGGGGGTACTGTTAGGGTCTCCTGCCCTGTGCTGCCACGTCGTCATGGCAACCGGGAGACAAGTGCTAGCGGAGTAACCTGAGCGCAGCTGATACTCCGGTTCGGGTCTTTTGCTGTGCAGTGGTTATAGGCTCTGTGCACGGCAGGGGATCCGGTGCTGGTTTTGTGCTCACAGTCTGTGAGGTCTGAGTGGGGCGTGGACAGCACCTGCTTTATAAGGCCTCTTCTCAGGGTAAGCAGATGCTGCTGAATCTTTGTTGGTTAGTCAGTTCCTGAAAGTTAACCAGTACTGTGTAGCTTTGTATTTGTTTGTTGCTTACTGCAAATAGGCCTGGGGATTTGGTATTACACTCTGCCAATCCAGACCTAGCAGTAAGACTGGAGTCAGTCGTTTAGCTTGCTGGGGTTCTGTTACTACTCTGTGAACTTAGCAAGTTTGCGGCTGTATTCTAAGACTTGCCTGTCTAATCCTGTCTCACTGTGCTAGGTGTCAGGGGTCAGTTTAGTGGCAGTAAGCTGAACCTGTGCACTGCAAGTGAGAATTAGGATTGTGGAGACTCTCCTTGTGTCTATCATTCCATCTCTGACCAAGGAGTTTACTGCCACACCCGTTGGTAACCCTTTATGGTTTTGCTGTTGCCCTTAGCAACAGCATTTCGGGTTCTCTACGTATTAAAACACAACATCTTGCTTTTCCCATCTGAGCAGTTCTAATACAAGGGAGATACCCAGTTCCTTAGCCTCTGGGCTTCTCTGTTCACCTTGTGTGTATTTTGTTACCCTATCACCTTCTGTGTACGTTATGTCATATTCCCCAGTCTGTCTGTGAGTCCATTTGTTTTGCATAACAGTTCAAACACCAGTACATTCCTGCAGGCACTGGAGTGCATAACAGTTCTGACACCAGTACTTTCCTGCAGGCACTGGTGTGCATAACAGGAACTTCAGTTTCCAGCATGCCCATCCACATTTTAGATTTAAGCCCATGCTAAACGGTGGCAGAAAATGTAGGGAAGTGTAGTTCCATAACAGCTGCAAGGGCAAAGGTTGAAGACCCCTGTTCTACATAAAAAAAAAAAGTGCTGCGGTATTGCAGTGAAAAATGCAAACAAGATAATCATAAGACTAAGGTGTATGATGTACTCATAATTATGTGCGTATGCGCAATACCTGTTTTTTTTAAGACAAACATATGCATTTTAAACATACGCATTTCACTAACAAAACATTAACCAAAAATAAAGTTATGGGCACAGTACCCAACCAATAAACATAGAATAAACATTTACCGTATGTGCACAGTATAAATTAGATAATTTGGTACTGTGGTTTATTGCTGGGAGTAGATTCCTCTGGAGTTGTACTAGATAATGAATCTCCAAATTCTGGACCTCTCGGTCTATTCTTCAGTGTATTCGAGGTCGAATTAAAGGATGTTGGAGAATGGGATTGCTGCGCAAACTGGTGAGTATCCCCAAAAGTGGTGGAGGACTGGGCTTGCTGCGTATACTGGTAAGTATCCCCAAAAGTGGTGGGAGACTGGGCTTGCTGCGTATACTGGGATGTAGCCCAAAAAGAGGTGGGAGACTGGGCTTGCTGCATATACTGGGCTCTAGGCCCAAGCGATGGGGGAGACTGGGCTTGCTGCATATACTGGGATATAGGCCCAAAAGATGGGGGACACTGGGCTTGCTGGGCATACCGTGTTTTTGGACCAATTGTGGTGTGAGAAAGCGATTGTAGGTCAGAATGAGGGTTTGTAAATTATGGTGTAGAGGTCATTTTGGAAACAAGCTGACCTAGGAATTCACGGTTTTCGCTGCTGATCTTATCCTGCACAGCTACAATTTGCGTTAGCAAATTCCTCTGCAGTTCACGTTCATTGTCCATAAATTTTTGCAATCTTGCATTCTCTTGACTCTGCCAATCTGAATCCATCTCGCGTAGTTGCGTGCACAGGATATTTGTCATGGCTTTTGTAGCTACCTCCATTTTGGTCTTCTTTTTCCTACGAGGCGGGACTGTGTAAACTGCAAAACAAAACAGAAATTATTTTGAGCATCTCAAAGGTAACAATGGGATATGGCACAGAAGTGTAAGTTGGACAAATAGATTTATTAAAAATATTAATACATCTGTGCTTGCGGTTACCATGCGCTAGCACAACCTGAAGGCAGCAACAGGTACAGTTTAATAATAACACCCTATTACGTCACATAATATCAAAGTCATTAGTTAGTATACTACATTAAACTATTGTAATATACTATATGTTAAATATGTCTCTGACAAGGATAATACAGGAAACTTACTGTTTGAGCGTAGGGTGGGCTTGTCTACCTGGGTCTGTGGTAGGGAATGCTCTGCGACGATGCTGTCACATCTGTGGCCTTGTTTGGATCGATGATGATGGTGGCATCTGAATCAACGTCTGGATCATCATCAAATAGGCTCTGCGATGATGCCGGGCTCTGCTGGCTGCACTCTGGAGACGATGTAGCCGCAGCTGATGGTATAGCAGACAGTGTGCCAGCATCACTAGATGAGGATAGGGCAACGGGATTGCTAAGTGCTGTATGGCCAAACACGTTGCTGCACAGTTCATATAATGACCACTCCATCCTTCCCATACCACTGCGATTTCGATTGTGGTCATGGACCTTGGTATATTGTTTCTTAAGTGACTTTAGTTTGTTAAGAACTTGCTGTTGTGTCTTGACAATACCTTTGCTGGACAGGATCTTTGCAATGTTGCCATAGATCATGGCATCCTTAACAGTGATTTTATGGCATCCTTAATTTGTGACTTTATTTCCTCCTCACCCCTCACATGTAGTAGCTCCTGGACCTCCTCCACCTTCCAGTGAGTCATTACAAACAAAATGGCAGTCTCTTCACTGGCACCCTCCTCTGCACTCTTCTGCAGACTTCTCTGCCCAGCTCTGTGTTACTCTGGCACTGGCACACATACATGCACAGCTCTGTGTACCTTCTGCACTCCACAATTCACTGCAAAGCTCTCTGCTTCCTCCCATGCTGCTGAGGCGTCTGTTCCCCTCCGTCTGCCGCAGATGAGGTCATCAGCAGGCATCAGATGGTCCTTCCTGACCAATGAAAACCTTTTTCATGCAGCCAGAGAGCAAATTCCCGGGTCGTGCCTTTCAGATTTAACCCGGGAAGCCAACCCGGGAAGAAAGACCCAGTAAAATCCCAGGTCAATTGCAGGGTTGGCGACCCGGATCACATTCCCGGGTCGGAGCCTTTCAGACATACCAAATTCCCGGGTTGATGCGCGTTCATGTGCAAAATCCCGGGTATTTAGAGCATGTCTGAAAGGGGTATTAGTCTGCCAACCACATTCCCCCCCATTCTCATGATTCTCACAAGCAGCAAGGAGTGCAGTTGAAATTGGAGACCATCAAACAGATGGAAACATCACATACATTTTAGAACACCATTTTTATTTTGGAAAAGGAAGCCAAATATCTCCTAGCTGTGTGATCAGCCTATCTGTCATGTACAGAAGCAGCAGTGCAGCTTGTATGAACAGTGAGAAACTTGTATGTTTATGTAGAGTAGTGATGCCTGGAGCTCCGCTGTCATCTTCATACCTGGGTAGAAACGTGTTAGCTACAATGCATATTTTAATGTCAAAGGCATAATAGAGTAATGAAAGAGGAAGTCTTTACATAATGAGGCACAAGTCTGCATATGTAATATTCTATGAAGGCAAATGTGAAGGACCCTGCTATTAAGCAAATACTCCACAAGTGATTTTTAGTCAGGCAATTAGATTAGCATGCAACAATTTGTATCGGAAAACACAGGGAGATTGTGTTCTTGTAAACAGATGTAGCCAGAGAAGCGGGCGACAACTTCTGACCCCAGAACAGTCTAGCAATCCCTTTCATATTTAGTACAATATATTTGGTCAGATTGGTCAGATGTGATTATAAGAAAGCACTAAAGATAACAGATAAATAATGCGATATTGGTCAACAGGTGTGATGTGACTCCAAAATAAATTTGAGATTCCATAGGAATTGGTCATTTGTGTGATGTTCCCAGCACCGTAACACGGCGGCAGTGTGCCCTATGTAGGGGGCCATTTGCATAAAGTCGCAGAAGCAAGACGCACACATGGAAAATGCAGCATCCGACTCAGAAGCAGGCTAGCTTAAAAATCACTCATCTAGCCCATCGATAAGGTGGCAGGGAAATGCTTGCATGGCAGAGCAATAAAGTTAAACCAACATACTGTAGTATCAGATGTGCACAATCAGCTACTGAAACAAACCATGTTGCAATGCAAGGTTGCAAATTTAAATACTGTCTGCTTTGCACATTTTAATTCAGCCCCACCTGCATTCAGAGATGCATACAGTTCATGCACAGCTGCAATTACAGATTCTCGAAATATGCAAATCCCAGTGTAAGCATTCCCCTTCTATACTTCCATGTAACGGACTGAGCAAGCGCCCACTTTTCTGATCTGAGTAATTGCTCACGTGCACTAGTAGATCTGATATTTCCACCATCAACACACCATTGATCACAATATTGACTCCTGGAGCAACACCCTTTTCCCTTGTATCTTTCATAATATACAGTATGGCCACTGTGTCTGTGGTGCTGCGAACAAGATCACAGCTGCATGCTGAAACACGCCCATTGCACCTCTTGTTGCGACAAATTAAGGGACAAAATTTACTAAGCGGCTTCTAAATCCTGGTGGTTTTGCAATGGACAATTTATTAAGCTCATAACAGCCAAGAAGGCACATTTTAGAATAGAATATAATTGAATTTAAAAGTGTCATCAATATTTTAGACCATAGAAAGAATAAAATAAAATACTCAGATTTATCAAGTGGGGGTTTAAAAAACTGCCAGAAAACCGCCTCCAAGCCCACCTAAATGATAGACCTGCTTGTGGCAGGTAAATTTGGGGGTACTGATTTTTCGAGGGATTACAATCTGGAGCTGACCAGTTTGAGGCTGGTTAATGTTATGGCAGGGGGACAGAGGCGCCAAGAGGGGGGTGGAGCCACTATTCTTTACCTGGGCTTGTTCGAAAAGCTCAGCAGGTACCCAGGGCAGTATCTGGCCCCGTCTATCCCCAGCAGTAGTCTCTCGCTATCTCAGGCCTCTCTCCTCCTGCATGATGTTCTAGGGTGGGGGTGAGGGGTAGCGGTCTTACTGATCATGCCTCCTTCCCAGATCTACCCCTGGCTAAGCAGCAACACACCCCCACACCACCCCCGTGCATGGATGTATACATAAAATTGGCAAGCATGTTTTGTGGGAGGTGGTGCATACACGCTTCTCAGTGTGGCCATGCCCCCAGTACCCTGGCCCATCTGAGCTCTTGACAGACCTGCAGGAGGACCCCACGCTGTGTGTCGGCGTGTCTCACTGCTATAACACATCCAATGGCTGGTTCAGTCTGATGCTGAACATTGGAAAATAGAGGGAACCCCACGCCATTTTTCCCCCATATTTTCCAATACCTGACCAGGAGGCTTGCATAATAGCCTGCAAAATACAGGCTGTGCGGGAACTCCGGCAAGTACAGATGTGTACTCTTACATCTTTGTCGCAAAGTCTCCCGGCACAGTGTGGCATTCTCAGGAGCGTGCTTATGCACACTCCCGCTACTGGATACCAAGAACGCTGAGCGATCGCAGGCAGTGGGACTAAGACACTCACGCTGCTCTACATAAGGAGGGAGGATTTGTCCGCAATGTATGGGCATGGGTAGCAGGCAGATGTGCTCCCACTATATGTAGTAATGTGTTGTTTACAATGCTGCATTATGGGGGTCATTCCGACCCGCTCGCACGCAGCGGTTCTTCGCTGCGGTGCGAATGGGTCTGGAATGTGCCGAGCAACTGCGCTGGTTACGAAGAAAGCGGTCGCAGTGGCGACCACAAGAAGATTGACAGAAGGAAGGCGTTCTGGGGCGTCACCTGTCCGTTGGTGCCCATTCTCGGGGAGTGGTAAGGAAAATGCAGGCGTGTCCAGGAGAACGGAGGGCGGATGTCTGATGTCAAAGCCGGCCCCATCATCGCTGAGATCGTTGCACTGGGTAAGTATGTCCAGGGCTACTCTTGTTTTATGTGAAACTTTTTTAGCATAGCAGGGCTGCACAAGCGATCGCAGCCCTGCTATGCTAAAATACACTCCCCCATAGGCGGAGATTAGTTGATTGCACCAGTAGAAAAAAGTTGCTTGGTGCGATCAACTCGGAATGACCCCCCCCCCCCCCCATAGCACAACAAACCAAAGATGTGTGAGGACAAATCTGTACGCCTAAATCTGCATTCATTTAAATGCAACACCAACCCGATTTTGCCTTGTAAATGATTGTGGGTTTAAAACTATTCCCCCACAGCCTGCATCTCACAGGCTATTATATAAGCCCTGAGGGCTGATTCTTAATATAGAGGAGCAGTGGCGTAACTACCGAGGGTGCAGGGGGTGCAGCTGCTATGGGACCCTGGCTGCTTCCAGGACCCGCAGTTCTCCCTTCACCCCCGGTTGCAGGGCAAAACGGCCGAGGGGGATGTAGCAGGGTGTGAAGGGGGCCCACAAAAAGGCAAACATTGTCCCAGCCTTTCCCAACCCCTACCTGGCCGTCAGCAGGGAGTGCATTGCCGTGAGTTGCGGGTATTTAGAGGGCGGGCCTAATGCCATGAAGTGACCACCCCCATCAGAGGCCTGGTCAGTGTGCAGCAATTAAGTAATGTCTCTCCTGCTCACTCCACCCCCTCTTCTGCTCATTCCCATCTCTCTCTCCCTCTGTCCCCTCTCTCCTGCTCACTCCCTGTCCCCCCCCCCTCTCCTCATCCCCCTCTTGCTCACTTCCACTCTCTCTCTCTCTCCTGCCCACTCCCCCTTTTCTCTCCCACTCCCTTACTCCCTCTCTCTCCTGCTTACTCCCCCCCTCCTGCTCACTCCCCCACCATCTTCCTCCCTCTCTCCTGCTTACTTCCACTCTCTCTCCCCCCTCTCTCTCCTGCTCACTCCCCCTCCCTCTCATTTATCTCTCCCCCTCTCTCTCCTGCTCACCCCCTTCCCTCTCTCACCCCTCTCTCTCCTGCTCACTCCGGCTTCTCTCTCCCACTCCCTCACTCACACTCCCTCTCTCTCTCCTGCTTACTCCCCCCCTCCTGCTCACTCCCCCACCATCTTCCTCCCTCTCTCCTGCTTACTTCCACTCTCTCTCCCCCCTCTCTCTCCTGCTCACTCCCCCTCCCTCTCGTTTATCTCTCCCCCTCTCTCTCCTGCTCACCCCCTTCCCTCTCTCACCCCTCTCTCTCCTGCTCACTCCGGCTTCTCTCTCCCACTCCCTCACTCACTCTTACTCCCTCTCTCTCTCCTGCTTACTCTCCCCCTCCTGCTCACTCCCCCACCATCTTCCTCCCTCTCTCCTGCTTACTTCCACTCTCTCTCCCCCTCTCTCTCCAGCTCACTCCCCCTCCCTCTCGTTTATCTCTCCCCCTCTCTATCCTGCTCACGCCCCTTCCCTCTCACCCCCTCTCTCTCCTGCTCACTCCCCCTCCCTCTTCCACCTCTCTCCTGCTCACTTCCACTCTTTCTCCCCCTCTCTTTCTCTCTCCTGCTCACTCCCCCTCCCTCTCTCCTGTTCACTCCCCTTCCCTCTCTCACCCCCTCTCTCTTGCTCACTCCCTCTCCCCTCTCTCTCTCCTGCTCACTCCCCATCCCTCCCTCTCTCTCCCTGGCACTGTCACTCTCTCTTTCTCCCTGACACTGTCTCTCTCTCTCTCTGACACTTTCTCTCTCTCCCTCTCCCTGACACTCTCACTCGCTCTCCCTGACACTCACTCTCTCTCACACTCTCTCTCCATTACACTCTCACTCTCCCTGATGCTGTCTCTCTCTCTAACACTCTCTATCTCTCTCTGACGCTTTCTCTCTCTTCCTGACACTCACTCTCTCTGTCTGACACCCCGCTATCTCCCTCTATCTCTCCCTGACACTCTCTCTCTTGTTCACTTCTTTCCTTGCCTCCCTAACACTCTGTCTCTCTTTCCTGCTCGCTCCTCTTCCCCTCTCTCTCTCTCTGACACTGTCTATCTCTTTCTCCCCTTGACACTTTCTCTCTGTCTGTCTCTCTCTGACACTGTCTCTCTCCCTCATTCTCCCTGACACTGTAATTTCATCTCTCTGTATCTGTAACATTGGCCCTCATTCCGAGTTGTTCACTCGCAAGCTGCTTTTAGCAGCTTTGCACACGCTAAGCCGCCGCCTACTGGGAGTGAATCTTAGCTTATTAAAATTGCGAACGAAAGATTAGCAAAATTGCGAATAGACACTTCTTAGCAGTTTCTGAGTAGCTCCACACTTACTCGGCATCTGCGATCAGTTCAGTGCTTGTCGTTCCTGGTTTGACGTCACAAACACACCCAGCGTTCGCCCAGACACTCCTCCGTTTCTCCAGCCACTCCCGCGTTTTTCCCAGAAACGGTAGCGTTTTTTCGCACACACCCATAAAACGGCCAGTTTCTGCCCAGAAACACCCACTTCCTGTCAATCACATTACGATCACCAGAACGAAGAAAAAACCTCGTAATGCCGTGAGTAAAATACCTAACTGCATAGCAAATTTACTTGGCGCAGTCGCACTGCGGACATTGCGCATGCGCATTAGCGGCTAATCGCTCCGTTGCGAGAAAAAAATAACGAGCGAACAACTCGGAATGACCCCCATTGTCTCTCACTCTCTCTCCCTGACACTGTTTCTGTCTCCCTGACATTCTCTCTGCTTGACACCTCTCTCTCTCTCTCCTTGACACCCTTTATCTCTCCCTCTCTGTCTCTCACTGACAATATCACTCTCTCATCCCCCTCTCTTTTTCTTTCCCGCCCTCCCTGACACACTCTCTTCCTCCCTCCCAATATCTCCCTCTCTCTTACTCCTCCCACCTCTCTCTCTCTCATGCCTTTCTTTCTCTTTCTCCCTGACAACTTCCCTCTTTCTTGCTCCTCTCTCTTTCTCTCATTCTCTTTTTCCATGAAACCCTCTCTCTCTCTCTTTTGTTCCTCTCTCTCTTTCTCTCCCTGACACCCTCTTTGTCTCTCTCACTCCCCTCACACTCTTTCTCATCCTCCCCTAAGCGTCATTATAGTGACAAGGGGAAGGGGTCCTTTCAAGATTTTGCTATGGGGTCCACAAAGTTCTAGTTACTCCCCTGTAGGGGAGAACCCCACACATTTATTTTATTGTATTTTTAACTATTTAATACACATATGACATTGCTAATTGCCAATTCAATATACATGCACTGAATGTTTTGAAATGTTTTTCATTAAATGTGACTAAGGGGCAGATTTTTTTTACTAAATAATGTGAGAAAGGGTGTTTTCACACGCTTCCACATTTTTTTTAGTATAACCTGAATGTATTAAAGGACTTTTGGAGCAGTTTTCTTTTAATTCTCATTTTTTTTTAAGTAACCAGATCACATTTCCCATAGTTATAATGGGAAATGCGATCTGGTCAGATCTGCTAAAACATAATTGTAAAAAAATACTGCAGTGAGCCCTGTGATAATAATGCTGTCCTGAGATAGCATTATCAGAGGGCTCACTGCAATATCCTGCCTCCTGCACAGCTTTTTCTGCTTGCTGACAGAGAAAACGCACAGCAGCAATCAGGTCTGAATTATCCCTTGTATGCGGTAAGTGGTAGGATGTATCTCATCCAAAAGGCGATGCTTGATATATCCCGCCCTAGGTGTAAGAGGAATAATGCAACAGAATACACCCATGGAAAAGAAAGTAAGAAATTTGTGCACATGCACACAAAAAAAAACACTACTATATCCAAGTCTCCATCAGTCCCGACTCCCTATACATTTGGTTAGTTCTATAAATATCAAATCTGTTTTACATAGGCTCTTGGATGGAAAACAAACAAAAAACACTCACTCTTATGGGGTGGTATCAGTGTCGGACTGGAGCATGAAGGGCCCACCAGGGGGTATGTAGTGGTAGGGGCCCATGATAAGAGGTTTGGCCAGACTCCAAAGGGGGTGTGGCCAGCCACCACAGAGGTTTGGCTAACCATTATAGAGTACCTGGTCTGGACTCCTTGATAATTTATATAGTAATTAATGCTAGTGCATGCATGATAATGTGCCAGATTAATGACAGCAACGTACTGTAGAGAATACATCATAATCCTGTGCAGTATAAGGTAACATATGTATAATATATAATTCAAGTGCACAGTCTAGAACCTAATCCCTAGAGGAGGAGGGCCCCCCAGGCAGTGGGGCCTACCGGTGGTTTCCCCTGTACCCCTGTGGGCCAGTCAGAGCCTGGGTGGTATTCAGTATGCCGGCTGTTGGGATCCTAACGCTCAGTATACCAGTGCTGGAATCCCGACACCCGGCATACCGACACCTATTCTCCCTCTTGGGAATCCACGACCTCCCTGAAGGAGGAATAAATAGCGTGGCGCGTGTAGTGCGCCACCATGCCTGCAGCGTGACAAGCGCAGCGAGCCCGCAAGGGGCTCATTTGCGCTCGCCCAGCTGTCGGTATGCCAGCGGTTGGGATTCCAGCACCGGTATGATGGCCGCCGGGATCCCAGCTGCCGGAATACAATACTACACCCCTCTTATTAAACATACATTCAAAGAAAACACAATATAGTGTTGGCAAACCTCTACTCTCTCATAACACATTGCATAAGGGGCTTACTTATCAATCAGTTGTTACAAAAATATTTTTCATTTTATGCAAGTATCTCTTCATTTTATTAAAGGGTTTTTGGAGGATATTTTGTATAAATCTCCCCCATGCCCTAAAATGTGCATCACTTTAGAATGCTGATCGTATTTCCTGTACTTACAATGAAAAATGTGATCAGTTCGGATTTATTTGTAAAAATATTTTGGAGGCAGCCTTACTAATCTAACATCATTTTCAGAGGCTTTCCTCCATTTCTCTACTGAGAGAGAGAGAGAGAGAGAGAGAGAGAGAGAGAAAGAGAGAGGGATTGTATACAGATGTGTATGTACTGATTAAGGTGCATGCATTTTATTATTAGTTAATTCTGAGGAGAGAATACGAATAACAGTTTTATTGTTTTTTTAATAAATTGGTACAAAATGTATTACTGTTCATTCCAATCACTTCATTTGTAGCGCTGCCTATCTTTCCATTTTCTTTTTGCATATCTTCAGGAGTGACTTTCCTGGTTTCTTGGCAGCTGCTTGGTGCAGCAACTATTATTGAGCGCCTGTTCTTCGTGATAAGAAGTTTTTTTGCATATTTTGGAGGCAGCCTTACTAATCTAACATCATTTTCAGAGGCTTTCCTCCATTTCTCTACTGAGAGAGAGAGAGAGAGAGAGAGAGAGGGATCTTTGGAGGTTCCTCATCCATTTTCCCCCGCTGTCCTGTCTCCCAGAACATCTGAGCCAACACTAGAGATGAGCGGGTTCGGTTCCTCGGAATCTGAACCCGCCCGAACTTCAGGTTTTTTTACACGGGGCCGAGCGACTCGGATCTTCCCGCCTTGCTCGGTTAACCCGAGCGCGCCCGAACGTCATCATCCCGCTGTCGGATTCTCGCGAGGCTCGTATTCTATCACGAGACTCGGATTCTATATAAGGAGCCGCGCGTCGCCGCCATTTTCACACGTGCATTGAGATTGATAGGGAGAGGACGTGGCTGGCGTCCTCTCCGTTTAGACTAGAGTACTAGAGAGAGACACAAATTTTGGGGAGCATATTATTAGGAGGAGTACTACTTGCTGCTGATAGTGTGATCAGTGACCACCAGTTTAATTAATCCGTTCTCTGCCTGAAAAAAAACGATACACAGTGTGACACAGTCACATACCATATCTGTGCTCAGCCCAGTGTGCTGCATCATATGTAATACTGTATATCATTATCTGACTGTGCTGAGTGCTCACTGCTCACACAGCTTAATTGTGGGGGAGACTGGGGAGCAGTTATAGCAGGAGTACATATTTTAAGTACAGTGCACACTTTTGCTGCCAGAGTGCCACTGCCAGTGTGACTGACCAGTGACCACTGACCACCAGTATTGTGATTGTCTGCTGACCACCAGTATATTGTGATTGTCTGCCTGAAAAAGTTAAACACTCGTCGTGTGGTGTTTTTATAAATGCATTCTGCAGACAGTGTCCAGCAGGTCCGTCATTACATAATATATACCTGTCCGGCTGCAGTACTAGTGTGAAATATATATATTTTAATTTTATCTCCTTATCATCCAGTCTATATTAGCAGCAGACACAGTACGGTAGTCCACGGCTGTAGCTACCTCTGTGTCGGCAGTCGCTCGTCCATCCATAATTGTATACCACCTACCCGTGGTTTTTTTTTTTCTATCTTCTTGATACTAGTAGCTTACTTTAGGAGTCTGCAGTGCTGAGTCTGACAGACAGTGTCCAGCAGGTCCGTCATTACATAATATATACCTGTCCGGCTGCAGTACTAGTGTGATATATATATATATTTTAATTTTATCTCATTATCATCCAGTCTATATTAGCAGCAGACACAGTACGGTAGTCCACGGCTGTAGCTACCTCTGTGTCGGCAGTCGCTCGTCCATCCATAATTGTATACCACCTACCCGTGTTTTTTTTTTTTCTATCTTCTTGATGCTAGTAGCTTACTTTAGGAGTCTGCAGTGCTGACAGACAGTGTCCAGCAGGTCCGTCATTAAATAATATATACCTGTCCGGCTGCAGTACTAGTGTGATATATATATATATATATTTTAATTTTATCTCATTATCATCCAGTCTATATTAGCAGCAGACACAGTACGGTAGTCAATGGCTGTAGCTACCTCTGTGTCGGCAGTCGCTCGTCCATCCATAATTGTATACCACCTACCCGTGGTTTTTTTTTTTCTATCTTCTTGATACTAGTAGCTTACTTTAGGAGTCTGCAGTGCTGAGTCTGACAGACAGTGTCCAGCAGGTCCGTCATTACATAATATATACCTGTCCGGCTGCAGTACTAGTGTGATATATATATATATATATATTTTAATTTTATCTCATTATCATCCAGTCTATATTAGCAGCAGACACAGTACGGTAGTGCACGGCTGTAGCTACCTCTGTGTCGGCAGTCGCTCGTCCATCCATAATTGTATACCACCTACCCGTTTTTTTTTTCTATCTTCTTGATACTAGTAGCTTACTTTAGGAGTCTGCAGTGCTGACAGACAGTGTCCAGCAGGTCCGTCATTACAGAATATATACCTGTCCAGCAGCAGTACTAGTGTGATATATATATATATTTTAATTTTATCTCATTATCATTCAGTCTATATTAGCAGTAGACACAGTACGGTAGTCCACGGCTGTAGCTACCTCTGTGTCGGCAGTCGCTCGTCCATCCATAATTGTCTACCACCTACCCGTGGTTTTTTTCTTTCTATCTTCTTGATACTAGTAGCTTACTTTAGGAGTCTGCAGTGCTGAGTCTGACAGACAGTGTCCAGCAGGTCCGTCATTACATAATATATACCTGTCCGGCTGCAGTACTAGTGTGATATATATATATATATATATATTTTAATTTTATCTCATTATCATCCAGTCTATATTAGCAGCAGACACAGTACGGTAGTCCACGGCTGTAGCTACCTCTGTGTCGGCAGTCGCTCGTCCATCCATAATTGTATACCACCTACCCGTGTTTTTTTTTTTTTCTATCTTCTTGATACTAGTAGCTTACTTTAGGAGTCTGCAGTGCTGAGTCTGACAGACAGTGTCCAGCAGGTCCGTCATTACATAATATATACCTGTCCGGCTGCAGTACTAGTGTGATATATATATATATATATATATTTTAATTTTATCTCATTATCATCCAGTCTATATTAGCAGCAGACACAGTACGGTAGTCCACGGCTGTAGCTACCTCTGTGTCGGCAGTCGCTCGTCCATCCATAATTGTATACCACCTACCCGTGGTTTTTTTTTTCTATCTTCTTGATACTAGTAGCTTACTTTAGGAGTCTGCAGTGCTGACAGACAGTGTCCAGCAGGTCCGTCATTACATAATATATACCTGTCCGGCTGCAGTACTAGTGTGATATATATATATATATATATATATATATTTTAATTTTATCTCATTATCATCCAGTCTATATTAGCAGCAGACACAGTACGGTAGTCCACGGCTGTAGCTACCTCTGTGTCGGCAGTCGCTCGTCCATCCATAATTGTATACCACCTACCCGTGTTTTTTTTTTTCTATCTTCTTGATACTAGTAGCTTACTTTAGGAGTCTGCAGTGCTGAGTCTGACAGACAGTGTCCAGCAGGTCCGTCATTACATAATATATACCTGTCCGGCTGCAGTACTAGTGTGATATATATATATATTTAAATTTTATCTCATTATCATCCAGTCTATATTAGCAGCAGACACAGTACGGTAGTCCACGGCTGTAGCTACCTCTGTGTCGGCAGTCGCTCGTCATCCATAAGTATACTAGTATCCATCCATCTCCATTGTTTACCTGAGGTGCCTTTTAGTTGTGCCTATTAAAATATGGAGAACAAAAATGTTGAGGTTCCAAAAATAGGGAAAGATCAAGATCGACTTCCACCTCGTGCTGAAGCTGCTGCCACTAGTCATGGCCGAGACGATGAAATGCCATCAACGTCGTCTGCCAAAGTCGATGCCAAATGTCATAGTACAGAGCATGTAAAATCCAAAACACCAAATATCAGTAAAAAAGGACTCAAAAATCTAAAATAAAATTGTCGGAGGAGAAGCGTAAACTTGCCAATATGCCATTTACCACACGGAGTGGCAAGGAACGGCTGAGGCCCTGGCCTATGTTCATGGCTAGTGGTTCAGCTTCACATGAGGATGGAAGCACTCAGCCTCTCGCTAGAAAAATGAAAAGACTCAAGCTGGCAAAAGCACAGCAAAGAACTGTGCGTTCTTCGAAATCCCAAATCCACAAGGAGAGTCCAATTGTGTCAGTTGCGATGCCTGACCTTCCCAACACTGGACGTGAAGAGCATGCGCCTTCCACCATTTGCACGCCCCCTGCAAGTGCTGGAAGGAGCACCCGCAGTCCAGTTCCTGATAGTCAGATTGAAGATGTCAGTGTTGAAGTACACCAGGATGAGGAGGATATGGGTGTTGCTGGCGCTGGGGAGGAAATTGACAAGGAGGATTCTGATGGTGAGGTGGTTTGTTTAAGTCAGGCACCCGGGGAGACACCTGTTGTCCGTGGGAGGAATATGGCCATTGACATGCCTGGTGAAAATACCAAAAAAATCAGCTCTTCGGTGTGGAAGTATTTCACCAGAAATGCGGACAACATTTGTCAAGCCATTTGTTGCCTTTGTCAAGCTGTAATAAGTAGGGGTAAGGACGTTAACCACCTCGGAACATCCTCCCTTATACGTCACCTGCAGCGCATTCATAATAAGTTAGTGACAAGTTCAAAAATTTGGGCGACAGCGGAAGCAGTCCACACGTGAAGTCAGTTCAGACACTGCCAGCCTGAGTCAGGTCATTCCCCTCATCAGGCTTTTGCAGAAGAAGCTGGAGACATTGAAGGAGGAGCTAACACAGAGCGATTCCGCTAGGCATGTGGGACTTGTGGATGGAGCCCTTAATTCGCTTAACAAGGATTCACAGGTGGTCAATCTGTTGAAATCAGAGCACTACATTTTGGCCACCATGCTTGATCCTAGATTTAAAACCTACCTTGGATCTCTCTTTCCGGCACACACAAGTCTGCTGGGGTTCAAAGACCTGCTGGTGAGAAAATTGTCAAGTCAAGCGGAACGCGACCTGTCAACATCTCCTCCTTCACATTCTCCCGCAACTGGGGGTGCGAGGAAAAGGCTCAGAATTCCGAGCCCACCCGCTGGCGGTGATGCAGGGCAGTCTGGAGCGACTGCTGATGCTGACATCTGGTCCGGACTGAAGGACCTGACAACGATTACGGACATGTCGTCTACTGTCACTGCATATGATTCTCTCCCCATTGAAAGAATGGTGGAGGATTATATGAGTGACCACATCCAAGTAGGCACGTCCGACAGTCCGTACTTATACTGGCAGGAAAAAGAGGCAATTTGGAGGCCCTTGCACAAACTGGCTTTATTCTACCTAAGTTGCCCTCCCACAAGTGTGTACTCCGAAAGAGTGTTTAGTGCCGCCGCTCACCTTGTCAGCAATCGGCGTACGAGGTTACTTCCAGAAAATGTGGAGAAGATGATGTTCATTAAAATGAATTATAATCAATTCCTCCGTGGAGACATTGACCAGCAGCAATTGCCTCCACAAAGTACACAGGGAGCTGAGATGGTGGATTCCAGTGGGGACGAATTGATAATCTGTGAGGAGGGGGATGTACACGGTGATATATCGGAGGATGATGATGAGGTGGACATCTTGCCTCTGTAGAGCCAGTTTGTGCAAGGAGAGATTAATTGCTTCTTTTTTGGGGGGGGTCCAAACCAACCCGTCATTTCAGTCACAGTCGTGTGGCAGACCCTGTCACTGAAATGATGGGTTGGTTAAAGTGTGCATGTCCTGTTTATACAACATAAGGGTGGGTGGGAGGGCCCAAGGACAATTCCATCTTGCACCTCTTTTTTCTTTCATTTTTCTTTGCGTCATGTGCTGTTTGGGGAGTATTTTTTTGAAGGGCCATCCTGCGTGACACTGCAGTGCCACTCCTAGATGGGCCAGGTGTTTGTGTCGGCCACTAGGGTCGCTTATCTTACTCACACAGCTACCTCATTGCGCCTCTTTTTTTCTTTGCGTCATGTGCTGTTTGGGGAGTGTTTTTTGGAAGGGCCATCCTGCGTGACACTGCAGTGCCACTCCTAGATGGGCCAGGTGTTTGTGTTGGCCACTAGGGTCGCTTAGCTTACTCACACAGCTACCTCATTGCGCCTCTTTTTTTCTTTGCATCATGTGCTGTTTGGGGAGTGTTTTTTGGAAGGGCCATCCTGCGTGACACTGCACTGCCACTCCTAGATGGGCCAGGTGTTTGTGTCGGCCACGAGGGTCGCTTATCTTACTCACACAGCTACCTCATTGCGCCTCTTTTTTTCTTTGCGTCATGTGCTGTTTGGGGAGTGTTTTTTGGAAGGGCCATCCTGCGTGACACTGCAGTGCCACTCCTAGATGGGCCAGGTGTTTGTGTCGGCCACTAGGGTCGCTTAGCTTACTCACACAGCTACCTCATTGCGCCTCTTTTTTTCTTTGCGTCATGTGCTGTTTGGGGAGTGTTTTTTGGAAGGGCCATCCTGCGTGACACTGCAGTGCCACTCCTAGATGGGCCAGGTGTTTGTGTCGGCCACTAGGGTCGCTTAGCTTACTCACACAGCTACCTCATTGCGCCTCTTTTTTTCTTTGCGTCATGTGCTGTTTGGGGAGTGTTTTTTGGAAGGGCCATCCTGCGTGACACTGCAGTGCCACTCCTAGATGGGCCAGGTGTTTGTGTCGGCCACTAGGGTCGCTTATCTTACTCACACAGCTACCTCATTGCGCCTCTTTTTTTCTTTGCGTCATGTGCTGTTTGGGGAGTGTTTTTTGGAAGGGCCATCCTGCGTGACACTGCAGTGCCACTCCTAGATGGGCCAGGTGTTTGTGTTGGCCACTAGGGTCGCTTAGCTTACTCACACAGCTACCTCATTGCGCCTCTTTTTTTCTTTGCATCATGTGCTGTTTGGGGAGTGTTTTTTGGAAGGGCGATCCTGCGTGACACTGCAGTGCCACTCCTAGATGGGCCAGGTGTTTGTGTCGGCCACTAGGGTCGCTTATCTTACTCACACAGCTACCTCATTGCGCCTCTTTTTTTCTTTGCGTCATGTGCTGTTTGGGGAGTGTTTTTTGGAAGGGCCATCCTGCGTGACACTGCAGTGCCACTCCTAGATGGGCCAGGTGTTTGTGTCGGCCACTAGGGTCGCTTAGCTTACTCACACAGCTACCTCATTGCGCCTCTTTTTTTCTTTGCGTCATGTGCTGTTTGGGGAGTGTTTTTTGGAAGGGCCATCCTGCGTGACACTGCAGTGCCACTCCTAGATGGGCCAGGTGTTTGTGTCGGCCACTAGGGTCGCTTAGCTTACTCACACAGCTACCTCATTGCGCCTCTTTTTTTCTTTGCGTCATGTGCTGTTTGGGGAGTGTTTTTTGGAAGGGCCATCCTGCGTGACACTGCAGTGACACTCCTAGATGGGCCAGGTGTTTGTGTCGGCCACTAGGGTCGCTTAGCTTACTCACACAGCTACCTCATTGCGCCTCTTTTTTTCTTTGCGTCATGTGCTGTTTGGGGAGTGTTTTTTGGAAGGGCCATCCTGCGTGACACTGCAGTGCCACTCCTAGATGGGCCAGGTGTTTGTGTCGGCCACTAGGGTCGCTTATCTTACTCACACAGCTACCTCATTGCGCCTCTTTTTTTCTTTGCGTCATGTGCTGTTTGGGGAGTGTTTTTTGGAAGGGCCATCCTGCGTGACACTGCAGTGCCACTCCTAGATGGGCCAGGTGTTTGTGTTGGCCACTAGGGTCGCTTAGCTTACTCACACAGCTACCTCATTGCGCCTCTTTTTTTCTTTGCATCATGTGCTGTTTGGGGAGTGTTTTTTGGAAGGGCCATCCTGCGTGACACTGCACTGCCACTCCTAGATGGGCCAGGTGTTTGTGTCGGCCACTAGGGTCGCTTATCTTACTCACACAGCTACCTCATTGCGCCTCTTTTTTTCTTTGCGTCATGTGCTGTTTGGGGAGTGTTTTTTGGAAGGGCCATCCTGCGTGACACTGCAGTGCCACTCCTAGATGGGCCAGGTGTTTGTGTCGGCCACTAGGGTCGCTTAGCTTACTCACACAGCTACCTCATTGCGCCTCTTTTTTTCTTTGCGTCATGTGCTGTTTGGGGAGTGTTTTTTGGAAGGGCCATCCTGCGTGACACTGCAGTGCCACTCCTAGATGGGCCAGGTGTTTGTGTCGGCCACTAGGGTCGCTTAGCTTACTCACACAGCTACCTCATTGCGCCTCTTTTTTTCTTTGCGTCATGTGCTGTTTGGGGAGTGTTTTTTGGAAGGGCCATCCTGCGTGACACTGCAGTGCCACTCCTAGATGGGCCAGGTGTTTGTGTCGGCCACTAGGGTCGCTTATCTTACTCACACAGCTACCTCATTGCGCCTCTTTTTTTCTTTGCGTCATGTGCTGTTTGGGGAGTGTTTTTTGGAAGGGCCATCCTGCGTGACACTGCAGTGCCACTCCTAGATGGGCCAGGTGTTTGTGTTGGCCACTAGGGTCGCTTAGCTTACTCACACAGCTACCTCATTGCGCCTCTTTTTTTCTTTGCGTCATGTGCTGTTTATCACTGACCTGGTTTGGGAGTGTTGTGGACTCGGGGCTTCTTCCGATGACCGGGAAGAGGAACCGCCACTGGGTCGTAGTAGAGATGGCCGGATGTAGGTCTTCCTCATGCAGAACTAAGACGGCAGGCGGGAGGCCCAGAGGAATTCTTGTAGGTCTCCTGTAAGACAAGACTTGTAGAAATAATGAAGGCTGGGGTACTGAGATATTGGAGACACTGTGGTATTGAAGGCACTGAGGTACTGGGAGTACAGGGAGTGCTGGGAGACCCTTGGAGGCACGGAGGTGTTTGGAGGCACGGAGGTGCTTGGAGGCACGGAGGTGTTTGGAGACACCGAGGTGTTTGGAGGGACGAGGTGCTTGGAGGCACGAGGTGCTTGGAGACACGGAGGTAACTGGAGGCACGGAGGTGCTTTGAGGCGCGGAGGTGCTTGGAGGCACGGGGTGCTTGGAGGCACGAGGTGCTTGGAGGCACGGAGGTGCTTGGAGGCACGGAGGTAACTGGAGGCACGGAGGTAACTGGAGGCACGGAGGTAACTGGAGGCACGGAGGTGCTTGAGGCGCGGAGGTGCTTGGAGGCACGAGGTGCTTGGAGGCACGAGGTGCTTGGAGGCACGGAGGTGCTTGGAGGCACGGAGGTAACTGGAGGCACGGAGGTAACTGGAGGCACGGAGGTAACTGGAGGCACGGAGGTGCTTGAGGCGCGGAGGTGCTTGGAGGCACGAGGTGCTTGGAGGCACGAGGTGCTTGGAGGCACGGAGGTGCTTGGAGGCACGGAGGTGCTTGGAGGCACGAGGTGCTTGGAGACACGGAGGTAACTGGAGGCACGGAGGTGCTTGTAGGCACAGGATGCTTGGAAGCACAGGTTGCTTGTAGGCACAGGATGCTTGCAGGGACAGGATGCTTGGAAGCACAGGATGCTTGCAGGGACAGGATGCTTGGAAGCACAGGATGCTTGCAGGGACGAGGGAGCTCTGGATCATAGCTTCCACAGGAGAAACGAAGATACTCAGGCATCGGATCTCTGCCTGGTATCTGATTTTAAATTCCCCGCCCTAGCCTGATTGGCGGAGCAGGCAGGTGACGTCAGACCTGCTCCGCCTCCTTGCCCTTGCTTGTGATGGCGGCGCCCTTGCTTCCGGGAAGCCGCCGGAGAGCAGCGCCGACCCGCCGCTGAAGCCGGAGACTGACAGGGGAAGAGAGGCGCCGGGCAGACCAGGCCACCCGCAGGGACAAGCGCGGTCGCCGCTGCCCGAGGTTCGTGACAGTACCCCCTCCTCCAGGAGTGGCCCCTGGACACTTCCCGGGCTTAGTCGGATGTCTGGAGTGGAAGATCCGAATCAGACGAGGAGCCGTTACTTCAGTAGCCCCAATCCAACTTCTCTCCTCAGGTCCATAACCCTTCCAGTCCACCAAGTACTGTAATTTTTTATGAAGATAACGAGAGTCCAGAATAGCTTTGATTTCAAACTCCGCTCCAGCTTCTGCCACTACGGACGTTGGCCTTGGGAGTGCTGAGTGGAATCGATTCAGTATGAGGGGACGGAGTAGAGAAACATGGAAGGCGTTAGGTATGCGAAGATGGGCAGGCAAACCCAGTTTACAGACCACAGGATTTAAGACTTGTAGCACAGGGTAAGGACCGATGAACCTTGGAGCGAATTTCATGGTGGGCACCTTCAACCGGAGATTCCGTGTGGACAGCCATACCCTGTCCCCAACTTTATATTGAGGTGCGGCTTGCCGTTTCTTATCTGCAAAGAACTTGTACCGAACAGAAACCTGCTTAAGATTAGCATGAACCTTTCTCCAAATTTGTCCAAAGTGTCGTAGAGTGGACGCTACAGCAGGAACCTCTATTATCGGAAGGCTTGGAAATTCCGGAACACGGGGATGGAACCCGTAGTTGACGAAAAATGGTGATTCCCCAGTGGAAGAATGAAACAAATGGTTATGGGCAAACTCCGCCCAAGGCAACAACTCCACCCAGTTGTCCTGTGAAGGAGAGAGATACAACCGAAGAAAAGTCTCTAGATCTTGATTGACTCGTTCCGTTTGTCCATTTGTTTGGGGATGATAAGCCGACGAAAACTTAAGTTTAATGTGTAGAGTTGAACAAAGGGCTTTCCAAAACCTGGCGGTGAACTGTACTCCACGGTCAGAAACAATCTCTTGTGGCAACCCATGCAAACGAAAATGTTCTCGGATAAACAATAGAGCCAGTTTCGGTGCTGTCGGAAGACCAGTCAAGGGCACAAAGTGTGCCATCTTCGAAAAACGGTCAACGATAACCCAAACGGTGTTGCAACCCTTGGAACAGGGCAAGTCAGTGATGAAGTCCATGGAAATGTGAGTCCAGGGTCTCACAGGGATAGGCAGAGGACGAAGTAACCCTGCAGGAGGCAGACGAGGAGATTTATGTTGTGTACATTGGGGACATGAATTAACGCAATCTTGTACATCCTTCCTCATGGTGTTCCACCAGTAAGACCTTTGCAGAAACTTGTACATCTTCTGAGCGCCGGGATGACCGGAAAACTTGGAGTTATGGACCCACCGTAGTATTCCTGGGCGGAATCTAGCTGGTACGGACATTCTTCCAGGAGGAGGAGCTGGAGTAGTTAAAGCAGCAGAGACAGAAACTGGATTCAGAATTAAACCCCGCTCCGGAGGTTCATCCTCGTCTGTGGGAACCTGTGAACGGGAAAGCGCATCTGCTTTAATATTGAGAGTCCCGGCACGGTACTTGATAATGAACGAGAATCGGGAAAAGAAAAGTGCCCATCTCGCCTGGCGAGGATTCAAACATTGTGCGGATTTGATGTACAGTAAATTCTTGTGATCCGTGTAGATGGTAAACACATGTTTAGCCCCTTCTAGAAGATATCTCCATTCTTCCAAGGCAGATTTGATTGCCAAGAGTTCCTGGTCTCCAATAGAGTAATTTCGTTCGGCTGGAGAGAATTTACGAGAGTGGAAGCCACACGGATGTAATTTCTTATCAGAGGAATGCTGGGAGAGGACAGCCCCCACCCCGACTGAAGATGCATCAACTTCTAAGAAGAAGGGTTCCTCGAAATTTGGTTGTTGGAGAACTGGAGCCGTCGTGAAAGCTAACTTTAAGCGAGAAAAAGCTACAATGGCTTCCGGAGGCCACAAACTAGGATTAGAACCCTTTCTCGTCAGGGCAGTAATGGGTGCAACAATGGTGGAGAAACCTTTAATGAATTTCCTGTAGTAGTTCGCAAAGCCCAGGAACCTTTGTATTGCTTTCAGGGAAAGAGGCTGAGTCCAATCACGAATGGCCGACAACTTTTCCGGATCCATGCGAAGCTCCGTCCCCGAGATGACATAACCGAGGAACGGAATAGATGTTACTTCAAAGGTACATTTGGAAAGCTTGGCGTAGAGATGATTCTCTTGTAAACGGTGTAGCACCTCTTTGACTTGAGTCCTGTGTTCGACAAGATTCTTGGAAAAAATCAGTATGTCGTCCAGATATACCACAACGCTCTGATACAGCATATCACGAAAGATTTCGTTGACGAATCCCTGGAAAACCGCGGGAGCATTACTAAGACCAAACGGCATCACCAAGTATTCGTAATGCCCATCTCGGGTATTAAAGGCAGTCTTCCATTCATCCCCCTCTCGGATGCGTATAAGATTATAAGCTCCTCTCAAGTCGAGTTTTGAAAAAATGCGGGCACCACGAACCCTATCAAATAACTCTGTGATTAGTGGCAAGGGGTATTTATTCTTAATAGTAATGTCGTTTAGGCCGCGGTAGTCGATGCATGGTCTCAACCCCCCGTCCTTTTTCTTCACGAAAAAGAAGCCTGCACCAGCAGGGGAGGAAGAGGGGCGAATGAATCCCTTGAGCATATTGGACTTAATATACTCCGACATGGCTTGAGTCTCGGGAAGAGACAGAGGATATGTGCGACCACGAGGTGGCGTCTTCCCTGGGACAAGGTCAATAGGGCAGTCCCAAGGCCTGTGAGGTGGTAACAGGTCAGCAGCTTGTTCCGAAAATACGTCCTTGTACCCTTGATATGCCTCCGGAATGTGCTCTTCATCCGTTTTGGAGGTAACACGGAGCGGACAAACAGGAGTAAGACAATTAGTGTGACAAAAGGAACTCCAGGACAGAATTTGTGACGACTTCCAATCGATGTGGGGGTTATGACTTTTCAGCCAAGGCATTCCAAGAACCAGATCATGGGGCATTTCTGGGATTACCAAGAGTTCCAAATCTTCCTGATGTAGAGCCCCGACCCGCAGCTTAACTGGCCCCGTGCGCCACATTATGAGACCTTTGGAAATTCTAGTCCCGTTGATAGCCGTCAGTGAAATTGGCCGCTCGATAGGCCGTAACTTTAAACCCAAACTTTGGGCACAGAAGGAAGAAACGAAGTTCCCTGCAGCTCCGGAATCCAATAGGGCTTCACAAGACCTGGAGACTGAATTGGAGACTAGAGTTACTGGAAGCAAGCAGTCCGAAGTTGGAGAAGCTTTTGTCGTAACTCCCAGCTTGACTCCTCCGGAACAAGCTAGGTCTGCCCGTTTCCCGGACGGACTTTACAAGATTTAAGAAAATGATCTGCGGCTCCACAGTAAAGGCAGAGTTTACCCTCACGACGACGCTGTCGTTCTTCCGGAGACAGTCGGGAGCGGTTAATTTGCATGGGCTCATCTGAGCTAGGTGAGGCCACCGGCCTAGGAGTAGGATTCCGGAACCTGGAACGATCCGAACGGTTACGTTCTCTTCCACGCTCCTGCATCCGAAGATCCACCTTGACGCAAAGGGAAATCAAATCTTCTAATGGATCCGGCAGATCTCTAGTAACCAGCTCGTCTTTCAGCCGGTCGGAAAGACCGTTCCAGAAGGCAGCTCTCAGGGCATCATTATTCCAGCGTAGTTCGGAAGCAATGGTCTGGAAATGAACCACGTACTGGCCCACGGAACGGGCGCCCTGCCGAACACGGAGCAAATCGGAAGAAGCAGTGGTCATTCTGCCGGGCTCGTCGAAAATCCTTCGAAAGGACGAGATGAAGTTGGTGTAGTTGGAAACCATGGGATCAGATCGTTCCCATAATGGAGACACCCAATCCAAAGCAGAACCTTCCAACAGAGAAATAATATATGCTACCTTGGACCGGTCTGTAGGAAAGTTGTGTGCAAGTAGCTCGAAATGTACCTCGCACTGGTTCAAGAAACCACGACAATTTTTGGGATTCCCATTATAGCGGGACGGAGTAGGCAACTGAAGGCGTGGAGTGACACCGGCCGATGGTTGAACATTGCTGGCAACGGCAACTGGTGCGACTGCTGGAACAGGAGCCGGAATTACTGAGGCCAGAGACGCCTGAATCTGATCCAGACGCCCGGACAACTGCTGGAGGTACTGCATCACCTGACCTTGTGCTGCTTCCTGACTTTGCACTCGAGAAGCCAGGTTCTGGATGGCACTAGAGTCCGTGTTCCGATCCCCCGAGTCCATGTGGCCTGAGTATACTATCACTGACCTGGTTTGGGAGTGTTGTGGACTCGGGGCTTCTTCCGATGACCGGGAAGAGGAACCGCCACTGGGTCGTAGTAGAGATGGCCGGATGTAGGTCTTCCTCATGCAGAACTAAGACGGCAGGCGGGAGGCCCAGAGGAATTCTTGTAGGTCTCCTGTAAGACAAGACTTGTAGAAATAATGAAGGCTGGGGTACTGAGATATTGGAGACACTGTGGTATTGAAGGCACTGAGGTACTGGGAGTACAGGGAGTGCTGGGAGACCCTTGGAGGCACGGAGGTGTTTGGAGGCACGGAGGTGCTTGGAGGCACGGAGGTGTTTGGAGACACCGAGGTGTTTGGAGGGACGAGGTGCTTGGAGGCACGAGGTGCTTGGAGACACGGAGGTAACTGGAGGCACGGAGGTGCTTTGAGGCGCGGAGGTGCTTGGAGGCACGGGGTGCTTGGAGGCACGAGGTGCTTGGAGGCACGGAGGTGCTTGGAGGCACGGAGGTAACTGGAGGCACGGAGGTAACTGGAGGCACGGAGGTAACTGGAGGCACGGAGGTGCTTGAGGCGCGGAGGTGCTTGGAGGCACGAGGTGCTTGGAGGCACGAGGTGCTTGGAGGCACGGAGGTGCTTGGAGGCACGGAGGTAACTGGAGGCACGGAGGTAACTGGAGGCACGGAGGTAACTGGAGGCACGGAGGTGCTTGAGGCGCGGAGGTGCTTGGAGGCACGAGGTGCTTGGAGGCACGAGGTGCTTGGAGGCACGGAGGTGCTTGGAGGCACGGAGGTGCTTGGAGGCACGAGGTGCTTGGAGACACGGAGGTAACTGGAGGCACGGAGGTGCTTGTAGGCACAGGATGCTTGGAAGCACAGGTTGCTTGTAGGCACAGGATGCTTGCAGGGACAGGATGCTTGGAAGCACAGGATGCTTGCAGGGACAGGATGCTTGGAAGCACAGGATGCTTGCAGGGACGAGGGAGCTCTGGATCATAGCTTCCACAGGAGAAACGAAGATACTCAGGCATCGGATCTCTGCCTGGTATCTGATTTTAAATTCCCCGCCCTAGCCTGATTGGCGGAGCAGGCAGGTGACGTCAGACCTGCTCCGCCTCCTTGCCCTTGCTTGTGATGGCGGCGCCCTTGCTTCCGGGAAGCCGCCGGAGAGCAGCGCCGACCCGCCGCTGAAGCCGGAGACTGACAGGGGAAGAGAGGCGCCGGGCAGACCAGGCCACCCGCAGGGACAAGCGCGGTCGCCGCTGCCCGAGGTTCGTGACACTGTTTGGGGAGTGTTTTTTGGAAGGGCCATCCTGCGTGACACTGCAGTGCCACTCCTAGATGGGCCAGGTGTTTGTGTCGGCCACTAGGGTCGCTTATCTTACTCACACAGCTACCTCATTGCGCCTCTTTTTTTCTTTGCGTCATGTGCTGTTTGGGGAGTGTTTTTTGGAAGGGCCATCCTGCGTGACACTGCAGTGCCACTCCTAGATGGGCCAGGTGTTTGTGTCGGCCACTAGGGTCGCTTAGCTTACTCACACAGCTACCTCATTGCGCCTCTTTTTTTCTTTGCGTCATGTGCTGTTTGGGGAGTGTTTTTTGGAAGGGCCATCCTGCGTGACACTGCAGTGCCACTCCTAGATGGGCCAGGTGTTTGTGTCGGCCACTAGGGTCGCTTAGCTTACTCACACAGCTACCTCATTGCGCCTCTTTTTTTCTTTGCGTCATGTGCTGTTTGGGGAGTGTTTTTTGGAAGGGCCATCCTGCGTGACACTGCAGTGACACTCCTAGATGGGCCAGGTGTTTGTGTCGGCCACTAGGGTCGCTTAGCTTACTCACACAGCTACCTCATTGCGCCTCTTTTTTTCTTTGCGTCATGTGCTGTTTGGGGAGTGTTTTTTGGAAGGGCCATCCTGCGTGACACTGCAGTGCCACTCCTAGATGGGCCAGGTGTTTGTGTCGGCCACTAGGGTCGCTTATCTTACTCACACAGCTACCTCATTGCGCCTCTTTTTTTCTTTGCGTCATGTGCTGTTTGGGGAGTGTTTTTTGGAAGCGCCATCCTGCGTGACACTGCAGTGCCACTTCTAGATGGGCCAGGTGTTTGTGTCGGCCACTAGGGTCGCTTAGCTTACTCACACAGCTACCTCATTGCGCCTCTTTTTTTCTTTGCGTCATGTGCTGTTTGGGGAGTGTTTTTTGGAAGGGCCATCCTGCGTGACACTGCAGTGCCACTCCT
The DNA here is from genome assembly GCF_028390025.1 of Pseudophryne corroboree. Taxonomy (NCBI): domain Eukaryota; kingdom Metazoa; phylum Chordata; class Amphibia; order Anura; family Myobatrachidae; genus Pseudophryne; species Pseudophryne corroboree. The sequence continues at coordinate 183,959,034 of NC_086450.1, read as the reverse complement.
AGATGGGCCAGGTGTTTGTGTCGGCCACTAGGGTCGCTTAGCTTACTCACACAGCTACCTCATTGCGCCTCTTTTCTTCTTTGCGTCATGTGCTGTTTGGGGAGTGTTTTTTGGAAGGGCCATCCTGCGTGACACTGCAGTGCCACTCCTAGATGGGCCAGGTGTTTGTGTCGGCCACTAGGGTCGCTTATCTTACTCACACAGCTACCTCATTGCGCCTCTTTTTTTCTTTGCGTCATGTGCTGTTTGGGGAGTGTTTTTTGGAAGGGCCATCCTGCGTGACACTGCAGTGCCACTCCTAGAAGGGCCAGGTGTTTGTGTCGGCCACTAGGGTCGCTTAGCTTACTCACACAGCTACCTCATTGCGCCTCTTTTTTTCTTTGCGTCATGTGCTGTTTGGGGAGTGTTTTTTGGAAGGGCCATCCTGCGTGACACTGCAGTGCCACTCCTAGATGGGCCAGGTGTTTGTGTCGGCCACTAGGGTCGCTTAGCTTACTCACACAGCTACCTCATTGCGCCTCTTTTTTTCTTTGCGTCATGTGCTGTTTGGGGAGTGTTTTTTGGAAGGGCCATCCTGCGTGACACTGCAGTGCCACTCCTAGATGGGCCAGGTGTTTGTGTCGGCCACTTGGGTCGCTGAGCTTAGTCATCCAGCGACCTCGGTGCACATTTTAGGACTAAAAATAATATTGTGAGGTGTGAGGTGTTCAGAATAGACTGAAAATGAGTGGAAATTATGGTTTTTGAGGTTAATAATACTTTGGGATCAAAATGACCCCCAAATTCTATGATTTAAGCTGTTTTTTAGTGTTTTTTGAAAAAAACACCCGAATCCAAAACACACCCGAATCCGACAAAAAAAATTCGGTGAGGTTTTGCCAAAACGCGGTCGAACCCAAAACACGGCCGCGGAACCGAACCCAAAACCAAAACACAAAACCCGAAAAATTTCAAGTGCACATCTCTAGCCAACACCCGTGTTGAGTGGGCTCATGGATCACCAGCAATGGTGATCAGCAGTAGTCGGAGTCTCCACTTCTGATGCCTGCATCTTTGGATGTAGCAGTCATGAGATATTATTATAATGCTGCAGGAGGTATTGGAGGACAAAAGTCGCCCCTTGACAGCATCACAGCCCCAAAAGATGCAGCATCGGATCACGGGTCGCAGCCTAAAGCCATCTGACTATGTCTCAGCTTATTCAGAATGGCCGTTGGAACTGCTCAGCCAGGAAGGTTGCATCCGAATAAACAGACCCTGGGCTCGACATGCCTGCAAAATGCCTTATAAAATGGCCCCAGTCGCTGCCACCACTCTACCCCCCAGATGCCGCATCATGACAATCATACTACGGCTAAGGGTGGACTGCACATGTACCAATCTCTAACAATCAGAAATGTATGCAAACCATTAGGTTACATATCTGAATGAGCCCCCAAGCGTGTAAGGTTCCAACGGTGGTTACCAGTATTGCTTTCCTATCATATAGCCCTGTGGATAATACTAACAGTAATAATTTAATAATAATGCCTTTGTTCTGTGAAAGAATTATTGATTTGAGCAGTTTTAGTCCTGACAAAGTTGGAAACCTGTGTGTTTACTCCCTTAAGCCCACTCAACACGTTGAGGTTTTTCTTCTAAGTACCGCTGTGCGCCAACCCACATTCAGTTTTCCTCTCCACATACCGCATGCTAGGAAAAGGGGGAAAATAGAACAAGAAAACACATACACACAAAAAAAAATCAATAATAAACAAAAAACTATTTGAATAACAATGAAAACAAACTTCTAGAACATTGTGAATGCATCAGAGTATAAATCTGTGGCGGAGAATATTACATAAAATGTGCCACCCCTCCTTGTTTGGGGTCTGAAGGGCAGAGTTGGAGAAGATTTGATGGCTTCTGGGAAGCGTAGAGACACTGGCAGTACAGCAACGTGCCGCTGATTTATACTGTCCTTTTAAATTCAATTTGAGAGTCTCGAATTGTTATTTAACCAGTTTCTCTCCAATCGATTGAGGCTTGTCCTGAACACATTCAGCCAGGAGTGAAAGCTAGAAGCGTTCCAGAGAATCAGCAGCGTTATCTCCCTGGTCCCTGCTTGGCCTCCGGGTGTAGTCGGGCTACATACTGTGAAAGGATGCCACCGTGAGATGCTGCCAGGAAGGGAAGGCACTACTAAGCTAAATCCTTCTGGGCACACATTATCACATATAACACAGATGAGTTTGCAAAGGTGCCACCAATAATACTTAATTTAAAAGGAAATTTTTTCTTTCTTTTATGTTTTGTCTTATGTTTTATTTCAGGTCTTAGGCAGCAGTTCAACAAATTATTTCCCCAGTCTGGAAATAAACATATATTTATATGGAAGGATATACAGTACCGCAATCTTTTAAGCAGCATTTTTAAACTAGGATTATATTCATTCAAATAGATCTAAGTATAAAATAAGAGATTTATATTGTATAAATAAAGATTTTTGATATGGCGTATTAAGTACTAAATTACACTACTTTGCCTCGGTTGCCAGAACAGCTCTTTTTACTCAGGAAATGAATGTGTTGCCCACTATCTTCAGCCATATTTCTTCCATAGTCTGTCTCATTTCCAAAGCACTGCCACAGGTTGAGTAATCTGTCCAGCAATATATTCTACAGTCACCTCTGTCACTTATTTTTATTTACCTCTCCTGCAATGCATATTACAACCATGCTATTCTGTAAGTATTTTTGTTTTGTTTTCAAATTTTATTCAATGAATACAAATAAAAATAGATATCAGAGCAAAATATCAAAATATGATTTTCTTTGTTCCCAATGAAACACAGTAAGGCCACCACAGATGCTAACTATTTTGAGGGCCAATTTTTGCTGAAATCTGGTTTATTTGTGCCAGAAAATCAATAATCATATTTGGTACTCTATCACCACATGCCTCCTAATGATACCTCTCAGTCCCTGATGTATAGTCAGTCACGTGTATATAATATCCTGAGGTGTAGTTCTAGGAGTATAATATTTATTCTCATCTCATGCACTTTGCAGCTGTGTAGCAGAATTGCAGTTTCTGATTGTGTATCTTGAAGGGAGGGCTTGATGCGTGTCTGTAAGTATAAGAAAGTTTTATAACAAATGACCCCTAATGCAGAGCTTGACATAAGCAGAAGTACAACGATGGTACAGACCATTATTGAATTTTAATGCAGACATTTCATGAAACAGACATCTAGCTGATATTTTTTTGCTGAAAAATTAAACACAAATTGAGGTAATAAATGGATAGTTAATGCTGACTTAAATCATAGCTACAATCTCAGAGTTTTCCTGACAGAGCTGCAATCACTACTATACATAGTAGGCCAGGCCTGGCCAACCTGTGGCTCTCCAGCTGTTGTAAAACAACAGGTCCCATCATGTCTTGCAACAGTTTTGCTATTATGAAATGCTAAAACTGTGGCAGGGCATGCTGGGATGTGTTGTTTCACAACATCTGGAGAGCCACAGGTTGGCCAGGCCTGCAGTAGGCACTAGGGTAGGTAGCTGCAAACATTTTCTCTTTCTTACTACTTAGGGCCAGATGTACTAAGTCTTGAAAAGGTGATAAAGTGGAGAGTGATAAACTACCAGCCGACCAGCTACTGTCATCTTTCAAACAGGGCCTGTGGCATGAAAGTTAGGATCTGTTTGGCTGGTACTTTATCACTGTCTACTTTATCACTTTTTAAGGCTTAGAACATCTACTCTTATAAGGGTTATATTCAATTATGTCAGATTGCTATTCAATCCCGGACGTTTTCAGCCACTTTTTCAACAACGCGGATTCGACTTGTAACAACTCGAATCTGCATCCGCAGAAAATAGTTGAAAACAGCCGCATTTTCTACAAAAAACACGTGGATCGGTGAGTAATTTGTGTTTACCGACAGTGCCAGATCTTTCGACAGTCAAAAAGTTGGCACTTTGATTGTATAAATTCGACCTAAAAACAGGGGGGGGGGGGGGGAATTATCTTTTTCCAACTGTCGGTAAATTCGTCACGAACTGAATACCCCATTAGTCTTTATCAAAACCTATTTTTCATAGTAAAACAGTATAGGTGGGTGTTCGGTATTATGGAGGTCATTCCGAGTTGTTCGCTCGCAAGCGGATTTTAGCAGATTTGCTCATGCTAAGCCGCCGCCTACTGGGAGTGAATCTTAGCATCTTAAAATTGCGACCGATGTATTCGCAATATTGCGATTACACACCTCGTAGCAGTTTCTGAGTAGCTCCAGACTTACTCGGCATCTGCGATCAGTTCAGTGCTTGTCGTTCCTGGTTTGACGTCACAAACACACCCAGCGTTCGCCCAGACACTCCTCCGTTCCTCCAGCCACTCCTGCGTTTTTTCCGGAAACGGTAGCGTTTTTTCCCATACGCCCATAAAACGGCCTGTTTCCGCCCAGTAACACCCAATTTCTGTCAATCACATTACGATCGCCAGACCGATGAAAAAGCCGTGAGTAAAATTACTAAGTGCATAGCAAATTTACTTTGCGCAGTCGCAGTGCGGACATTGCGCATGCGCATTATGCGGAAAATCGCTGCGATGCGAAGATTTTTACCGAGCGAACAACTCGGAATGAGGGCCTATATACAAGGTTATAAGAATAAGAAGTGCTAATTTAGGGCTTTTTCATTCACAATGTCAATAGTAAATAGCCATGGGGACTGTACCCTATGAATCCATTTATAAAATATCTAGACAATTAGGACATTAGATAATGGACAGCAAACAGATAAAATGCAATGCAGATTAACTATAGCTCAGAATTTATGATTTTTCATGAAGTCTTTTACAAAAATATGGTAGCTGCAGTCAACAACTTCCGAATGCTTTTATCAGTAAATATAACGTTTCTGACATTCCTTTCATGCATTTTATTAACATATTTCTTTCATTAAGTTCCATATTAACAACTATAGACTTCTTTAGCCAGTCAAAAGGGATGCAATGTTATTTGACAAAAATGAAAACTTATAGGAAAAACAGAAGTGTGTGAAATATGGGGGAATAGGGATTTGTATTCTACTAACTCTGACTCTACATTACCCTAGTGGGTAGGGAAGGGGTTAAGCAACTGGCACACTGAAAAGAGCTGGCGGGTGGAGGCTGCTTTTGCTGTTACGGCTACACAGTAATTGAATGCATGTTCTACGGCTCCCGTGTATCATCTTTATGGAAATCTGACATTTCAGAAATTCAGTACAAAAGACTGGTCGTGTTCTGTTTGGGAGGGGTTAAGGAATTAACGCCTTTCACTCGCTCATGCAGATTTATATCCTGACTGGTGCGCAAACACATTATCAATCCCACATCGTGTATCTACGCATAGACCCCAAAGACCCTCCAGCATTTAAAATGACACAATTTCAGTAATACAGAGAGAAACAAGATCTGAGACTTCACTTTAAAGTGAATAAGGAAGGCGGCGACGGAGGAGACAAAAAGCTTCATGTAAAGCATTAGGGGATTAGATAAGGGATTGGGGAAAAAACAAAATGGTCCAGACTCTGGCGCGCCCGACCAGCGACCTCTGCCACTTTGGTGCTTGTAGTGCGCATCCCCATATGGGGGGTGTCCCATCTGGGAGGACTGTGTCTGTGACAGCTTTAACCGGGGAGATGGGGAGGGAGAGATTACAGCCTTCCTGTATGTTCCTGGGCTGCTGTAAAAACCTGAATGGTCCGGACCATATGGGGAGGCTGTAATCTCTCCCTTACTCTCTCCCCAGTGACTACTGTCACAGACACCCCTGGACGGGACACATCCCAGATGGGGATGGACAGGGATGCGTACTACAAGCTCCACAGTGGCAGAGGTCGCTGCAGGAAACCAGTCCAGGGCCTGGACCATTCCAGGTTTTCCTCAATTCCATTAGATAAATACATAAATGATATGATTCAGGGGCGTAGCCAGAACTTTCTGGGCCCCATAGCAACATTTTGAAGGGGCCCTCATCCCAATGCTTCTAGAGAGACAATTCTCTGCAGCAGTTGTTAATTTTACGCCCTATAATAGTGCCCTAGTTAATTTTCTGTACCATAGTAGAGCCTTATTTAATGTTATGCCCCATAGTAGTGCCCTAGTTTCTTTTATGAATCGCAGTAGTGCTTAAGTTCACCCTATGTCACATTTCAGAGATGCCAGTACACATTATGCCGTACAGTACCCCCAATTCACATGATGATATATAGTGCTTGTCACGTCTAGCAAAGTTTGAAGATCCGGCAGCTGAGATTTGCCCGAGGAGGTAGCAGGCTGTGAATGAACAAGATGAGGGGGCTGGATATAGTTCCTTCGCATGGGACACGGCGCAATGAAGAACGTAGGCGGGGTTTGAGAGTCAATGGAAAGTATTTATTATGTACAGGGTTGAGGTAGAGAACCGAGGCTGGAGCACGATGGTTAAGGAACGTAATTGCGGATAAGGAAACTGTAGATTGTGGCTTGAAAGACGAGGTTGTGATTAATGAACTGCAGAGCTGTGGATAGTGGTTAAAGACGTGGCTAAAGGCGAAGAACTGTGGACTGTGATTTGAAAGACGAGACTGTAGATGGTGAACTGTGGAACTGTGGAGGGTGGTTGAAGACATGGCTGGAGACAAGGACTGTGGACTGTGGTTTGGAAAACGAGGCTGAAGATAATAATCTGCAGGCTGTGGTCGGTGGTACAAAGGCGTGGCTGGTGAAGGAGATCTGTGGAGTGTGGCTCGAAAGACGAGGCAGAAGACCCGGGGCCGACTGTGCCCAAAGAGTCTTACTGGACCGGGTTTTCCAGGAGCGCTTCCACAGGCAGTAGCAGGCTAGAAACGGCAGGGCTGCAGCAGCAACAGAGAACCGACCAAGCAGGATCAGGAGGAACCAGAATACAGCAGGAATCCTGGAAGCACAGGCTAAATCACCTACAACAGGGTTGTAACTTGAAGCACTGGCATCCCTGTCCTAAACCAGCCCCCTTTTATAGGGAGAGCTTCCCCTGGATTGGCTGGAAGAAACAGGAAACAGGAACTATGCTTAAAACTTGGTCTCCAACATGGCGGCGCCCAGTAATGCAGACCTTTTTGCAAAGCCACAGTGCTCACTGCCCCTGGTCTACTAGCAAAGGCTCAGCAAGAGCGATCCGCTGTAGCGGCGTCCCGCCGCCACGAACGGACCCCTTCACCGCCGCTACTGCTGCCCACGGGTCCGGCGCAGCAGCCCACCTCTGCCGCTGCCTGCACATCGCCAAGGAAGCCAGCCCCGCGGCCCCAGCGTACCGGTAAGACTACGGACGCTGACAGTGCTCCCTGTTCATACTGTGCCTCATTACAGTACCCCTTATATTATATAACATTAAAATGCCATCCAGTTCATTTTATACCAAACTACAATGAGCAGTTCTAGGGGCATACCTAGATATATTGCAGGCCCCAAGGAAAAGTTTGAAAGGATCCCTACGCACCACCAAATGGCGAAAAATGTATATAACACATGTAACTTTGACAGGGAAGGTGGGCCCCTCTCAGCTCTGGGCCCCATAGCAGCTGCACTCCCTGCACCTATGGTAGCTACGCCCTTGGTATGATACTGTATATTTAGTTTATAAACAGCTCCCCTCCCATGTAAACATCTGGCTGGCTCTCAGTTCATTTACATATGAGGTACAGGTGATGGCATTGCACTGTAACCAGACATCTCTCACCTGTGACCTTAAGTTGGGTACACAGTAGACATTACGCCGCCCAAACCCATGGATCAGAGCAACATGTTGGGTACATCGTCTAGCGACATATTGGGTACATCTGCAGCAGGGCCAATGGGGGATGTCACTAGCGATGACATGCTGCAGAAAGCAGCGTGTCATGTGGCTCCCCCCGTTGGACCTGGCATTGGCAAGTCTGTATGCACACAGTCACTCTAATTCTGCCACAAAACAAACGGTTACATATACTGTACCATCATTCTAAAAATTCAAACTCTTGAGAGAAAGCTTAATGGATCCCACATTATTTACATACCTTGAATGCACAAATCCTGTCACGTTAACCAGGAGCGCAGGAATGGTTTGTGGTTGGGGGTGTCATAGTAAAATATCCACTTTGCCTGCCCGCCCGCCCGCCCCCCCCGATACACACACATACACACCTCCAGGGCGAGCTTACCTCCGGCTCCTCAGAGACTCCTACTGTAAAAAGGGGCTGCCGCCGGCGCTGCATCCTGCTGCCACCTGTCCCGGACAGCTCTTCACTCTTCAGGGATGCATTACTGGGAGGAGACGTGGCCATGCTGGGCCTGCTGGGACATCCTCGTCCCCTCCCAGTAATGCATCAGTGGTAAAGGACCGGCTGGGACAGTACAGGGGGAAGCACGCTACGGCGCCGGCGGCAGACTTTTATCTCAGCGGGGATCCGGAGGTAAGCGTCGCTCCCCCTCACCAGCACCTGCATCTCTTTCATGTTTGGGAGGGGCATGCTGCCCCCTTGCCCGAACCCCCCGTTCCAACGCCACTGACGTCAACACAGCCTTACCAGGCAACCATAACTTATTTCATTGTAAAGCACTGAACTCAATGTCATAAACAGACCGTATACATTCAGTTCACCGTTCTTGTTGTCTTTAGTCTATGTTAAATGTTTATATCAGAAATCTACTATTCTGCTGTACACAACAGAAAACCTACAGTGCATTCGGAAAGTATTCACAGCCCTTCACTTTTTCCACATTTTGTTATGTTACAGCCTTATTCCAAAATGGAATAAATTCATTTTTTCCCTTAAAATTCAACACACAATAACCCATAATGACAACGTGAAAAAACTTTTTTTGAGATTTTTGCAAATTTAAAAATTAAAAAACTAAGAAATGTATATAGGTACTCACAGCCTTTGCCATGAAGCTCAAAATTTAGCTCAGGTGCATCCTGTTTCCACTGATCATACTTGAAATGTTCCTACAGCTTAATTTGAGTCCACCTGTGGTAAATTCAGTTGATTGGACATGATTTGGAAAGGCACACACTTGTCTATATAAGGTCCCACACTTGACAGTGCATGTCTGAGCACAAACCAAGCATGAAGTCAAAAGAATTGTCTGTAGACCTCCGAGATAGGATTGTCTTGACGCACAAATCTGGGGAAGGGTACAGAAAAATATCTGCTGCTTTTAAGGTCCCAATGAGCACAGTGGCCTCCATCATCCCTAAATGGAAGAAGTTTGGAACCACCAGGACTCTTCCTAGAGCTGGCCGGCCGTCTAAACTGAGCGGTCGGGGGAGAAGGGCCCTAGTCAGGGAGGTGACCAAGAACCCGATGGCCACTCTATCAGAGCTACAGCATTCCTCTGTGGAGAGAGGAGAACCTTCCAGAAGGACAGCCGTCTCTGCAGCAATCCACCAATCAGACTTTGTATGGTAGAGTGGCCAGACGGAAGCCACTCCTTAGTAAAAAGCACATGGCAGCCTGTCTGGAGTTTGCCAAAATGCACCTGAATGACTCTCAGACCATGAGAGACAAAATTCTCTGGTCTGATGAGACAAAGATTTAATTCTTTGGCGTGAATGCCAGGCATCATGTTTGGAGGAAACCAGGCACAGCTTATCACCAGGTCAATACCATCCCTACAGTGAAGCATAGTGGTGGCAGCATCATGCTGTGGGGATGTTTTTCAGTGGCAGGAACTGGGAGACTAGTCAGGATCAGGGCCGTCTTAACAGCAGTGTAGGCCCATGGGCACAGCAATGCACTGGGGCCCCTACTCATCCTATCAGTGGCTGCTTAGATGTCCCGCAGGCGGTAGGGGTTGTTCTATCTTCTGCTCAGCATGTAGGACCTGGAGCATTAATTTCTGCTTATTACCCCTTTACTGCACAGATGGGGCAGGAGGGAGAACACTAAACTGTAGAAGGGGGCATTGGGTTGAATGAAGGGGCCCTGTTACATAACTACCAGGGTGGTAGGGGGTGTTTAATATGTAGGGGAGGGGTGGATAGTGGAGTGGGCTTAATATTCATAATTTTCCAGTGGAAGGGCAGCTTGCGTGGCTGCTGATATCTCCATTTCCTAGAAATAGATTTCTTAGCTTTGACTGCCATAAAAAACTAGAGAGTCCCACCTTTCAGGAGGTATAGAGTTCTTGGGGATCAGAGTTCAGAAGCCAGAGCAATCTACCAATGAAAATATAAAACTGCATATTAGGTGTGTGGAGCTGTAGCAGGGAACAGCTACTTGAAGACTGATATCTCTGGTTCTGGGCATAGTAGAGACAAGCTGCCAGTGCCCACCAAAAGGGGAGAGTCCCAGATTTTGGAGTATATCCTTAGAAAAACTCTAAGTCAGACAGAACCCGAGATATCTGTCTGGGAAGAGCAATTAACAGGCTTGGATGGGGACCACTGCTTTGAAGTCGGATTTCTCCGGTTCCCCAGGGCCGATTTTCAAAAATCTGGTACCCCTGGAAAGAGGAGAACCTCAGCTATCAGCCTATTGCCCTTATACTCCTGGGGCCCTTGGGCAAGTGCCCATTCAGCCCATACAAAAAGACAGCCCCGGTCAGGATAGAGGGAAAGATGAATGCAGCAATGTACAGAGACATCCTGGATGAAAACCTGCTCCATCTTCAGCAGGACAACGACCCTAAGCACACAGCCAAGATATCAAAGCAGTGGCTTCAGGACAACTCTGTGAATGTCCTTGAGTGGCCTAGCCAGAGCCCAGACTTGAATCCGATTGAACATCTCTGGAGAGAACTGAAAATGGCTGTGTACGCCCAATCGAATTGTCAAAGAACCTGCCCAAGTCAGGTAGAGTAATAAATAAAATACACAAGATGTGACAATAGATCAAAGGCAACACATGTGAGATCTCAAACCAATGAGTCAACTGTTTCACCGATGGTACTCTTTTAAAACAGGTTTTCCCTTCGCTGGTAATACATGTAAATTAAATAAAAATTGACACAATGTGTAGTACTGTTTTATATAGTTATTGTTTTCAGTTCTAATAATAGAGGGTCCAAATCAATAGCATCCGGCATACCAAAACTCACTTGTTGAGTGGGTAGGCCAGGTGTATAAAGGTTTCTTTTAAACAGGGAGAGGTGACTGTCAATATAGAGGATAAAGAAGTAAAAATTAATGCGTACACAACAATCACTGTCAATGCGGTTGGGATCCTCATATAATGGTTTCTTTCACTTGTCTTGTGGGGTCATCTGAGGATGATTCTTTCCCCCAGTTTGGGTATTAGGAGAAAAAGAGGAGGAGTTGCTTGTAGCTGGTATTGTCTCTTCTGAAGATGTTGTTCAGTGGAGTGGAGTTTATTGAACATACATAAGCTGTGAATACTTATGTACATGTGATTTCTTAGTTTTTTATTTGTAATAAATTTGCAAAAATCTAAAAAAAACTTTTTTCACGTCATTATGGTGTATGGGTGGTCATTCCGAGTTGATCACTCGCTAGCAGTTTTTAGCAGCCGTGCAAACGCTCTGGCGCCGCCCACTTTAGCTTAGCAGAAGTGCGAACGAAAGGGTTGCAGAGCGGCTACAAAATAATTTTGTGCAGTTTCAGAGTAGCTTCAAACCTACTCAGCGCTTGTGATCACTTCAGACCATTCAGTTCCTGTTTTGATGTCACAAACACGCCCTGCGTTCGCCCAGCCACGCCTGCGTTTTTTCTGGCACGCCTGCATTTTTCCGAACACTCTGCGGCTACCTGTGCGACTGAAAAGCATCGCTAGACCCTGTGTAAAACGACATCGTTCGTTGTAATAGTACGCCGTGCGTGCGCATTGCACTGCATACGCATGCGCAGAAGTGCCGTTTTTTGGCCTCATCGCTGCACAGCGAACGAATGCAGCTTGCGAACAACTCGGAATGACCACCATTGTGTGTAGAATTTTGAGGGAAAAAATTAATTTATTCCATTTTGGAATAAGGTTGTAACATAACAAAATGTGGAAAAAGTAAAGTGCTGTGAATACTTTTCGGATGCACTGTGAAAACCTAATTTGCAATGGACATATAACGCATAATAATAAAATCTTAGTGGTGAATCCAGCTCTGGCAGGCAAGCCAGTTCTGCTCCTGAATTTGCTGCATCCCTAATGAAAAGCCCTTTAGTACTGTAGGTTGTTTTTTGCAATGAAAATCTCAATTTAAACGTAGCCGTAAATACTGTACATAATATAATACACACTTTGTAAAACCATGCACCATAAATACATGTAAGCGTAATGCACATTGGGGGTAATTCCAAGTTGATCGCAGCAGGAATTTTGTTAGCAGTTGGGCAAAACCATGTGCACTGCAGGGGAGGCAGATTTGACATGTGCAGAGAGAGTTAGATTTGGGTGTGGTGTGTTCAATCTGCAATCTAATTTGCAGTGTAAAAATAAAGCAGCCAGTATTTACTCTGCACAGAAATAAAATAACCCACCCAAATCTAACTCTTTCTGCACATGTTATATCTGCCTCCCCTGCAGTGCACATGGCTTTGCCCAACTGCTAAAAAAATTCCTGCTGCGATCAACTTGGAATTACCCCCATTGTCCCTAAATTGTATCAATCTCTTTTCAGTATCCATATAGTTTTAATCTTAGACTATAAATATTACATTACATTTTCTTCTGACCACTAATTTTTTTCATAGAATGAATTATGTTCCTTTTTGGGCACACACAATTACATCTGTAAACTATGAAATTACATTATAAAACCAAATCATCAAAAACACGTAGACAAACAGTGGCCATATTGTCATTATCAGCTTGCTGCATGTCTCGACTGTTGTGGAGTTACAATTCCTACCATGTCCCTGAATACAGGCCCTGCTGGAAATTGTAGTTCCACTGCGAAACTTCTTGTGCTTGGTATAAATTCCCATGCCTGGGCTAGGTAGTGTGGTATCCTGTTTGACAAGAGGGAAATACCTAAATACCTACAGTAGGTGCTTAACAAATACACTTGAGGTGGCTGCACATGGATGTTGACATATGGAGCCTAATTCAGATCTGATCGCTGGGCTGCGTTTTTTGCTGCCCTGCGATCATATAGTTGCTGCCTACAGGGGGAGGGTTAAATCGCTGTGCAAGTGTGCGATCACATGTGTAGCAGAACTGCACAAACTGATTTTGTGCAGTCTCTGCGCCACCCAGGACTTACTCTTCCCGTGCGATTGAGTCCTGCTGATCGGGGCCGGAGCGGACGTCAGACACCCTCCCTGAAAACGCCTGAGCCCACCTGCGTTTTCCCGGACACTACTGGAAAACGGCCTTTTCCTGTCAATCACCTTGCGAACGCCCGTGCATTCGGATTTTTCGCACCATCGCTAGACGCCGATGCCTGTTGCTGTTGTGCGATGCGCCTGCGCATTGCGGTGCATATGCATGCGCAGTTTGGATCTGATCACCCGCATGCGAAAACGCACAGCAGCAATCAGATCTGAATTAGGCCCAAGGTACAGTGCAAATGTGCAAAAGGTTGCTCTCCTGACCATCTCTTGTTAAAAAATAATTACATTTATTAACACAAACCTTCCTCCAGCACATGGATCTTGACAGTTGACTTAAATGGTACATTTACAAACTCAACACCAATCTCCCTCTATACAAATTGTAACAGTATCAAATCAAATACACTTTGCTCTCCAGCACGGTTTACAATCAGAGAGAGATGATAAAGGCGGGTACACAGTACACATGTTTAAATGTCGGGGGCGGACGACTATATCATTGAACAATATAGCGTTCAACAATATAGTGTGTAAACGCTGAACGTTATCGTTCAGCGATAACGTTCAGTGATGTCACCGCCGGCATTCCCGAACATGCAGCTCAACCCAACATTGACGGGTTGAGCTACATGTCAGCTCAATATTGGTGATTGCTGAACGACGTGCGGGAACAAGCATCGTTCATCGGTCACCAATATCACCCCCATACACACTGGACGATTTGAGGTTAAAAATAAATGTCGTTATCGTGTATTTTTAAGCCAGAGATCGCCAAGTGTGTACCCCTCTTAAGTTATGTATCAGATATTGATGGGAGCAGCAGTGCCACAGTCAGAAAGACAGGAGCATAACATTCACATACAGTCCCCTACAGCAGTGATCATCTCTTGTTGCAGCTCGCAACCGTACCCTGCCTAACACAGCACCCCCTACCCCACACTGTATCAGAGTACTTTACAAAGGGGAGTTTCCAGTGTGATTCCCCCCTCTCATATAAATTAATACTCCCTTTTTTCATATATAGCTTTACAATTCTCCTGAGCAGCCACAGTGGCAGACACAGGGGGTCATTCTGACCCGTTCGCTCGCTGCTTTTTATCGCAGCCGAGCTAACGGTTACCCACTGCGCATGCGCCGACACTGCAGTGCACCGGCGCATGCCAGACGGCCGAAGGCCGTAGCTGGGCTGCGATTGCCAGAGGCGGTCACTGGCAGGAGGGTCGGAACAGCAGCATTTGGCCGCCATTTCGTGGGCATGGTCCAGCACGTTGGCAGGCGTACGATGCCTTTGCACTTCTGCGGGGGGGGGGGCAGCATTGACATGCGGGGCAGACTAGCCCTGTGCTGGGCGTCCCCCACATGTCAGTGTGAATGATCGTAGCTGTGCTAAATTTAGCACAGCTACGATCATCTCGGAATGAGGGCCACAGTGTCATCCTCCTACTCATAGAGTGGGGGGAGCATTACAAGAGTACTCCCATTAATACCACTTTACCTCGCAGTATGGTAGTCTTTTCAAGGGATCTCTGCCCTGCTACATGGATCTAGAGGTGCTCACCCTCAGCCTTTCACTTTGCTCCCCCTCTTCACGCAGCTGGGGGCACACCATATCGGGATTCTCACTGTTTAGCTCTTCTACAGTGAACAGAACTCCATCTCTTTTTCACAGTGTGGCCTGTTGTTTACAGTGGTTTTGCCCATTCATGTAATAAATGTGGTTTGACACTTACAGCCCCCCACCACCATCACATACAGACACACACAACCCTGAGTGCAAGAGGAGCTGCCACCAACTTGTCCTGCAGTCACTGCAGTATGGCCTCTGTCTCTCATTATATGTCTTAATAGTAGTGATGTGCACCGGACATTTTTCGTATTTTGTGATTTGGTTCTGGATTCGGTTCCGCGGCCGTGTTTTGGATTCGGACGCGTTTTGGCATAACCTCCCTGAAATTTTTTTGCCGGATTCGGGTGTTTTTTTTTACAAAAACCCCTCAAAAACAGCTTAAATCATAGAATTTGGGGGTCATTTTGATCCCATAGTATTATTAACCTCAATAACCATAATTTCCACTCATTTTCAGTCTATTCTGAACACCTCACAATATTATTTTTAATCCTAAAATTTGCACCGAGGTCGCTGGATGACTAAGCTAAGCGACACAAGTGGCCGACACAAACACCTGGTCCATCTAGGAGTGGCACTGCAGTGTCAGGCAGGATGGCACTTCAAAAAATAGTCCCCAAACAGCACATGATGCAAAGAAAAATGAAAGAAAAAAAGAGGTGCAAGATGGAATTGCCCTCCCACCCACCCTTATGTTGTATAAACAGGACATGCACACTTTAACAAACCCATCATTTCAGCGACAGGGTCTGCCACACGACTGTGACTGAAATGACTGGTTGGTTTGGGCCCCCACCAAAAAAGAAGCAATCAATCTCTCCTTGCACAAACTGGCTCTACAGAGGCAAGATGTCCACCTCCTCCTCATACTCCGATTCCTCACCCCTTTCACTGTGTACATCCCCCTCCTCACAGATTATTAATTCGTCCCCACTGGAATCCACCATCTCAGGTCCCTGTGTACTTTCTGGAGGCAATTGCTGATGAATGTCTCCACGGAGGAATTGATTATAATTACTTTTGATGAACATCATCTTCTCCACATTTTCTGGAAGTAACCTCGTACGCCGATTGCTGACAAGGTGAGCGGCTGCACTAAACACTCTTTCGGAGTACACACTGGAGGGTGGGCAACTTAGGTAAAATAAAGCCAGTTTCTGCAAGGGCCTCCAAATTGCCTCTTTTTCCTGCCAGTATACGTACGGACTGTCTGACGTGCCTACTTGGATGCGGTCACTCATATAATCCTCCACCATTCTTTCAATGGTGAGAGAATCATATGCAGTGACAGTAGACGACATGTCAGTAATCGTTGGCAGGTCCTTCAGTCCGGACCAGATGTCAGCACTCGCTCCAGACTGCCCTGCATCACCGCCAGCGGGTGGGCTCAGAATTCTTAGCCTTTTCCTCGCACCCCCAGTTGCGGGAGAATGTGAAGGAGGAGCTGTTGACGGGTCACGTTCCACTTGACTTGACAATTTTCTCACCAGCAGGTCTTTGAACCTCTGCAGACTTGTGTCTGCCGGAAAGAGAGATACAACATAGGTTTTAAATCTAGGATCGAGCACGGTGGCCAAAATGTAGTGCTCTGATTTCAACAGATTGACCACCCATGAATCCTGGTTAAGCGAATTAAGGGCTCCATCCACAAGTCCCACATGCCTAGCGGAATCGCTCTGTTTTAGCTCCTCCTTCAATGTCTCCAGCTTCTTCTGCAAAAGCCTGATGAGGGGAATGACCTGACTCAGGCTGGCAGTTTCTGAACTGACTTCACGTGTGGCAAGTTCAAAGGGTTGCAGAACCTTGCACAACGTTGAAATCATTCTCCACTGCGCTTGAGTCAGGTGCATTCCCCCTCCTTTGCCTATATCGTAGGCAGATGTATAGGCTTGAATGGCCTTTTGCTGCTCCTCCATCCTCTGAAGCATATAGAGGGTTGAATTCCACCTCGTTACCACCTCTTGTTTCAGATGATGGCAGGGTAGGTTCAGGATTGTTTGCTGGTGCTCCAGTCTTCGGCACGCGGTGGCTGAATGCCGAAAGTGGCCCGCAATTCTTCGGGCCACCGACAGCATCTCTTGCACGCCCCTGTCGTTTTTTAAATAATTCTGCACCACCAAATTCAATGTATGTGCAAAACATGGGACGTGCTGGAATTTGCCCAGATGTAATGCACGCACAATATTGCTGGCGTTTTTCCGATGTCACAAATCCCCAGGAGAGTCCATTTGCGGTAAGCCATTCTGCGATGATGTTCCTCAGTTTCCGTAAGAGGTTGTCAGCTGTGTGCCTCTTCTGGAAAGCAGTGATACAAAGCGTAGCCTGCCTAGGAACGAGTTGGCGTTTGCGAGATGCTGCTACTGGTGCCGCCACTGCTGTTCTTGCTGCGGGAGGCAATACATCTACCCAGTGGGCTGTCACAGTCATATAGTCCAGAGTCTGCCCTGCTCCACTTGTCCACATGTCCGTGGTTAAGTGGACATTGGGTACAACTGCATTTTTTAGGACACTGGTGACTCTTTTTCTGAGGTCTGTGTACATTTTCGGTATCGCCTGCCTAGAGAAATGGGACCTAGATGGTATTTGGTACCGGGGACACAGTATCTCAATCAAGTCGGTAGTTGCCTGTGAATTAACGGTGGATACCGGAAACACGTTTCTCACTGCCCAGGCTGCCAAGGCCTGAGTTATCCGCTTTGCAGCAGAATGACTGCTGTGATATTTCATCTTCCTCGCAAAGGACTGTTGGACAGTCAATTGCTTACTGGAAGTAGTACAAGTGGTCTTCTGACTTCCCCTCTGGGATGACGATCGACTCCCAGCAGCAACAACAGCAGCGCCAGCAGCAGGAGGTGTTACACTCAAGGATGCATCAGAGGAATCCCAGGCAGGAGAGGACTCGTCAGACTTGCCAGTGACATGGCCTGCAGGACTATTGGCTTTCCTGTGTAAGGAGGAAATTGACACTGAGGGAGTTGGTGGTGTGGTTTGCAGGAGCTTGGTTACAAGAGGAAGGAATTTAGTGGTCAGTGGACTGCTTCCGCTGTCATCCAAAGTTTTTGAACTTGTCACTGACTTATGATGAATGCGCTGCAGGTGACGTATAAGGGAGGATGTTCCGAGGTGGTTAACGTCCTTACCCCTACTTATTACAGCTTGACAAATGCAACACAAGGCTTGACACCTGTTGTCCATATTTGTGCTAAAATAATTCCACACCGAAGAGGTGATTTTTTTTGTAATTTGACCAGGCATGTCAATGGCCATATTCGTCCCACGGACAACAGGTGTCTCCCCGGGTGCCTGACTTAAACAAACCACCTCACCATCAGAATCCTCCTTGTCAATTTCCTCCTCAGCGCCAGGAACACCCATATCCTCATCCTGGTATACTTCAACAGTGACATCTTCAATTTGACTATCAGGAACTGGACTGCGGGTGCTCCTTCCAGCACTTGCAGGGGGCGTGCAAATGGTGGAAGGCGCCACCTCTTCCCGTCCAGTGTTGGGAAGGTCAGGCATCGCAGCCGACACAATTGGACTCTCCTTGGGGATTTGTGATTTTGAAGAACGCACAGTTCTTTGCTGTGCTTTTGCCAGCTTAAGGTCTTTTCATTTTTCTAGCGAGAGGATGAGTGCTTCCATCCTCATGTGAAGCTGAACCACTAGCCATGAACATAGGCCAGGGCCTCAGCCGTTCCTTGCCACTCCGTGTCGTAAATGGCATATTGGCAAGTTTACGCTTCTCCTCAGACGCTTTTAATTTTGATTTTTGGGTCATTTTACTGAACTTTTGTGTTTTGGATTTTACATGCTCTCTACTATGACCTTGGGCATCGGCCTTGGCAGACTACGTTGATGGCATTTCATCGTCTCGGCCATGACTAGTGGCAGCAGCTTCAGCACGAGGTGGAAGTGGATCTTGATCTTTCCCTATTTTACCCTCCACATTTTTGTTCTCCATTTTTTAATGTGTGGAATTATATGCCAGTATCAATAGCAATGGCCTACTACTATATATACTGCGCACAACTGAAATGCACCACAGGTATTGATGGATAGTATACTTGACGACACAGAGATAGGTAGAGCAGTGGCCTACTGTACCGTACTGCTATATATTATATACTGGTGGTCAGCAAACTGTGCAAAACTGAAATGCACCACAGGTATGGATGGATAGTATACTTGACGACACAGAGGTAGGTAGAGCAGTGGCCTTCTGTACCGTACTCCTATATATTATATACTGGTGGTCAGCAAAATTATGCACTGTACTCATACTATATATACTACAATGCAGCACAGATATGGAGCGTTTTTCAGGCAGAGAACGTATAATACTGGTGGTCACTGGTCAGCAAAACTCTGCACTGTACTCCTCCTATATAATACTGCTGGTCCCCAGTCCCCACAATAAAGCAGTGTGAGCACAGATATATGCAGCACACTGAGCACAGATATGGAGCGTTTTTCAGGCAGACAACGTATACTGGTTGTCACTGGTCAGCAAAACTCTGCACTGTACTCCTCCTATATAATACTGCTGGTCCCCAGTCCCCACAATAAAGCAGTGTGAGCACAGATATATGCAGCACACTGAGCACAGATATGGAGCATTTTTCAGGCAGACAACGTATACTGGTGGTCACTGGTCAGCAAAACTCTGCACTGTACTCCTCCGATATAATACTGCTGGTCCCCAGTCCCCACAATAAAGCATTGTGAGCACAGATATATGCAGCACACTGAGCACAGATATGGAGCGTTTTTCAGGCAGACAACGTATACTGGTGGTCACTGGTCAGCAAAACTCTGCACTGTACTCCTCCTATAATACTGCTGGTCCCCAGAATAAAGATATGCAGCCCCCTGAAACAAAGTCAGAGGACGCCAGCCACGTCCTCTCACTATCATTTCCAATGCACGAGTGAAAAATGGCGGCGACGCGCGGCTCCTTATATAGAATCCGAATCTCACGAGAATCCGACAGCGGGATGATGACGTTCGGGCGCGCTCGGGTTAACCGAGCCATACGGGAGAATCTGAGTATGCCTCGGACCCGTGTAAAATTGGTGAAGTTCAGGGGGGTTCGGTTTCCGAGGAACAGAAACCGGTCATCGCTACTTAATAGACTCAGAATCAGAATCACTTTATTGCCAAGTTTATCAGTGCACAATACACAAGGAATTTGTTTCCGATAGCCACCGCACTCAGACAGTATACATACATAACAAGACCAAAACACACATGGGGAATAGCAGCATGATAGGTACGTAGATTCATGTGCCAGGTTGAATTGCAAATGGAATGGGCTAGGTGCCATAGAATTTATTAGGGTAGTTGCTTGGGGAAAAAAAGTGTCCCTGTGTCTGGCGGTTCTCACCAGTTGCGAGCCGTACCGCCTTCCTGATGGCAGGCTTCTGAACATGTCGTGAGCGGGGTGGGAATGATCACTGATGCTCCTTTCCGCCTGCTTAGTAACCCTTGTCCAATATAAATCCTCAATCACCAGGAGATTTGTCCCTATGATTTTTTCCGCTGCCCCCACTATTTGCTGTAGTCTGTTCCTGTCATGAGTTGAGGCTGAGCCAAACCACACTATTATCGAGGTGCAGATAACGGATTGAATAATAGCTGAGTAGAAGAGCACCAGGAGTTCCTGCGGCAATTTGAACCTCCTAAGTTGGCGTAAGAAGTACAGCCTCTGCTGGGCTTTCGCCACAATGCCATCGATGTTGGCCTTCCACTTCAGATCCCTAGCAATCGTGGAGCCTAGAAATCTAAAGGATTCGACTACCGCTACCGCGCTGCCCACAACTGTTAGTGGGGGGTGTGTAGGGGGATGCTTTCTGAAGTCTATGATCATCTCAACCGTCTTTGATGCATTTAACTGTAGATTGTTAGCGTTGCACCAGGAGACCAGACGATCTACCTCATTCCTGTAAGCAGTCTCCTCTCCCTCCGTGATCAGGCCAATTAGCGTGGTTTCGTCTGCAAATTTAAGGAGTTTCACTGACATGTCCCTGGAGATGCAATCATTGGTGTAAAGAGAGAAGAGGAAAGGGGAAAGAACACACCCCTGGGGGCGCCCATGCTGGTTGACGTTATTCCCAAGGAGAATTACCCCATCCTGACTCTCTGCTCCCGCTCCGTTAGGAAGTTCAACACCCAGGAGCATAGCCTATCTGAGATACCTAGTCTGTGCACTTTTGATTGCAGCAGACCAGGAATGATAGTATTGAATGGAGAGCTGAAGTCTACGAACAGTACACTCGTATATACCCCCCCAGCGAGTCCATGTGCTGCAAGATGTGATGCAGACCCAAATTCACTGCGTCCTCTGCTGATCTATTAGCCCTGTAGGCAAACTGAAGATTGTCAAGGAGGGGACCTACTGTGGACTTTAGATGGCTCAGTACCAGTCGTTCCAACGTCTTCATCATCACCGATGTTAGTGCTACCAGCCTGTAGTTGTTCAGGTTCACAGGAGCAGCAGGTTTCTTTGGCACTGGGATGATGGTTGAGCGCTTGAAGCAGGCTGGCACCACTCCAGTACCAAGCGACTTGTTGAAGATAGACATGAAGACTGGAGCCAGCTGTGCGGCACAAGTTTTTAGGGTGGATGGAGATACGCCCTCTGGCCCCGATGCATTCCTGGTCTTCAGTCTGCTGAAAAGCTTAGTGACTTCCGCAACATCCACGTAAGGGATGGGCACGGCACTTAGTGAGCACGAGGGAGCTTCCGTCCCAGTAGAATGAGGCGGGGCGTCGTAGGGCTTCTTGGATCTGCAGCAGAAGTGGTTCAGGTCCTCCACCAGCTTTTGGCGAGAGCCAGTGCAGGGGGTGGAGCCCTCGTAGTTAGTGGCAGCCTTCAGGCCCTTCCATACCGACTGAGGGTCATTTGCCGAGAAATTGGGCACGAGCTTGTCGGCATAGCGTTTCTTTGCTACCTTGATCTCCTTGGATAGGGTATTCCTGGCCTGTCTGTAACTGAGTTTGTACCCACTCCAGGCGTAGGTGCCTTAGGTTATCGGTAAACCAAGGCTTGTTGTTTGCATAGATGTGGACAGATTTTGATGGCACACATAGTTCCTCACAGAATTTGACGTATGACGTAACAGTGTCGGCAAGGTCGTTGAGGTCATTTGCATCAGACTCAAACACGGTCCAGTCGGTGCATTCAAAGCATGCCTGCAGATTTTGTTCGGCTTCGCTGGTCCATCTCCTCACAGACTTGACACCTGGCTTAGCAGATTTCACTAATTGCTTATAGGTGGGGAGCAGGTGGACCAGGCAGTGATCAGAGAGCCCAAGAGCCGCCCGGGAGACAGAGTGATAGGCGTCCTTTATGTTAGTATAGCAGTGGTCCAAGATATTGTCTCCTCGCATGGGGCATTTAACATGCTGGCAATATTTCGGTAGCTCCTTTGACAAGTTGGCCTTGTTGAAGTCACCCAGGATGATGAGCAGAGAGTTTGGGTATTTGCGCTCCGTGTCATTAATGCACAATGAAAGATGTTTCAGCGCTGTCCTCACGCAAGCCTGTGGGGGTATGTAAACCCCAACTAAGATAAAAAATGCAAACTCGCGAGGGGAGTAGAAGGGTTTACAGTCCATACACAAGGTCTCCAAGTGCGGACTACAAGATTGTTGCAGGACGGCAGTGTCGGTGCACCAGCTGTTGTTGATGTAGACACAAATACCCCCTCCTTTTGACTTCCCCGACAGTTCCACTGACTGATCCACCCTATACATGCAAAAGCCCGGCAGGGCCAGGGACTCGTCGGGCACGTGCTCACTGAGCCATATTTCTGTGAAGCACAGGGCAGCCGAACCAGCAATGCCAGCGCTGGCGCTACGCAGAAGCATCTGCAGTTCATCCATTTTATTGGCTAGGGAGCATACATTGGCCAGTACCACTGTCGGGAGGGCTGATCTGAATCCCCTGCATCTCTACTTGACTAGGGTTCCCCCTCGCGTGCCTCTGCGGCGCTTCCCCCTAGGGGCTACCATAGCAGCCATTAAAGCGTCACCGGCCTGGTCCCTGGGTGACCTATCTGAGTCTCTCTGGGGTGGCCGCCGCCACCTCCAGGACCCCCAGCCGTGGCCTCCATGTGCCCATGACGAACCCTCTTGGGCCCACTTATCCTGCCGCTGACATCCCTTCCGGCCGGGAGCACCCTAGACTGGGACAACGTTGTTACCTGGTGTCTCCTCCTCTTCCCTCAGGGACAGCCATTTGAGCTCACACTGGTCAGCTTTAGGTGCTATGTTGACAAGATCTGCCCACCTCCAATAATGCAGCTGTCTTTTTCACTGGTCCCCTCTTCTGTCTCTCTGGGACTGACTGCATTGCCAACGTCACTTAGGGCATGGTTTAAGTTTAACCCAGCATGGCTTCTGAGCTCTGCCTCACATCAGCTGAAAAGTATCAAATTGTTAAACTGAAAGCAGATGCATCCTTGATTTTGTCACAGTTCTGGGGTTTCCCTCAAATGGCACCATTGATACTTTACATCAATGGCAGGAGACAATTAACAGTAAACTACTATTAGCTCAAACCAATGATGTTTGTGACAGTGGCGAAGCCAACTGGAGGTGGGTGGTGATTTAGAACATGTGACATACAGTAGGTGGCAATGAAACATCAGAGATCAACCATCAGTAGTAAACCATCGATATTTGCTACCCTCCTCCGATGGTTGAAAATCCAATGCTCAGTGTGCATGCCACCAAAAGACAGACATCACCATCTAAAACTAAGCAATCCCATAAAAACATCTGTTCTGGAACTGTGCATCATAAGTAATATTTATACAATAGCTTATCTCAAGTGCTACAGTACTAACAACTCATATTTCCTGAAAATGCAGGTTCTCCATACTAACATAAAATTTTACCATGTACATTTTATAGCCCCCATTTTGTTCCGCAATGAAAATAAATGTGAAAAAACTGCAAGTGGACATTACAAGTTTATTGAAAAAAATGCAAAACATGAAATGTTGCAGGGAAGAGGTAACGGCTGTAAACCGTGA
Source organism: Pseudophryne corroboree (assembly GCF_028390025.1). Taxonomy (NCBI): domain Eukaryota; kingdom Metazoa; phylum Chordata; class Amphibia; order Anura; family Myobatrachidae; genus Pseudophryne; species Pseudophryne corroboree. The sequence goes on along the minus strand of NC_086450.1, from coordinate 183,935,111 downwards.
TGTAAAATATCTTATGTTTATGGCTTATTTATAGACCCATTCAATCTTTTCTTGGGTTCTGCAGAGAAATGCAGCAAGTTATAATTTCCCAGTGTAGGTAAGAATGAAACTGCAGCTTATATTAGTGGGGACTGGGATAGGTGCGGTAAGTATACCACTTGCCTTGGGGTCAATTTATTATAGGGCAAAATGCCCTGTTGTAGATGTGAATGGGTGTTTTTCCAAAGGGTTGGTATGGGTGACCGGCGCTTGGGATCCCGCTGGTCATCATACCAACACCGGGATCCCGGAGACTAGAATGCCTGCGGGGGGAGCATAATGAAGCCACAGGTTCTATTCCCACTCTATGGGTGTCGTGGACACCCACGAGTGGGTATAGTCCCTGTTAGTCGGCATGCCTACTGTCGGGATTTTGAGGGGGCGCGGATGCAGGTGTCGGTATTGTGACCGACGGTCTCCTGACTGGCGGTCACATAACTACATACAGCAAAGAGTGACTGAAACATTATGGATCCCATTGCCACCATAGTTGACCTCTCGTATTGGGTTCCTTCAGGCATATGTAACAACAATAGACACATATGCCAAAGCATGTGGTTCCATATGCAATGCTCTTTACCATCTATCTTTAAATTCGCAGAGCTCTGGGTTCACACTCAAAAAAAGTTATTTAACAAAAATGCAAAGTGTCTGCCATTTGCAGCATTTATACAATTGCACCGATTTTTTAAAGATGCCCATGTTTTATGGGGAAAAACATGAATCACCAAACAACTATGGGGGTCATTCCTAGTTGATTGTAGCTGTGCTAAATTTAGCACAGCTACGATCATCTTCCCAGACATGCGTGGGTACGCCCAGCACAGGGATAGTCCGCCCCGCATGTCAGTCCGCCCCCCCTTCCCCCCCGCATCGCACAGCGGCACATTCCGAGTCGCACTACAATCACACAAAGGTGACACATGTAATAAAGACAGTCACAATATTCTCTCAATCTTATGGTTCGTTGACAACAAATATTTTAGGAGCAAATCAGAAAAACTAAACTGAAGGAATATGGACAATAAAGGTGATAGTAGGGTGCCCAAAGAGTAATGTATTCACCATGGGTAATTCCTGTCAAAGTCACAATCCCTCAACAGCAGGGGAGATGGATTTTCGGGGCACAGTTACCAAAACCAGGATGTGGGTGTGCACCTATAATGCTCCAGCTGGACAAATAGGCACATTTATGCAAATAGTTATGTTCTGTCCACTTAGAAATTACATTTATTCATTTAATTGCAAAAAGTAATTATGTGCCTGATTCAGAGGTGGACGGAAATCCCATCCCGACCATAGGCAGCGGATCTGTGAAAATATGCTATTAATACTTCCGCAGTGATTCATACAGAAATGCCCACTTATGATGTCTCTGATTCGCAGCTTGCATACAAAGTAAGTCACTGGAGCCTTTACCAATCCATAGTCACCGCTCAGACACGCCCCCAAAATGGTTGCGACACAGCTGGATTTTTTAAACCACCCCCTCCGTTACCTCCCAAAAATGCTCACCTCTTGTCACTCACTTTGCGAATAAACCCCCACTGCATCCACCATCGCTAATCAATCACCATGCAAGTGCAGCGCAACTCGGACGTGTACGCAGTACAAAAAAAATGCTCAACTGCACAATCATTGGCAATGTTTCCACTTCAGAGTCAGTACCTGAGTCCTCAAAGTTCAGCTGTTCTTGTTCATGCCGACAGAGAATGCTGTGTTCTACTTATAGGGGGTCATTCCGAGTTGATCGCTAGCTGACATTGTTCGCAGCTCAGCGATCAGGCTAAAAATCTACATTTCTGCGCATGCGTATGCACCGCAATGCGCACGCGCAACGTACGGGCACAAAGGCATTTGTTGTTTAGCACAGGTTCTAGCGAAGTTTTCAGTCGCACTGACGGCCGCAAGAAGATTGACAGGAAGGGGGCGTTTTTGGGTGTCAACTGACAGTTTTAAGGGAGTGTTTGCAAAAAGGCAGGAGTGTCTGAAAAAACGCAGGCGTGGCTGGGTGGGTGTATGACGTCAAATCCGGACACGAATAGGCTGAAGTGATCGCAAGCGCTGAGTAGGTTCAGAGCTACTCAGAAACTGCACAAACTGTTTTTGCAGAGCTCGGCTGCACATGCGTTCGCACTTCTGCTAAGCTAAAATACACTCCCCAGTGGGCGGCGGCATAGCTATAAAACTAGCCAGCGAGCGATCAACTCGGAATGACCCCCATTATTAATACATGTGATTAGCATTCCTGTCCGGCAGCCTTCGGGCCATGGGTTTGAGTGCTGCAATCTGCATGGAATTTAATTTAATACTAAATTAGACTTGAGTTTGTCTCCAATTGATTGTGGACAAGGCATAGTCTGAAGATAGGTAAGACACAGGTTTCTAAGATTATGGGAATCTTTCAATAGCAATATGTTACTACAGGGTGATTCAAAATTTGCTATCCTTACTGAATTAGCCCCTAAATCGTGGCAGTTGATTGGTTTTCTTTTCTTTCATAGCGGCATATTTATAAATAAATGGCCAGCACCCAATAATAAGGATTCCTTAAAAGACGCAATTTGCAGCAATAAGAAATCCTTATTTGCCTAATGTATTATTACTGAGTTGCTGCAATCACTTTACTTTCTATTTCGGCCAGCTGCTGCTCTACTAAGCACGCACCGATGTTGGTCAGTGCATGTGTGAGCGAGCAGCATCTGGGAGGGATACTATGGATCCCACGCCCAATAAATTCTGCAAATGTAGTCTATAGGGTGCAACCAGCTAACACCATTAGTTGTTGGGCCAAGCTCCAGAATGCTTCATATTCAAGAGCTTGGTAGTTCTGACAGTCTAGCAGCCCCTCTCTATGGGCACTGCTTCTGCTTTCAGTAATGGGGCACAACAGATATTGGAGTGTCCCTCCTTAGTACATCCAGGGGTTCGTTAAGATTTGCGAGGACCCACAAAAAAAATAAATGTTTTTTGGGGAATATCCTACTAATATAATTTGATACATAGCCCCAAAATGATAGGGTAAATAGAATATATGCAGTTCTCCTTACCTTCCTCCCAGGGCACCCTGTGGCTCTGATTTGCAGTTTTGAAAGGTGATAAATGTGCAACGAATGTGTTAGGGTCTCCTGCCCTGTGCTGCCACGTCGTCATGGCAACCGGGAGACAAGTGCTAGTGGAGTAACCTGAGCGCAGCTGATACTCCGGTTCGGGTCTTTTGCTGTGCAGTGGTTATAGGCTCTGTGCACGGCAGGGGATCCGGTGCTGGTTTTTGTGCTCACAGTCTGTGAGGTCTGAGTGGGGCGTGGACAGCACCTGCTTTATAAGGCCTCTTTTCAGGGTAAGCAGATGCTGCTGAATCTTTGTTGGTTAGTCAGTTCATGAACGTTAGCCAGTACTGTGTAGCTTTGTATTTGTTTGTTGCTTACTGCAAATAGGCCTGGGAATTTGGTATTACACTCTGCCAATCCAGACCTAGCAGTAAGACTGGAGTCAGTCGTTTAGCTTGCTGGGGTTCTGTTACTACTCTGTGAACTTAGCAAGTTTGCGGCTGTATTCTAAGACTTGCCTGTCTAATCCTGTCTCACTGTGCTAGGTGTCAGGGGTCAGTTTAGTGGCAGTAAGCTAAAACCTGTGCACTGCAAGTGAGAATTAGGATTGTGGAGATTCTCCTTGTGTCTATCATTCCATCTCTGACCAAGGAGTTTACTGCCACACCCGTTGGTAACCCTTTAGGGTTTTGCTGTTGCCCTTAGCAACAGCATTTCGGGTACTCTACGTATTAAAACACAATATCTTGCTTTTTCCATCTTAGCAGTTCTAATACAAGGGAGATACCCAGTTCCTTAGCCTCTGGGCTTCTCTGTTCACTTTGTGTGTATTTTGTTACCCTATCACCTTCTGTGTACGTTATGTCATATCCCCCAGTTTGTCTGTGAGTCCATCTGTTTTGCATAACAGTTCAAACACCAGTACATTCCTGCAGACACTGGAGTGCATAACAGTTCTGACACCAGTACTTTCCTGCTGGCACTGGTGTGCATAACATATTCAGCAGCCTAATACTCCTGTTGAAATTTTGTGGGAATATGGAGCATACCCCTCAAAATACGTTGCAACAGGTGGTCGATCAGGTGCAGGTCCTGACTCGACAATTTAATGATTTGTCCATTAAAATGCACACCTCCCAGGCTGCTGGCGGAGCTCCCGCAGCAGCAGCACCTGCAGGGGTTAAGGAGCCGAAAGTAAATCTCCCGGATCGTTTTTCTGGAGATCGCTCGCAGTTCTTTTGTTTTAAGGAGAGCTGCAAGCTATACTTCCGGCTTAGGCCTCAGTCTTCTGGGTCGGAGATTCAGCGGGTGGGCATAGTGATTTCCTTGCTACAAGGAGACCCACAGGTCTGGGCATATGGGTTGCAGCCTGACTGTCCGTCGCTTAAAAGTGTTGATGTTTTTTTTACGGCACTGGGCATGTTGTATGATGACCCTGACAAGACGGCCTCAGCCGAGGCTCAGATTTCGATCCTTAAGCAAGGGCGAAGGCCAGTTGAGGTTTACTGTACGGAGTTTCGGAGGTTAACCCATGATACCCAGTGGAATGACCCAGCCCTGAGACACCAGTACCGAAGAGGTCTTTCTAACCAGATAAAGGACCAACTGGTACAATATCCCTTGCCTGATAGCTTGGATCAGCTCATGCAGTTATCCATCCGGGTGGATAGACGGCTGAGAGAGCGTAGGCTTGAAAGGGAGACTGAGATTTCCTTCCTTCCCAAGGGAACCTCAGACTCTGAGGAATTTTCTGAGGAGCCTATGCAGATTGGGGCTACCCGCCTCTCCTCGCGTGAGAAGACGCGGAGGAGACAGCAGGGGTTGTGTTTGTACTGTGGGAATAAAGGTCATGTGGTAGTATCATGCCCAGAAAAGACGGAAAACTTCAGGGCCTGAGGGTGATGGGAAATATCCTGTCAGGCCAGAAGTCAGAATTTCCCAAGAAGACTTTTATCATTCCGGTGACCTTGAAGATCCTCGGTCAAACTGTCAAGACTGAGGCCTTTGTGGACAGTGGGGCCGACGGGGTTTTTATGGACCGCCAATTCGCCCTGAAACACTCTGTTCCCTTAGTACCCTTGGCATCGGAAATTGAGATTTGTGGGTTAAACGGGGAACCATTATCCCAAGGTAAAATTACCTCTTGCACTAGCCAGATTTCTTTGTTTATTGGAGCCACACACTCTGAAAAATTGTCCTTTTATGTGACTGTCTGTACTTTTGCCCCATTGGTGTTGGGGTTACCCTGGTTAAGGGCCCACAATCCTCAATTTGACTGGGTCTCTGGGGAGATTCTTAGTTGGGGTACTGATTGTTTCAGGAGTTGCTTGAGCCTTCCAGTCAGGCTCTCGCAGCTAAGTTTGCCAGGATTGCCAGGGTGTTATGCAGATTTTGCGGACGTGTTCTCCAAAAAAGTTGCAGAGGTACTACCTCCCCATCGCCCCTATGACTGTGCCATTGATTTGTTGCCAAATGCTAAGCTTCCCAAGACCAGGTTGTACTCCCTGTCACGTCCTGAGACTCAGGCTATGGCAGAGTACATTCAGGAGAACTTGGCTAAGGGATTTATCAGACCTTCACAGTCTCCAGTTGGGTCGGGGTTCTTCTTCGTGGGTAAAAAGGACGGTTCGTTGCGACCCTGCATCGACTTCAGGGAATTGAACCATATCACGATTAAAAACTCATACCCACTGCCTCTCATTTCGGTCTTGTTTGACCAGCTTCGTACTGCCACCATTTTTTCTAAGATTGACCTACGCGGTGCGTACAATCTAATCCGAATAAGAGAGGGGGATGAATGGAAGACTGCCTTTAATACCCACTCAGGGCATTATGAATATTTGGTGATGCCTTTTGGGCTCTGTAATGCCCCGGCAGTCTTCCAGGATTTCATGAATGATGTGCTCAGGGAATATTTGGATAGATTCTTAGTTGTATACTTAGATGACATCCTAATCTTCTCCCATTCCCTGGAGGAACATCGGAAGCATGTACGCTTAGTCCTCCAGAAACTCAGAGACCACCGGCTTGGGGCGAAGCTGGAGAAGTGCGAATTTGAAGTTCAGCAAATCGCATTTCTAGGATATATTATCTCCCCAGAAGGTTTCCAAATGGAGGGTTCCAAGGTACAGGCAGTCCTGGATTGGGTGCAGCCCACTAGTTTGAAGGCGCTTCAGCGTTTCCTGGGCTTTGCGAATTTTTATAGACGATTTATCGCTGGATTTTCGTCTATAGTGGCGCCCTTGGTGGCACTCACTAAGAAAGGGGCGGATGTTGCTCACTGGTCTTGTGAGGCTAAAGCGGCTTTTGCCCGTCTCAAAAGGGCATTTGTTTCGGCCAAGGTGCTGCGACACCCAGATCCAGAGCGTCCTTTTGTGGTGGAGGTGGATGCCTCTGAGATGGGTATTGGGGCAGTGCTTTCTCAGATGGGAGTGTCTGATAATCGCCTTCATCCCTGTGCTTACTTTTCCCGTAAATTTTCGCCTGCCGAGATGAATTATGACGTGGGTAACCGGGAATTGTTGGCTATTAAGGATGCACTCGAGGAGTGGAGACACTGGCTTGAGGGGGCTAAGTTTGTGGTCTCAATTCTCACTGACCATAAGAATCTGGCATATTTAGAGTCAGCGAAGCGTCTCAATGCCAGGCAGGCACGATGGGCTTTGTTTTTTGCTCGCTTTAATTTTTTGATAACATATCGCCCTGGGTCAAAAAACATCAAGGCTGATGCGCTCTCGCGGAGTTTTGCTCCAATCCAGGAGACCACCGAGGAGCTGTTGCCCATTGTTTCCCCATCATGTATTAAAGTGGGCATTACCCAGGACCTCTTATCATTAGTCCTTAGAGCACAGGAGCAGGCTCCTCCAGACCTTCCGGTAGGTCTTTTGTTTGTGCCTCCTAGGTTAAGACAGCGAGTGTTCCTGGAATTCCATGCCAAGAAGTCGGCAGGTCACCCGGGTATTGCCAGAACTCGGGAGTTGCTATCTAGGGCGGTGTGGTGGCCCTCGGTGGCTAAGGATGTGGATCAGTGGGTTCGGGCATGTGACATCTGTGCCCGAAATAAGACTCCTAGAGGGGTTCCTGTTGGCCCATTACATCCACTCTCTATCCCATCTAAGCCATGGACCCACATTTCAATGGATTTTGTGGTGGACTTGCCCAAATCCTCGGGGATGACAGCCATCTGGGTTGTCGTTGACAGGTTTTCGAAGATGGCGCACTTTGTTCCACTGGTTGGGCTGCCATCAGCCAGACGCCTGTCTGAATTATTTATGCTGCATGTTGTGCGTCTCCACGGGTTGCCACTTGATGTGGTCTCTGACCGCGGATCCCAGTTTGTGGCCAAATTCTGGAGGGCATTTTGTTCCGATCTCCAGATTTCTGTCAGCTTGTCGTCAGGCTACCATCCGCAGTCTAATGGGCAGACTGAAAGGGTGAACCAGTCCTTGGAGCAGTTCCTCAGGTGTTATGTCTCCAAGTGTCAGACTGACTGGGTTGCTCATCTGTCCATGGCGGAGTTTGCCTATAACAACGCGGCTCACTCTGCTACAGGGATCTCTCCCTTCCTTTGTGTGTATGGGCATCATCCTAAGGCCAATTCTTTTGACCCCGTGGACTCCACGCCTGGTGGTTCCTCTGTGGTTTCGGTCCTTAGAGGTATTTGGCGGAAAGTGAAGAAAGCCCTTGTGTCTGTGTCATTAGTGACCAAAAGGGTTTTTGATAAGCGGAAAAGACCCTGCAGCTTCAAATTAGGAGACTTCGTCTGGTTGTCTACCAAGAATTTGAAGTTGAGACAGCCATCTCATAAGTTAGGGCCCCGGTTCATCGGCCCTTATAAGATCACCAGGGTTATCAATCCGGTGGCATTTCAGTTAGATCTGCCCCGTTCTTTGGGTATCAATAAAACATTTCATTGTTCCCTTTTAAAACGGGCGATTAGTAATCCTTCTACCAGTGGAAGACCTTCCCCTCTTCTGATACGTGGCCAGAGGGAGTTTGTTGTTGAAAGGATTCTTGACTCCAAGGTGGTTCGGGGTCGGCTGTCATTTTTGGTGCACTGGAAGGGGTATGGCCCGGAGGAGCGGTCGTGGGTGCGCAGTTGTGATCTTCATGCCCCCAGACTGATACGCTCTTTCTTCTCGCAGTTCCCCGATAAACCCGGTGGTAGGGGTTCTTTGACCCCTCGTCAGAGGGGGGGTACTGTTAGGGTCTCCTGCCCTGTGCTGCCACGTCGTCATGGCAACCGGGAGACAAGTGCTAGTGGAGTAACCTGAGCGCAGCTGATACTCCGGTTCGGGTCTTTTGCTGTGCAGTGGTTATAGGCTCTGTGCACGGCAGGGGATCCGGTGCTGGTTTTTGTGCTCACAGTCTGTGAGGTCTGAGTGGGGCGTGGACAGCACCTGCTTTATAAGGCCTCTTTTCAGGGTAAGCAGATGCTGCTGAATCTTTGTTGGTTAGTCAGTTCATGAACGTTAGCCAGTACTGTGTAGCTTTGTATTTGTTTGTTGCTTACTGCAAATAGGCCTGGGAATTTGGTATTACACTCTGCCAATCCAGACCTAGCAGTAAGACTGGAGTCAGTCGTTTAGCTTGCTGGGGTTCTGTTACTACTCTGTGAACTTAGCAAGTTTGCGGCTGTATTCTAAGACTTGCCTGTCTAATCCTGTCTCACTGTGCTAGGTGTCAGGGGTCAGTTTAGTGGCAGTAAGCTAAAACCTGTGCACTGCAAGTGAGAATTAGGATTGTGGAGATTCTCCTTGTGTCTATCATTCCATCTCTGACCAAGGAGTTTACTGCCACACCCGTTGGTAACCCTTTAGGGTTTTGCTGTTGCCCTTAACAAACAGCATTTCGGGTACTCTACGTATTAAAACACAACATCTTGCTTTTTCCATCTTAGCAGTTCTAATACAAGGGAGATACCCAGTTCCTTAGCCTCTGGGCTTCTCTGTTCACTTTGTGTGTATTTTGTTACCCTATCACCTTCTGTGTACGTTATGTCATATCCCCCAGTTTGTCTGTGAGTCCATCTGTTTTGCATAACAGTTCAAACACCAGTACATTCCTGCAGACACTGGAGTGCATAACAGTTCTGACACCAGTACTTTCCTGCTGGCACTGGTGTGCATAACAGAATGAGACAATTATATTTTTAAAACTGTCACTAAAACAATTTCTAATTAAGACAGAGTATGAGATAGGATATAATTAACACCAGTCTGCAGATGGTAAAAGGTTTTCACAGTTCTTGGAATATTTTCCAGTGCTTGAGGAAGAAATGGACAGACTGAGGCTAATTCAGACCTGATCGCTGCTGTGCGTTTTCGCACAGCGGTTGATCAGGTCTGAACTGCGCATGCGTATGTACAGGCGCAAGGGGCGGTCAGCGATGGGATGGTGCAAAAAAAAAGTGATCACGTGGGCGATCGCAAGGTGACTGACAGGAAGAGGCCGTTTGTGGGTGGTAACTAACCGTTTTAGAGAAGTGTCCAGAAAAACGCAGGAGGGACCAGGCGTTTGGAGGGAGGGTTTCTGACAGCTCCGGCCCCGATCATCGCACTGGAAGAGTAAGTCCTGGGCTGTGCAGAGACTGCACAAACTCCTGTTTGTGCAGCTCTCCTGCACATGCGATCGCACCCCTGTACAGCGATTTCCACCTACCCCTGTAGGCGGTGACTACCTGATCGCAGAGATGCAAAAAACTCACCCTAGCAATCAGGTCTGAATTAGCCCCTGTATCCAAAGGTGTAGTGAGGGTGGCTCCGGGCACGAAAAAGTTAGAGGGCGCGTTGCCACCTGTCACCCCCCATTCCCGTGGGCCACTGTACTGGCAGCCAAAGAGCAGGAGGATGAGAAGCAAAGGGGGCGCACACTGACTCGAGACTAGATAGGGAACAGGGCAGGCCAGAGGTGACACTGATAGCATACACACCCTCTTTATACAGTACTGTGAGACAGTAATGCTAACTATTACACCATTCATATTGCCAAATTGTTGTTGCAAAGCTTTGGTACACACCGACCCTATTTTAAACATGGGGGACAATCAAAGGAAACTTTTGCCCTGAGCTCCACATGGTCTTGAACCAGTCCTGTCACCATTTAGGATTTTTAAATATTGTTTCTTTTCAAATGTAAAATGCCACCACATGTTGGCTAGGCCCCCAATTCAGTACAGGGGAGGGGGTCGCCAAAACATACCCTTTCTCCGGGCATCATGGTGACTAGCTACACCTATGACTTTATCTACCCTTACTGCCAACAGTTCAGTCAGATCCATTTATGCCGCAAGGAAGGGGGCAAGGGGGGGTCATTCAGAGTTGTTTGCTCGTTGCCGATTTTCACAACGGAGCGATTAAGGCGAAAATGCGCATGGTACACAGTATTTTAGCTCAAAACTTAGATTTACTCACGTCCGACCGAAGAATTTCCATCGTTGAAGTGATCAGAGTGTGACTGACAGTAAGTGGGTGTTTCTGGGCGGAAACTGGCCGTTTTCTGGGAGTGTGTGGAAAAACGCAGACGTGCCTGGATAAAACGCGGGAGTGTCTGGAGAAATGGGGGAGTGGCTGGCCGAACGCAGGGCGTGTTTGGGACGTCAAACCAGGAACGAAACAGTCTGAGCTGATCGCAGTGTAGGAGTAAGTGTTGAGCTACTCAGAAACTGCTAAGAATTTTCTATTCGCAATTCTGCTAATCTTTCGTTCACAATTCTGCTAAGCTAAGATACACTCCCAGAGGGCGGCGGCCTAGCGTGTGCAATGCTGCTAAAATCTGCTAGCGAGCGAACAACTAGGAATGACCCCCAATAATTACCAAGAAGAGGTAGCGTTTACTACGTAGGTAACAGACATACTTCGTCTGCCTCAGATCAGGTACAGTCCAATATCTGTGTCTGTGCCTTATAACTAGTAGTTATCTACATACAGTGGAGGCAGTCATCTTGGGGGGTTCAAAACCAATGTTCATGAGAATGCTGGCTATCAGTTTACATAGAATGGGAATGATTTAGGCACATAATGGGCAGGATGTACTATAGGAAAAATGTACTGCATTTTCATATGTACTAACCTTGGGGCCCCCGGGTTTCCGATGCGGAGACCAGCTTTACCCTATAGAAGCCTATGGGCTTCTTTTATCGATATTCCTGAGAGGGATCTGATAGTAACCACCGCAGCCACAGCAACTCTCTGCGCATGAGCAGAGGGCCACCCAGGGCCGAATCACGGAAGTCCCGGCTCCACAACGAGCAGCTCTTTTTGGAAGAGCTGTCCATTGCAATACTAAATCGCATATGTTAATACATATGCGATCAGTATCATTGTGATGTGTGGCGGAATATATTCCGCAGCTTTAGTACATATCATCCAATGGGAGATACTTATCATGTCACAATTTTTCTTTGTAATGTGTTGGGAAATATGCTTCTGGAGGAAGTGGCGCTGAGAGAGAGGGAAAGGGTACTAATTAACTGGTTCAAGGTCTGATGGAGGGGCCCAGGTCCTCCCTCCCCTTACCTGGCAGCAGCAGCTGCAGCTCTTCTCCTCAGCCCAGCACATGTTGCTGTTTGCTGGGCTGCAGTGTGGCCAGAGAGGCACTTAAAATTATTTTTTTCTGTTTTATTTTTCCTAAGGGTGCATGGCCACACCTCCTGTGATTAGGCCACACACCCTGAAAAGTACCTAGACCCAGCCAGGCTCTCTACTGCAGGGGTGGGGAACCTTTGTCTCTCCAGCTGTTGTTGAACTACACATACCAGCATGCCCTGCTACAGTTTTGATATTTGGCCATGCTAGAACAGTTGAGGGGCATGCTGGGATGTGTAGTTCAGCAACAGCTGGAGGGCCGCAGGTTCCCCACCCCTGCTCTACTGCCATGTCTGGAGGTTTCTGTGACTGGTCAGGAAATTACAGATAGAATGAAGAAACAATGCACACAACAAGAAGAGACTACATCTTAATAGCATACAGTATATTTTTAATGAGACAAAATAGTACAGTGCGCTTTGTAAACACATACATTTTTTCTTTTTAAAATAGCGGCATACAGACCCACACATACCAAGTTCAATACTATAATCATCCCCATAGCCGGATTATAGGAGGGGCAACGGGGGCGGTCATACAGGGGCCGCCACACATTATGGGCCCCCACATTCTGACTCCCGGTTGCACCGCTGCAGTTAAACATAAAATAATTATTCCTCTGCGGCGGCTCAGCTATCCTCTAACAGCAGCCGTCACCGAGGTTCTTCTGTACTGTACAAGAGATTTCCAGTGCCGGCGTGGTGGGGTCCAGAGCCACTGCGACCAGCTCTTTCCTGCCTGTGTTGCTGCGGCTCTGGACAGTCAGTGCCTCGCGGGATTTCACGTCATTATCCCGTGAGGCACTGACTGTCCAGACCCACTGCAACACAGGAAGAGATCCATTGTGACCTGCTGCACGGACTCCCTTGTGATCTGATAGGCAGGTATCCCACACTATCACCAATGTTTTAATTATATATATATATATATATATATATACACACACACACACACACACACACATACATACACACACACACAGGGTTACACTGCACTGCTTCAACACACACACACACACTCAGGGTTACACTGCACTGCTCACACACATTAGGTTAAAGTACACTGCACAAACACATATTGTACATAGCTGCCCGCCTCTCCCTACCTACTTTTACTGCTGATCTGCTGTGTCAGTCAGGGCCCCCTCCTCTCCATTTCCGAAGCGCGCTGTCACAGTCCCACACACAGCGCTGGCAGAAGCGACGGCTGTGTTACTTTCCGGGTCGATAGCGGGAAGCAGCTCTGACTATCCTTTACGGAAGCGTCCAGGCGCAGCGGAGTGGGACGGCGCGTCTTCAACCCTGCGCCGTCCTGCACTGTTCGTTCCTGCTTACTACCTCGCGCCGGCGCCCTCTCCTTTTCCGCGCCCAGGTCGCGTGCCCCCCTAGCCCCCCCCTAGTTGCGGCTCTGCATACATACATACATACATACATACATACATATAGATATAACTATATATAGTATATCACTTTGATAGTTTGTTGCCGGGGCCCCCACAGACCTTAATCCTGCCCTGCCCGTAGCCAAAAAGTGTGGGCTGATTTCTACTACAACACTGAGAGAAAAAGGAAGGAAATTGAATAAAACGTCCTAATCCCCACACTGAGGGGCAGATGTATTAACCTGGAGAAGGCATAAGGAAGTGATAAACCAGTGATATGTGCAAGGTGATAAACACACAAGCCAATCAGATCCTAACTGTTAATTTACATATTAGAGCTGATTGGCTGGTGCATTCATCACCTTGCACATATCACTGGTTTATCACTTCCTTATGCCTTCTCCAGGTTAATACATCTGCCCCAATGTGATTTTCCTTGTGCCCAGCGATGTTCACGGGTTGGGGGGGTGAGCACTTTCCACAGTAGGAGACTGTGGAAAGCTCTTCACTCGGCTGCTCAAACAACCCGGCAGATGGCGGCGGCCAGTGATGTGCGGGAGCGCGCATTAGCGCTTACCGCTCATCGCCTGGCCATACAAACTGGCCAAGTTGAGCTCAAAGTAGCTTAAAACGCCAAAAGTGAGCTACTTTGAGCTCAAAATCAGCCAGTGTGTATGGACCTTTAATCTATACAGTATGTTCTATAAGCTATTTCCAAGTATGTTTTATCATAAAACACATATACATATGGAATTATCATTTTTAGAAAAATAATCATGCTTATACAGTATATAGCAAAAGTGTGTATGTTTTTTTTAACTACAGTAAAGAAAACAAACATTACCCCAGTACAAGTGACCCACTACCTCCGTTGTGGAGACAGCCAGACTCTGTAATGAACATAGCCAATCTGAAATGACTCCGTGTTCCCTGCCAGTGGACGCTGAATGTTATCTTGCAGGGAGTGTAATAACGTTTGGATTTCCTTCTCATTCAATCAATGGGTCATTTAAGAACAGGTTTTAGTTCCATTCTTTAAATAGAAATTATTGCAGTAAATCTTTGGCTGAGCAGGGATCTCCTTACCAATTGTGCCTGAATGTGACAAATTGCTATCATGTATTTAAGCTAATTGTGTGTCACTGGCTCCCATCAGCCTTGTGCTGCGCAGGAGAATATTTGGAGCCTTAATAGGAGATAATAATAACAATGCAGAAAGAGCAAGCTGGCAGAATTCTGTTAACACATGAGTATATCCTGGTCAGGCTTGGGATCTAACCAGAGGGGCAGTTTGTACAGTATGTGGCTGTGGCTTACAGAACTAAAAGACGCCTAAATTATAGTTTTCAGAAATTAAAATGAATACATAATATTAATCAGTTTTTCCATTGCAGTTCTTTTAAAAAATATTAAAATATTGCATCGTCCACTATATGACAGACAGCTGATGACCCTTTTGCATCTTCAGGGAATTTGCTAATGACATCTTAGGCAGTTCAAACAGCTGAGACTGCAGTCATTTCAGTGGCTGTGATGCTATTGGTCCCATCCCTGTATATAAATCCACACATTTCGTTTTACCAAAGAAAGTCTGCAAAGCTGTCAATCAATGTTTGCCTGTTTATTTAGAGATGAACCTCTCTGACAGCGTGCTCCAGGGCAGTGAAATAGATGGGTGTGATACGCGTTCCCGGCACTGAGAATACCAGCAGTCATAAGGCCGAAGAGCGGCCTCCTGCTGGTCATTATCCTGATAGGTAGTATGGAAGTTCCTACCCTCTCTACTACCCCCCTAACCCTTCCTACCTGATGCCTAACCTCAGTGATGCAAGTAAAAAAAATGTCTTAGTGGTACTGTGTGCACGCGCCAAAGGCACACGTGCCACAAAATGTGTGTGGCCACATGCCACACGGGGGGTGGCCAATGAAAATGGGGGCGAAATACACATGTGTATACACGTGATACACATGGGTGGCCAGATATACATTTGACCACAATAGTGCCAGATACACATATGCCACCACAGTGCCAGATATGCTCCCGCAGTGCCAGATACGCCCCCAGCAGTGCCAGATACACAAATGCCCCCACAATGCCAAATATACAAATGCCCCCACAGTGCCAGATATACAAATGCCCCCACAGTGCCAGATACATAAATGACCCACAGTGCCAGATAACAAATGCCCCCACAGTGCCAGATAACAAATGCCCCCACAGTGCTAGATAACAAATACACAAATGCCCCAACAGTGCCAGATACACAAATGCCCCAACAGTGCCAGATACACAAATGCCCCCACAGTGCCAGATACACAAATGCCCCCACAGTGCGAGATACACAAATGCCCCCACAGTGGCAGATACACAAATGCCCCAACAGTGCCAGATACACAAATGCCCCAACAGTGCCAGATACACAAATGCCCCCACAGTGCCAGATACACAAATGCCCCAACAGTGCCAGATACACAAATGCCACCGCAGCGCATAATTCCCCCCCCTCCCCCCATGCTGCTCACCGCTGCTGCTGCTGTTGTTGCTGCTGTGTGAGCGGAGGAGAGCACAGCGTGCGCCTCTCCTGCCCCTCAGTGCTCAGTCCGACTCCGGCGGCATGTATCTCAAATGAGGCGCGGTTTCGTTAACCAATCAGAGCTTACAGACCGGCAGCTAATCAGGCACTGCGGCAGCTGGTCCGCTAGCTCTGATTGGCTAACGAACAAGCGCCTCAATTGAGATTCACACCACCACCGCTGGAGAGCAGACTGAGGAGCAGAAGAGGCGCGCGCTGCGCTCTCCTCTCCTACCCTCACACAGCAGCGGCTGCAAGCATGGCGGTCAGGCTGGCAGTACTGCATACCAGCTGGCAATTTCTTACCGGTACACAGTACCGCCCCGCACTGCTCGCACCCCCCCCCCCCCCTGCTCTTCCGGGGGGCCGGGAGGGTCACCCGTTATTCGGGAGCCTCCCGGCCATTCCGGGAGGGTAGGCAAGTATGACTTATAGTGATTTACAAGGCAGCTAGCACTGAGTAAGTCCAGTGCTGTGTGATATCTATAGACAGCAGACATCCTAAGCATTCAGTGCTTATGCTTACTCCAGCCCACCACACCTATATAACACTACTCATTCATAATATGTGAAACCTTCTAGAAGTAAAAGTCAGAAAAGGGGCAAGGTCAAAGACAAGGTTTTTTATGTTTGCAAAAACATATATTAATCTGTCACAGGTCCTAATTTCTCATGACCAGAATACACATGGTCGATCAGAAAATTGTATTGAATCTATGAACTATCTCTAGGTGCGCATTTATCTATCTTTCTTGCTAAGTGCACCATGTTAGTGACACCCATGGTAGTGATGTCTCCAGTGAAACGTGCATATTATGGATATTTAGTATGATAGTTACCTGCACACTACTACACTATTTTCCCCACTGCTGAAAATACAGGGTCACTGTATAACGGACTTCATATAACTGTTGGAATCTCTGGCCCCTGTTACTCATCCAGGAATTAAGCAAATTGGGAAATTCCCAGGGAAGAATGGGGCATTACCTCATTTATTATTGACAGTAGTGGGAGAACAAAAAGTGTCATTGCTTATAGTCACATTCCAGCCACATTAAGGAACACATTTCTAGGCAATTGACAAAAGCCTTCTGCATGTGACAGTGGCTCCAACAAAAGTATGTCCAGTTGAAGAGTAAATAGTACAGTGAGAGCTTTTACCCAGGGCTAGATTAAGCCCTGGGGGAGCCTGGAGCACTGCCTCCAGTCCCACCACCTCTTGTCAGCACTGCCCCAGGGGGAAACCATCAGTGCCACTCACTGACAGGAAGGAATCCGGAAATTCTATTCTGCATAAACTACCCCATAGAGAACTATGGGTAACGTCATGGATAACTGGTGGTCAAGATCCAAAGCTGTCTTTCCAGAGCTTGATAAATTGTAGATAGATGGATTGATCTGTAAGATCAACTTTTGGACTAGAATCTTGAAACTGTATAGTAATCACCAACTGACACCTTCAATGAAGTAAAATAAACAAATGTGTTCTCTGTGGTCAGTAAATTAACCTGCCTCACCCCACCGCACGTCACTGGTTACTGAGTTGTTACTGAATAAAATGAAAGGCACTCCTGTTACTCCTTCCTATTACACAGCTCTCAACACATACTGAAAATTAACTTCAGTTCTTCCTACAGTATCATGCAGTTTTCAAAACTCTAATATTAATAGCACAGCCTGAGTAACAGTCTAATTGCAGTGTACAGTTATTAGCACCGCCGTTCACGCTTGCATTAATGCTCATGAATATTCACCTGTGCCCAGAATATGACTAGTTTCCTATTGGCATTTAAAATGAATACAGAACACATACAGCTGTAAAACAGTAAATGTGCTAGGTATGACTGGTTGACATGTCAATAATGAGCTGGTCGAACTGTCGACATGTTCAGAAAGTCAACAATAACCATTTTGACATTCATCATGATATACTGTTGATATACTGTTGATGCACCACCCCTGGTCGTCTATCGGTGTTTTACCTGCTCCCAGTCACTGTAGCGGCTCCAGCATCTTCCTCCGGGTCCCGGCGGCATTCCTGGGAGTATTAAATAATTTATTTCTAATCCATACCCTTCAGCCCCCCTGAAGCGTAACCCTAACCTCCTCCCGCAGCCTAACTCTTTTAGTGGTGCCCAATCCTAACCTTTGGCATCCGCACCTTTGGCATCAGGTGTTGACATTGTGAACATGTTGACATTTTGAGAATATTGACAGTTTGAACCATGTTGACATTTTGGGCGGTATTCAAATGAAATATCATGCCCCACCTCCTTTCCAAAGTGATCCCCGTTAACGCTCATATAACACCCATAGTAAATAGGATTTTAATTACCTACCGGTAAATCCTTTTCTCGTAGTCCGTAGAGGATGCTGGGGTCCACATTAGTACCATGGGGTATAGACAGGTCCACTAGGAGCCACTGGCACTTTAAGAGTTTGAGAGTGTGGGCTGGCTCCTCCCTCTATTCCCCTCCTACCAGACTCAGTCTAGAAACTGTGCCCGAGGAGACGGACATCTTCAAGAGAAGGATTACACAGATAGTGGCGAGATTCACACCAGCTCACACACACAAGGCAAACCAAGCTAACTAGCTTGAAACATCAGCAACGGCTGAACCAAGTAATAAAACAGTACTTAACCTAAAACTAAGCAGTACTGAACTAAATAACCACTGCAGGATCACGAAGCGCTGGGCGGGTGCCCTGCATGCTCTACGGACTACGATAAAGGGATTTACCGTAGGTAATTAAAATCCTATTTTCTCTTACATCCTAGAGGCTGCTGGGGTCCACATTAGTACCATGGGGATGTACCAAAGCTCCCAGAATGGGAGGGAGAGCGCGGAGGCTCCTGCAGAACCAATTGACCAAACTTAAGGTCCTCAGAGGCCAAAGTATCAAACTTGTAGAACTTTGCGAACGTATTCGACCCGACCAAGCTCGGCAGAGTTGTAATGCCGAGACAGCCGCCCAGGAAGAGCCCACCTTACGAGTAGAGTGGGCCTTAACAGTCGTAGGACACGGCAAGCCTGCCGTAGAATACGCATGCTGGATAGTGAACCTGATCCAGCGAGAGATCGTCTGCTTAGAAGCAGGACACCCAATTTTCTTGGGATCATACAGGACAAACAGAGAGTCCAATTTCCTGTGACGAGCAGTCCTCCTCACATAGATCTTTAGAGCCCTTACAAAATCAATGAAATTGAGGAGTCAGTCGCAACTGGCACCACAATAGGTTGGTTGATATGAAATGCCGACACGACCTTCGGAAGAAACTGCTGACGTGTCCAAAGCTCAGCTCTATTTTCATGGAAGATCAAGTATGGGCTTATACATGACAAAGCCCCCAACTCCGACACACGTCTAGCAGAAGCTAAGTGTCAGGTCCGGGTGTTTTTGTGAATCCGTTAACCCGGAACCAACCACAGGTGTAGGTGCTGGGCTATGAAGAAAGCAGGGAGGACGAAGAAAGTTCCGATTCATATATTTATTCAAAATAATAATTCAGTAAAGGGTTAACTGACAAGTTGTTAATCATCATATTATACTGAAGTATTGCAGGAATAATATGCAAGAGAAAACTCAAAAATAAATAAAAGAAATGTTCATGGAAACATATGCAAAACAAGCTGATGAATAAATGTTGGATTGTCCAAATATAAACAAGCTTTGATGCTGAACTGCAGAATGTGATTAACTGGATAATGCAGACATGAAGAGATAACTGTAAGGATTTGCAATGGAGTTTTGAGAGTTAACTGAGAGACTGTGAAGAATTATCCTTGTTATGACAACATAGCAAATATAAACAAGCTTTGATGCTGAACTGCAGAATGTGATTAACTGGATAATGCAGACATGAAGAGATAACTGTAAGGATTTGCAATGGAGTTTTGAGAGTTAACTGAGAGACTGTGAAGAATTATCCTTGTTATGACAACATAGCAAATATAAACAAGCTTTGATGCTGAACTGCAGATTGTGTTTAACTGGTTAATGCAGACATGGAGAATTAACTGTAAGAATTGGCAATGGAGTTTTGAGAGTTAACTGAGAGACTGTGATGAATTATCCTTGTAATGACAACATAGCAAATAAAAGTACTGAATTGGGTTACTTGCGGGTTCCGGAGATCACTGTGAAACTGTAGTAGAAGACAAGGTGATGAATGGGTTAAATGCAGAGTTGAACAAACGAACAGCTGAGAGAAACGGAATCCTCCAGACTTTGAATGATAGGCAGACTGACAAGGTAACCTCATGCAGGACACTGGGAATCCAACTATTTCCAATAGGAGTGCAATTAACTGACAGCACAGCAGAGAGCCGGTGGATCTTTCAGCAGTGAAGGCTGCAGACGGACCTCTGGGAACGGAGGCGATATCTGGACCACGGGAATCACACAGGAATGCACGGAGAGAGCTCAGAGCTAGAGCACAGCTTTGATACAACAAAGCACTGGCCCAGAGTAACATAATCCCAGCCTACTTAAAGGCAGCACAAGCACGGGATTGGCTTACACCTGCCCACAGGTGTTTTCACAAGTGCTCTGTATTAGCTATTTGGTCTCCAACATGGCCACCTCCTATACAGCAGACACACCGCAGTGCCTTAGGCCATTTGGTCCCCGCACTCACAGTTCCCAGACTCTGCATTACCTGTGCCATTGATCACGCCGTGTCCCCACACGGGCGCACAGCACCGCGAGCAACCGCACTGGCAACGGATGAACCCCAGAACCCGCAAAGGTGAGAGACCGGTTCGTGACAGTACCCCCTCTTCTACGGGTGGTCTCCGAACACCTTTGAACCTTGTCAGGATTTTTGGAGAAGTATTTCTGTACCAGACTTGGAGCTTGAACATCTTCAGAGAAAACCCAGGATTTCTCCTCCGGACCGTAACCCTTCCAGTCGACCAGAAACTGTAAACGTCCATATCGGAAACGTAAGTCCACAATCTCTTTAACTTCAAATTCCTCATTCTGCAAAGAGTGAACTTTAGGAGATTTGGACTGGGTAGTACGGAACTTATTGAGAATCAAAGGCTTCAGTAAAGATGTATGAAAGGCGTTAGGAATTCTCAAAGACGGTGGCAACTTGACTTTGTATGACACAGGGTTGAGTACCTTTACAATGGGAAATGGACCAATGAACTTGGGAGCAAATTTCTTAGAAGGAACTTTGAACTTGAGATTGCGCGTAGAAATCCAAACTTGGTCTCCCACTTTGTAATTCGGTACAGTTTTACGTTTTCTATCTACAAAAGATTTATAACGAGCGAAAGTTTTGACCAAGGACTTACGTACACAACTTCAGATGCTAGATAGATGTTGAAGCTCTTGATCTGCTGCTGGAACCTCTAGGGCTGGCAATGGATGAAACCCTGGTGGAGAACTTCTTGGACTCTTATGTTGGGCACATTTAGGACATGCTGCTATAAACTCTTGGACATCGGCTTTGAGACGTGGCCACCAATAAGACTGTTGAATAAATTTGAGAGTCTTTAGAACCCCAGGATGACCCATGAAGGAAGAGGAGTGAGCCCAGGTAAGCAGCCGTTTTCGGAGACTTGTGGCGACAAAGGTCTTGCCAGGCGGAGGAACTGGAGAGGTTCGAGTCATTAAAAAGGACGTAGGATTCACAATGGCTTGATTTGTGGTAGCATCATTTAATTCAGAAGAAGCAAAGGACCGGGAAAGGGCATCTGCCTTTTTGTTCTGAGACCCTGGACGATAGGTGAGTTTGAAATCAAATCGTGAGAAGAAAAGCGCCCATCGAGCTTGTCGTGGATTCAAACACTGAGCTGACTGCAGATACAGAAGATTCTTATGATCAGTATAAACTGTAATGCGATGTTGTGCTCCTTCTAGAAGGTATCTCCACTCCTCAAATGCCAACTTGATGGCAAGTAACTCTTGCTCACCGATTGCATAATTACGTTCGGCCGGGAGGAACTTACGGGAGAAATATCCGCAGGGATGGACCTTTTTATCTTCAAAGACTTGTGACAACACAGCTCCTACTGCTTCTGTAGATGCATGCACCTCTAGTAGAAAGGGACGATTCAAATCAGGCTGTCGAAGAATGGGGGCTGAACCAAAGGCTTGCTTTAAATCAGAGAAGGCTTTGATTGCTTCAGAAGACCAGTTCGTAGGATTTGCTCCCTTGCGAGTTAGGGCTGTGATAGGAGCAGCTAACGTAGAATAATTCTTAATGAATCTCCTATAGAAATTAGCAAAGCCAAGAAATCGCTGAATCCCCTTGAGAGTTGTAGGAGTGGACCAATCCCGGAAAGCTCGCGTCTCTGGGATGGATAGCGGATGAATTTGTCCCCTAGGAGGGGTCTTGCCCGGAACCAGGACGACTGGGCAGTCCCATTCACGATGAGGAGGTAGAGAGTCTGCTGCTTGCTTACTGGAAACATCCGCAAGGGATTGATACACCGGAGGTAGATCGGAAAGGCTAATTGACCGAAGAGGTACAATTGTAGCTACACAGTCCTTGGTACAAGATTTACCCCATGAAAGGACTTCCATGGTTTGCCAATTAAGTTGAGGATTATGTTTCTGCAGCCAAGGTAAACCAAGTATCACATCTTGAGAGGCTTTGGGAATCACGTAGAAGGAGAGGTATTCGGAATGGAGCTCACCAACTTTCATCTTGAGACATACGGTTCGATGAGTAATTATACCATCTGGAATTCGACTTCCATCCACTGCTGTAACGGCAACTGCTGCTTCCAGAGGCATGGTTTGAACTTTAGACCATATGACAAAGGCTGAGGAGATGAAGTTCTCGGCTGCCCCGGAATCTAGGAGAGCTGAAACTTTCACTGTAGAACTTGGAACTTCTAATTGAATAGACAAGGTCGGCTCTTTCCCAGAACGTGATTCTAAAGTAACTCCTAGCTTAACCTCTCTTGAATAAGCTAGGAGGCGAGAGTTTCCCGGTCGGAGTTTGCAGAATTTAACTAAATGTTCGGAGGACCCACAGTACATGCAGAGGTTACCCTGTCGACGACGAAGTCGTTCTTCCTCTGTGAGGCGAGAGCGCCCAATCTGCATAGGTTCTTCAGTCATTACTAGAGACTGTGATGAAGAATCTTGTCGAGGTCTAGGATGATCACGTGGACTGGATCGCTCTGCCCTGGATTTCTCTAAACATCGCTCCCTGTAGCATAGGTCAAGTTTGTTACAGAGAGAAATCAATTCATCCAGTTTAATTGGCACATCCCGGATAGTTAAATCATCCTTGATTCTTTCTGAAAGTCCATTCCAAAACGCGGCGATCAGGGCCTCCTCATTCCAGTTTAACTCTGAAGACAACGTGCGAAACTGAATAATATATTGACTGACAGGACGTAAACCTTGACGTAGACGGAGAATCTCCAAGGATGCTGAGGTGGTCCTGCCTGGTTCGTCAAAGATTCTCCGGAAGGAAGATACGAACTCTTTGTAATTCGAGAGGATAGGATCACCTCTCTCCCATAATGGTGATGCCCACTCCAGAGCCTGACCGGAGAGGAGGGCAATAATATATGCGACCTTAGAACGAGCTGATGGGAAACTGGCGGACATCAGTTCGAACTGGATCTCGCATTGATTCAGGAATCCTCTGCAAAGTTTTGGAGTTCCGTCAAACTTACTCGGAGAGGGTAACTGCAAGCGGGACGTAGGCAGCGTCACAGGAGAAGCTGTAGTGGTAACTGGGACATCCGGGGTTGGAATCTGGACTTGGGACGTTTTAATAGCCGTATGGAGAGTCTCTAAACGGTCTGCCATAGTTTGCATAAACTGCACTATTTGTGTCTGTATAGACTCCTGGTTTTCCAGACGGGAAAGGATATCTGACGTAGCACCGCCTCCTGCGAATTGGTCACTTGACGGATCCATGTGGCCAGTGCTTACTGTTACTGTCAGGTCCAGGTGTTTTTGTGAATCCGTTAACCCGGAACCAACCACAGGTGTAGGTGCTGGGCTATGAAGAAAGCAGGGAGGACGAAGAAAGTTCCGATTCATATATTTATTCAAAATAACAATTCAGTAAAGGGTTAACTGACAAGTTGTTAATCATCATATTATACTGAAGTATTGCAGGAATAATATGCAAGAGAAAACTCAAAAATAAATAAAAGAAATGTTCATGGAAACATATGCAAAACAAGCTGATGAATAAATGTTGGATTGTCCAAATATAAACAAGCTTTGATGCTGAACTGCAGAATGTGATTAACTGGATAATGCAGACATGAAGAGATAACTGTAAGGATTTGCAATGGAGTTTTGAGAGTTAACTGAGAGACTGTGAAGAATTATCCTTGTTATGACAACATAGCAAATATAAACAAGCTTTGATGCTGAACTGCAGATTGTGTTTAACTGGTTAATGCAGACATAGAGAATTAACTGTAAGAATTGGCAATGGAGTTTTGAGAGTTAACTGAGAGACTGTGATGAATTATCCTTGTAATGACAACATAGCAAATAAAAGTACTGAATTGGGTTACTTGCGGGTTCCGGAGATCACTGTGAAACTGTAGTAGAAGACAAGGTGATGAATGGGTTAAATGCAGAGTTGAACAAACGAACAGCTGAGAGAAACGGAATCCTCCAGACTTTGAATGATAGGCAGACTGACAAGGTAACCTCATGCAGGACACTGGGAATCCAACTATTTCCAATAGGAGTGCAATTAACTGACAGCACAGCAGAGAGCCGGTGGATCTTTCAGCAGTGAAGGCTGCAGACGGACCTCTGGGAACGGAGGCGATATCTGGACCACGGGAATCACACAGGAATGCACGGAGAGAGCTCAGAGCTAGAGCACAGCTTTGATACAACAAAGCACTGGCCCAGAGTAACATAATCCCAGCCTACTTAAAGGCAGCACAAGCACGGGATTGGCTTACACCTGCCCACAGGTGTTTTCACAAGTGCTCTGTATTAGCTATTTGGTCTCCAACATGGCCACCTCCTATACAGCAGACACACCGCAATGCCTTAGGCCATTTGGTCCCCGCACTCACAGTTCCCAGACTCTGCATTACCTGTGCCATTGATCACGCCGTGTCCCCACACGGGCGCACAGCACCGCGAGCAACCGCACTGGCAACGGATGAACCCCAGAACCCGCAAAGGTGAGAGACCGGTTCGTGACACTAAGGCCAACAAAGTGACAGCCTTCCACATGAGAAACTTGACCTCAACCTCCTGTAGAGGTTCAAACCAGTCTGACTGGAGGAACTGCAACACCACGTTAAGATCCCAAGGCGCCGTCGGTGGTACAAAGGGAGGCTGGATGTACAGAACTCCCTTCAAAAAAGTCTGAACCTCAGGGAGGGCAACCAACTGTTTCTGTAAGAAAATGGATAGGGCCGAAATTTGGACCTTTATGGATCCTAACCTCAGGCCATATCCACACCTGCTTGCAGGAAGAGGAGAAAACATCTCAGTAGAAACTCCACCATAGGAAACTTCTTGGACTCACACCAAGATACATATTTTTCCCCAAATACGATGGTAATGTTTTAGCGTTACTCCTTTCCTAGTCTGCATCAGGGTAGGAATAACCTTGTTCGGAATGCCCTTCCGAGCTAGTATCTGGCGTTCAAACTCCATGCTGTCAAACGTAGCCATGGTAAGTCTTGATAGGCGAACGGCCCCTGCTGCAGCAGGTCCTCCCGAAGAGGAAGAGGCCTCGGCTCTTCTAGCAGTAGGTCCAGAAGATCCGCGTACCAAGCCCTTCTTGGCCAGTCTGGAGCAATGAGGATTGCCTGAACTCTTGTTCTCCTTATGAGTTTGAGAACTCTTGGGATGAGTGGAAGTGGAGGAAACACGTACACCGACTGGAACACCCACGGAGTCACTAGGGCGTCCACTGCTTGCGGGTCCCTCGACCTGGAACAATACCACCAAAGCTTCTTGTTGAGCCGAGAGGCCATCATGTCGATCTGGGGTACGCCCCAACGATCTCATACCTGCTTGAACACCTCCGGATGGAGACCCCACTCCCGGGGTGGAGATCGTGTCTGCTGAGGAAGTCCGCTTCCCAGTTGTCTACTCTCGGAATGAAGATTGCTGACATCGCCAACGCGTGTTTTTCCGCCCAGAGGATGATTCTTGTTACCTCTGACATTGCAGCTCTGCTCTTCATTCTGTTACGAGGGGTTAATAGGGGCGCTCATGAAAAAACCCACACACCAGAATCTTACAGGTTCAAATGACAGCCAAGGAATCAATTGTATTAATAAAAAACATATATGTTTATTAATAACAATACTCTACTAAGATAAAATTACTGCTTGAATACAGAAACTGATAAAATACATAAATTATAATAAGCTTCGATTAAAGTGCTCACAATAGGTTAATTGACACTGAACTAAATCTGTATAAAGGATCAAGGAATATGTATCCAATTGTTGCTGTCCTTTATAAACAATGTAGCTACAGCTACTAAATGGAATGCCTTTATGAGTCACAGTGGCTGGCTACACGCATATTGAATTGCCAGCTTAATAGGTTTTACAGATGTAAAAAAATTACCTCACCGGGAGGGCTGGTGTGCCCGAGCGTCCTCGGGTTAGTCCAGAAATGTGCCCGTTAGGTGGAAAGCTGGAGAGTTCAAATAGATAAGCCGGCTGCAGGCTTTTATCTTTCAATAGACCTGCTGATGTCACCTTAAAGTGCTGTGCAAATAGATGATGGAAAGCAGGTGTGCGGCCACTAATTCGGGCGCCGTCTGGGAGATCCAGCCGTATGGAGACTACCTTCCAAACTACCTGGACGTGCACCGTCCGCCGGTAGTAAACGGGATGGAGAGTGCTGGAGACAGTTGTCGGGGCCGCACTGCGTCTGCGGCTAGATGTGAAGCCAAGTTTGAGTCGCCCGCAGCTGCTGTGGATAAATAACGGGTGAAGTAGCTGTGACCCGAAGGCGTCCGGAATGTAGATGTTCAGTGAACGAGCATTGGGGGAGGAGTCCTGACGCGTTTCGTCACGTGACCCGTGACTTTCTCAAAGATGACTCCTTTTCCAAAGCGTGTCTCTATTTAAAGGGCTCTTAATTTAGCCTACACAGATGCTACTAATCAATATATTACCACATACATTTATTGGTAAATTCCTTGGCTGTTTAGATGGTAATGTGACTAATTATATACCAAATTAAATGGAAGGTAAAATATATATTATATATATTAAATAACAAAATGTATATAATAAAAAGCAATGGCGGAGCTAACACATATATACATAAAATAAGAATAAAATGAAATTTAATAAACACAGAAAACAATACTAATGAAATATATTGTGATACTGATTCCAGTTATAATTATCAATGTACAATATAATGGCTAAGGTCTTATATATATATTTTGTATACTGAAAATTTTCCGAACCTTATACCATGACCAAAAACAAGTTATAAATTAATTCTTATTGGAAAAAAAAAAAAAAGTACATAATAAAAATTATATATAATATAATGTAAATATATGAGGAAAATATTTTATCTTGAAAGGATCATTGGTGGTAAAAAAGAAATATTTAAGTAAGAAAAAATAAACAACTAATAAAGTGATATTATTGATGTATCTAGAACCTATATAAACAATTAACAATTATCATAGGTCTGATAAATCAATATTAAGGTTGCGATTGTATCAAAGATGTGCATAAACGTATAAACCATTCAAATTAACCTAATAATTTTTAATAGTTTTTCTGCTAGTCACAAAATTGGGAAATATCAAACAAAGCTGAAGAAAACCACTGCCCATATTTAAAACATGGGTACTTGAAGTGATGGAATAAAAAACCTCTCGTTGTTTACACAGCTATCAGTTGTTTGTCATAGAGCAAGAGAAACAGAGGAATATGGCAATGTTCAGCAAAGAACATCGCTAATCAATCTTGATACACTCATTGAGGCCACCAGGAACAAGTGACCTCAATTTGTGTATCCAGAAGTAGAGATGAGCGGGTTCGGTTTCTCTGAATCCGAACCCGCCAGAACTTCATGGTTTTTTTCACGGGTCCGAGCAGACTCGGATCTTCCCGCCTTGCTCGGTTAACCCGAGCGCGCCCGAACGTCATCATGACGCTGTCGGATTCTCGCGAGGCTCGGATTCTATCGCGAGACTCGGATTCTATATAAGGAGCCGCGCGTCGCCGCCATTTTCACACGTGCATTGAGATTGATAGGGAGAGGACGTGGCTGGCGTCCTCTCCATTTAGATTATAAGAGACTGAGAGAGATTTACTGGAGCTGACTAGGAGGAGTACTGTTACTGTAGAAGTGTAGAGACTGAGTGGAGAGAGTTTACTAGTGAGGACAGTGCAGTTTACTTTATAATCCGTTCTCTGCCTGAAAAAAGCGATACACAGCACACAGTGACTCAGTCACATACCATATCTGTGTGCACTGCTCAGGCTCAGGCCAGTGTGCTGCATCATCTATTATCTATATATAATATTATATATATCTGTCTGACTGCTCAGCTCACACAGCTTATAATTGTGGGGGAGACTGGGGAGCACTACTGCAGTGCCAGTTATAGGTTATAGCAGGAGCCAGGAGTACATAATATATTATATAGTGAGTGACCACCAGACACACAATGCAGTTTATTTAATATATCCGTTCTCTGCCTGAAAAAAGCGATACACACAGTGACTCAGTCAGTCACATACCATATCTGTGTGCACTGCTCAGGCTCAGGCCAGTGTGCTGCATCATCTATTATCTATATATAATATTATATATATCTGTCTGACTGCTCAGCTCACACAGCTTATAATTGTGGGGGAGACTGGGGAGCACTACTGCAGTGCCAGTTATAGGTTATAGCAGGAGCCAGGAGTACATAATATATTATATAGTGAGTGACCACCAGACACACAGTGCAGTTTATTTAATATATCCGTTCTCTGCCTGAAAAAAGCGATACACACAGTGACTCAGTCAGTCACATACCATATCTGTGTGCACTGCTCAGGCTCAGGCCAGTGTGCTGCATCATCTATATATATTATATATCTGTCTGACTGCTCAGCTCACACAGCTTATAATTGTGGGGGAGACTGGGGAGCACTACTGCAGTGCCAGTTATAGGTTATAGCAGGAGCCAGGAGTACATATTATATTAAAATTAAACAGTGCACACTTTTGCTGCAGGAGTGCCACTGCCAGTGTGACTGACCAGTGACCTGACCACACTGACCACCAGTATAGTTAGTAGTATACTTATATTGTGATTGCCTGAAAAAGTTAAACACTCGTCGTGTGACTTCACTTGTGTGTTTTTTTTTTTTTTTATTCTATAAAAATAAAACTCATTCTGCTGACAGACAGTGTCCAGCAGGTCCGTCATTATGTAATATATAATATATACCTGTCCGGCTGCAGTAGTGATATATATATATTTTTTATATCATTTATCATCCAGTCGCAGCAGACACAGTACGGTAGTTCACGGCTGTGGCTACCTCTGTGTCTCTGCACTCGGCAGGCAGTCCGTCCATAATTGTAATACCACCTAACCGTGGATTTTTTTCATTCTTCTTTATACATACATAGTTACATAGACATCTTCTCTTTATCAACCAGTCTATATTAGCTGCAGACACAGTACAGTACGGTAGTTCACGGCTGTGGCTACCTCTGTGTCTGCACTCGGCAGGCAGTCCGTCCATAATTGTATACCACCTAACCGTGGTTTTTTTTCATTCTTCTTTATACATACATAGTTACATAGACATCTTCTCTTTATCAACCAGTCTATATTAGCTGCAGACACAGTACAGTACGGTAGTTCACGGCTGTGGCTACCTCTGTGTCTGCACTCGGCAGGCAGTCCGTCCATAATTGTATACCACCTAACCGTGGATTTTTTTCAGTCTTCTTTATACATACATAGTTACATAGACATCTTCTCTTTATCAACCAGTCTATATTAGCTGCAGACACAGTACAGTACGGTAGTTCACGGCTGTGGCTACCTCTGTGTCTGCAGTCGGCAGGCAGTCCATAATTGTATACTAGTATCCATCTCCATTGTTTACCTGAGGTGCCTTTTAGTTGTGCCTATTAAAATATGGAGAACAAAAATGTTGAGGTTCCAAAATTAGGGAAAGATCAAGATCCACTTCCACCTCGTGCTGAAGCTGCTGCCACTAGTCATGGCCGAGACGATGAAATGCCAGCAACGTCGTCTGCCAAGGCCGATGCCCAATGTCATAGTACAGAGCATGTCAAATCCAAAACACCAAATATCAGAAAAAAAAGGACTCCAAAACCTAAAATAAAATTGTCGGAGGAGAAGCGTAAACTTGCCAATATGCCATTTACCACACGGAGTGGCAAGGAACGGCTGAGGCCCTGGCCTATGTTCATGGCTAGTGGTTCAGCTTCACATGAGGATGGAAGCACTCAGCCTCTCGCTAGAAAAATGAAAAGACTCAAGCTGGCAAAAGCAGCACAGCAAAGAACTGTGCATTCTTCGAAATCCCAAATCCACAAGGAGAGTCCAATTGTGTCGGTTGCGATGCCTGACCTTCCCAACACTGGACGTGAAGAGCATGCGCCTTCCACCATTTGCACGCCCCCTGCAAGTGCTGGAAGGAGCACCCGCAGTCCAGTTCCTGATAGTCAGATTGAAGATGTCAGTGTTGAAGTACACCAGGATGAGGAGGATATGGGTGTTGCTGGCGCTGGGGAGGAAATTGACCAGGAGGATTCTGATGGTGAGGTGGTTTGTTTAAGTCAGGCACCCGGGGAGACACCTGTTGTCCGTGGGAGGAATATGGCCGTTGACATGCCAGGTGAAAATACCAAAAAAATCAGCTCTTCGGTGTGGAGGTATTTCACCAGAAATGCGGACAACAGGTGTCAAGCCGTGTGTTCCCTTTGTCAAGCTGTAATAAGTAGGGGTAAGGACGTTAACCACCTCGGAACATCCTCCCTTATACGTCACCTGCAGCGCATTCATAATAAGTCAGTGACAAGTTCAAAAACTTTGGGTGACAGCGGAAGCAGTCCACTGACCAGTAAATCCCTTCCTCTTGTAACCAAGCTCACGCAAACCACCCCACCAACTCCCTCAGTGTCAATTTCCTCCTTCCCCAGGAATGCCAATAGTCCTGCAGGCCATGTCACTGGCAATTCTGACGAGTCCTCTCCTGCCTGGGATTCCTCCGATGCATCCTTGCGTGTAACGCCTACTGCTGCTGGCGCTGCTGTTGTTGCCGCTGGGAGTCGATGGTCATCCCAGAGGGGAAGTCGTAAGCCCACTTGTACTACTTCCAGTAAGCAATTGACTGTTCAACAGTCCTTTGCGAGGAAGATGAAATATCACAGCAGTCATCCTACTGCAAAGCGGATAACTGAGGCCTTGACAACTATGTTGGTGTTAGACGTGCGTCCGGTATCCGCCGTTAGTTCACAGGGAACTAGACAATTTATTGAGGCAGTGTGCCCCCGTTACCAAATACCATCTAGGTTCCACTTCTCTAGGCAGGCGATACCGAGAATGTACACGGACGTCAGAAAAAGACTCACCAGTGTCCTAAAAAATGCAGTTGTACCCAATGTCCACTTAACCACGGACATGTGGACAAGTGGAGCAGGGCAGGGTCAGGACTATATGACTGTGACAGCCCACTGGGTAGATGTATGGACTCCCGCCGCAAGAACAGCAGCGGCGGCACCAGTAGCAGCATCTCGCAAACGCCAACTCTTTCCTAGGCAGGCTACGCTTTGTATCACCGCTTTCCAGAATACGCACACAGCTGAAAACCTCTTACGGCAACTGAGGAAGATCATCGCGGAATGGCTTACCCCAATTGGACTCTCCTGTGGATTTGTGGCATCGGACAACGCCAGCAATATTGTGTGTGCATTAAATATGGGCAAATTCCAGCACGTCCCATGTTTTGCACATACCTTGAATTTGGTGGTGCAGAATTTTTTAAAAAACGACAGGGGCGTGCAAGAGATGCTGTCGGTGGCCAGAAGAATTGCGGGACACTTTCGGCGTACAGGCACCACGTACAGAAGACTGGAGCACCACCAAAAACTACTGAACCTGCCCTGCCATCATCTGAAGCAAGAAGTGGTAACGAGGTGGAATTCAACCCTCTATATGCTTCAGAGGTTGGAGGAGCAGCAAAAGGCCATTCAAGCCTATACAATTGAGCACGATATAGTAGGTGGAATGCACCTGTCTCAAGCGCAGTGGAGAATGATTTCAACGTTGTGCAAGGTTCTGATGCCCTTTGAACTTGCCACACGTGAAGTCAGTTCAGACACTGCCAGCCTGAGTCAGGTCATTCCCCTCATCAGGCTTTTGCAGAAGAAGCTGGAGACATTGAAGGAGGAGCTAACACGGAGCGATTCCGCTAGGCATGTGGGACTTGTGGATGGAGCCCTTAATTCGCTTAACAAGGATTCACGGGTGGTCAATCTGTTGAAATCAGAGCACTACATTTTGGCCACCGTGCTCGATCCTAGATTTAAAGCCTACCTTGGATCTCTCTTTCCGGCAGACACAAGTCTGCTGGGGTTGAAAGACCTGCTGGTGACAAAATTGTCAAGTCAAGCGGAACGCGACCTGTCAACATCTCCTCCTTCACATTCTCCCGCAACTGGGGGTGCGAGGAAAAGGCTCAGAATTCCGAGCCCACCCGCTGGCGGTGATGCAGGGCAGTCTGGAGCGACTGCTGATGCTGACATCTGGTCCGGACTGAAGGACCTGACAACGATTACGGACATGTCGTCTACTGTCACTGCATATGATTCTCTCAACATTGATAGAATGGTGGAGGATTATATGAGTGACCGCATCCAAGTAGGCACGTCACACAGTCCGTACTTATACTGGCAGGAAAAAGAGGCAATTTGGAGGCCCTTGCACAAACTGGCTTTATTCTACCTAAGTTGCCCTCCCACAAGTGTGTACTCCGAAAGAGTGTTTAGTGCCGCCGCTCACCTTGTCAGCAATCGGCGTACGAGGTTACATCCAGAAAATGTGGAGAAGATGATGTTCATTAAAATGAATTATAATCAATTCCTCCGCGGAGACATTGACCAGCAGCAATTGCCTCCACAAAGTACACAGGGAGCTGAGATGGTGGATTCCAGTGGGGACGAATTGATAATCTGTGAGGAGGGGGATGTACACGGTGATATATCGGAGGGTGAAGATGAGGTGGACATCTTGCCTCTGTAGAGCCAGTTTGTGCAAGGAGAGATTAATTGCTTCTTTTTTGGGGGGGGTCCAAACCAACCCGTCATATCAGTCACAGTCGTGTGGCAGACCCTGTCACTGAAATGATGGGTTGGTTAAAGTGTGCATGTCCTGTTTTGTTTATACAACATAAGGGTGGGTGGGAGGGCCCAAGGACAATTCCATCTTGCACCTCTTTTTTCTTTTCTTTTTCTTTGCATCATGTGCTGATTGGGGAGGGTTTTTTGGAAGGGACATCCTGCGTGACACTGCAGTGCCACTCCTAGATGGGCCCGGTGTTTGTGTCGGCCACTAGGGTCGCTAATCTTACTCACACAGTCAGCTACCTCATTGCGCCTCTTTTTTTCTTTGCGTCATGTGCTGTTTGGGGAGGGTTTTTTGGAAGGGACATCCTGCGTGACACTGCAGTGCCACTCCTAGATGGGCCCGGTGTTTGTGTCGGCCACTAGGGTCGCTAATCTTACTCACACAGCTACCTCATTGCGCCTCTTTTTTTCTTTGCGTCATGTGCTGTTTGGGGAGGGTTTTTTGGAAGGGACATCCTGCGTGACACTGCAGTGCCACTCCTAGATGGGCCCGGTGTTTGTGTCGGCCACTAGGGTCGCTAATCTTACTCACACAGCTACCTCATTGCGCCTCTTTTTTTCTTTGCGTCATGTGCTGTTTGGGGAGGGTTTTTTGGAAGGGCCATCCTGCGTGACACTGCAGTGCCACTCCTAGATGGGCCCGGTGTTTGTGTCGGCCACTAGGGTCGCTAATCTTACTCACACAGCTACCTCATTGCGCCTCTTTTTTTCTTTGCGTCATGTGCTGTTTGGGGAGGGTTTTTTGGAAGGGACATCCTGCGTGACACTGCAGTGCCACTCCTAGATGGGCCCGGTGTTTGTGTCGGCCACTAGGGTCGCTTATCTTACTCACACAGCGACCTCGGTGCAAATTTTAGGACTAAAAATAATATTGTGAGGTGTGAGGTATTCAGAATAGACTGAAAATGAGTGTAAATTATGGTTTTTGAGGTTAATAATACTTTGGGATCAAAATGACCCCCAAATTCTATGATTTAAGCTGTTTTTTAGTGTTTTTTGAAAAAAACACCCGAATCTAAAACACACCCGAATCCGACAAAAAAAATTCGGTGAGGTTTTGCCAAAACGCGTTCGAACCCAAAACACGGCCGCGGAACCGAACCCAAAACCAAAACACAAAACCCGAAAAATTTCAGGCGCTCATCTCTATCCAGAAGTTCTCCCTCCGACACAACCTACCAAATCTATCGCCTCCCCTGCATGTGGAGCTAATGATCTCTATACCTATTAATTTGAGATCTTTTGGATCTCTATTGTGGAAATATAAAAAATGTTTTGAGACCCCGTGATTCAGAAAACCCTTTATTATGTTACGTCTGTGTTCTAAGAAACGAACTCTTAGCTTGCGCGTCGTTCTACCCACATACTGGAGCCCACAGGGGCAAACCAGCATATATATAACGTATTCACTATTGCAATTAATGAATGATTTTATGGGGAATTCTTCTCTCCGAGGAGATTCAAAGAAATGCAAATTATTCTGAATGTGGGAACATGTGGTACAGTTTCCTGCACCACATCTATAGCTACCATTGGGTTTGCTCTTGAGCCAGGAGTCTGATGGATTTTGCATCTTATTATTCACCATTCTTTTATCCACAAAAAGGCTAGGGGCAAGATGTTGTGTTAAGTTTTCAGATTTTTTAAAAATAACAGAAGGAGATTGACCTATAAATGGTTTAAGTATCTTATCCGTCAATAAAATCGGGAAGTTGTTGATCAGAACCTTTTTAATTTTCCCAGAAGCACTATTATATTTAGAGAAGAAGTGCGGTAGATCTTCTTTAAAGGCCGTATTTTCAGTTTTGTAGCCGAGAAGCTGGGCCCGATCAAGTTTATTAGTTTTTTCCAAAGCAGAATTGATAAGATCTAAAGGATAGCCTCTGTCTCTAAGGGCACTGGTGAGTTCCAGGGCTTGTGTATTAAAGTCTCCCTGGTTACTGCAATTGCGACGCAATCGTCGCAGTTGTCCCGATGGGATGTTTCTCATCCAGGGTTTAAAATGCATACTATCAAAGTGGAAGAAATTATAATTGTCAACTTCTTTCCTAAAAGTCTTAGTTACTATATTGTCCTCCAATATTGAAATGGTAATGTCAAGAAAGGAAACAGACCTCTTATCTACTATACCAGTGAACTGTAAATTAAATTCATTATTATTAAGGAGTGAGATGAGATTAAAACAGTGTGAACAATCCCCATCAAAAATAAAAAACAAATCATCTATATACCGGCCATAGAAGACGAGGTCCGCGCCCAAGTCCCTCCCCCACACATGGGCGTCTTCAAAGGCGCCCATATATAGGTTGGCGAAACTGGGTGCGAACCTCGTCCCCATGGCCGTCCCAAGTGTCTGTAAATAATAAACGTGATTAAAGAAAAAATAATTGTGAGATAAAATAAACGATATTGAGTCTACAATAAATTTTTGAAGTCTTTCTGACAGAGTATCTGATTTTTTTAAATATTGCTCGATGATAGATACTCCCTTAGCGTGGGGAATATTCGAATAAAGAGCACTTACATCACATGTGACAAAAAAATAGGTGTCTTTCCACTTGATCTCCGAAATCGAGTTCAAGAAGGAAGTGGTATCTTTAATGTGGGAACGTAGGGAAGTGGCATGTGGCTGTAAAAAAAAATCAACAAAATGTGATAAATTAGCTGTGAGGGAACCAACACCAGAAATAATAGGCCGACCAGGGGGTTTAATAAGTGACTTATGTATTTTGGGAAGGTGATAATAAGTGGGTGTAACAGGGTGTGAAGGAATCAAGTAGTTCGTTTCCTCTCTCGTTATCACTCCATCATTGAAGGCGTCCTGTACCAGTGTAGTAAGAGAGGCCAAAAAGGACTTAGTTGGATTACTCATCAATTTGGTGTAAACCTCAACGTCACCTAGCTGTCTATTGGCCTCCAAGAGGTAATCAGCTGTATCCTGAATGACAATACCCCCTCCCTTGTCTGCTGGCTTAATGACAAGGGAGGGGTCTCTCATTAACTTATGTAATGATTTCTTCTCCCTTGAATGTAGATTCTGTTTATATTTAACAATTTTTGCTTCTTTAGAGCAGATGGCATCAAAATCTTCCAGAGTCTTTCTATAAAATATGTCAATCTGTGGGCTTTTATATTGAAGGGGAAAAAATTGAGACCTATTTCGGAGTTTATTGAGTCTCTCTCCAGACCTGGCTATATCAAATATTGGTGTCTGGCCTGAGGAGATATTAGTCTCCAATTGTAATGACTCAAGTAAGCCAATGGCAACCAAATCTTGATCATCCAATATAATGGATGAGCCTGCTATTTGCATCTTATCTAATTGTTTAGAGGCAAAATATCTTTTTCTCGTGAGTGAACGGACATATCTATTCAGATCGACAAATAGATTAAACTGATCTGGCGGTTTGGTAGGAGCAAATTTAAGGCCTCGACTTATAACTCCTCCCCCAATGCTCGTTCACTGAACATCTACATTCCGGACGCCTTCGGGTCACAGCTACTTCACCCGTTATTTATCCACAGCAACTGCGGGCGACTCAAACTTGGCTTCACATCTAGCCGCAGACGCAGTGCGGCCCCGACAACTGTCTCAAGCACTCTCCATCCCGTTTACTACCGGCGGACGGTGCACGTCCAGGTAGTTTGGAAGGTAGTCTCCATACGGCTGGATCTCCCAGACGGCGCCCGAATTAGTGGCCGCACACCTGCTTTCCATCATCTATCTGCACAGCACTTTAAGGTGACATCAGCAGGTCTATTGAAAGATAAAAGCCTGCAGCCGGCTTATCTATTTGAACTCTCCAGCTTTCCACCTAACGGGCACATTTCTGGACTAACCCGAGGACGCTCGGGCACACCAGCCCTCCCGGTGAGGTAATTTTTTACATCTGTAAAACCTATTAAGCTGGCAATTCAATATGCGTGTAGCCAGCCACTGTGACTCATAAAGGCATTCCATTTAGTAGCTGTAGCTACATTGTTTATAAAGGACAGCAACAATTGGATACATATTCCTTGATCCTTTATACAGATTTAGTTCAGTGTCAATTTACCTATTGTGAGCACTTTAATCGAAGCTTATTATAATTTATGTATTTTATCAGTTTCTGTATTCAAGCAGTAATTTTATCTTAGTAGAGTATTGTTATTAATAAACATATATGTTTTTTATTAATACAATTGATTCCTTGGCTGTCATTTGAACCTGTAAGATTCTGGTGTGTGGGTTTTTTCATGAGCGCCCCTATTAACCCCTCGTATCTGATTAACCATATAGGAGCGTTACACATCTCCTTATAGTGGCGAACGTGTCCCTTGCACCATAATTTTCAGGCTCATTATATTTATATTCCTATATATTAATTTATATATTTTTTATTGCTAGTTTAGGGTTAAACACAGGCGCAGCAAAGTTTTTCTTTCTCCTGCTCTTCATTCTGCCTTGTCAGTTTATGGAAGCCACTTTCTTTACGTTGTCTGACTGTACCTGAATGGCTCGTTTTCTCAGAAGATGGGCGCTTGGAGAAGACCATTGTATAAGGCTATTAGTTCCAGAATGTTTATCGGCAGGCCGGCTTCCAGACTTGACTACCTTCCTTGGAAGGTTTCCCCTTGAGCGACTGCGCCCCAGCCCCGGAGACTTGCATCCGTGGTTAGAAGGATCCAGTCCTGAATCCCGAACCTGCAGCCCTCCAGAAGGTGAGGTAATTGCAGCCACCAGAGGAGTGAAATCCTGGCCTTTGGCGACAGACGTATCCTTTGGTGCATGTGTAGATGGGATCCCGACCACTTGTCCAGGAGATCCAGTTGGAAGGACTGAGCGTGAAACCTCCCATACTGTAGAGCCTTGTAAGAGGATACCATCTTTCCCAGAAGGCGAATGCACTGATGAACCGACACCCGGGGTGGCTTCAGGACCTCCCGGACCATTGTTTGTATCACCAACGCTTTTTACTCTGGAAGAAACACCCTCTGCACTTCCGTGTCGAGGATCATTCCCAGAAAGGACAACCTCCTGGTTGGTTCCAAATGTGATTTTGGAAGATTCAGGATCCAACCATGTTCCCTGAGAAGCTGTGTCGTGAGAGCTATGGACCGTAACAGCTTCTCCTTGGACAATGCCTTTATCAGCAGATCATCCCGATATGGAATTATGTTCACCCCCTATCTGCGGAGGAGAACCATCCTTTCCGCCATCACCTTGGTGAATACCCTCGGAGCTGTGGAAAGGCTGAATGGCAGGGCCTGAAACTGAAAATGACAGTCCAATAGTGCGAATCGGAGATAAGCTTGATGCGGCAGCCAAATCGGAATGTGGAGGTACGCATCCTTGATATCCAGTGATACCAGTAATTCCCCCTCCTCCAGACTTGATATCACTGCCCTTAGAGACTCCATTTTGAACTTCAACTCCCTCAGAAAGGGGTTTAGCGATTTTCAGTTCAGAATGGGCCTGACCGAACCATCCGGCTTTGGTACCACGAAAAGGTTCGAATAGTAACCATTGTTTTGCATCTGGGAAGGAACTGGTATGATAATCTGTGCCTCCACCAGCTTCTGGATGGCTCCCTTTAGGGAAGCCCTGTCTGCCGGCAAAGCTGGCAAGCCTGATTTGAAGAACCGGCGAGGAGGGAGATCTTGAAATTCCAGCCGGTACCCCTGGGACACAATATCTAGTACCCAGGGATCCAGGCCGGACGACACCCAGACGTGACTAAAATCTCTGAGTCTCGCCCCCACAGGCCCTACCTCCAGGCCGCACGGTCCACCGTCATGCTGAGGATATTGGCGTACATGAAGCAGGTTTCTGTTCCTGGGAACCTGCAGCAGCAGGTTTCTTGGATTTTGGATCAAAAATGCAGACAAGGGAGGGGGAACAGTTGTGCAGGATAAAGTTGATTATGAAAAAGAGGCATATAGGCAGCTTGAAAATACAAAATTTTATACAAAGCTATCATTTAATCCAACCTCCAGGTTCAGTTGTGAATACAGGAGATTGCTAGATGAGGCAGTTGATAATGGGGCGGTGTCCAGACAGGAATTTCACTATTTATTTGAAGCACATCCTATAAACACCCACGTATTATCATTTGCCCAAAATACACAAGTCCCTCACTTCACCTCCTGGGCGTCCCATAATTTCAGGTATAGGGTCCCTAACCACTAATTTATCATCATTTATAGATTCTTTTTTACAGCCACATGTGGTCTCACTCAGATCATATGTTAGAGATTCCATGCATTTTTTGGAACTATTGTCCACTGTGACATGGCAGGATAATTATATTTTTATCACATGCGACGTAGAGTCGTTATACACAAATATTCCCCATAAAGAGGGAGTAGAAGCCGTAAAAAGCTTCCTTCATTCTGATGATCTGGGTGAGGCCAGATGTAGGTCTGTTTTGGATGCTATCACTTTCACTTTGACTCACAATTATTTTATTTTTAATACACAATTTTATTTACAGACACATGGTACTGCCATGGGCACCAAGTTCGCCCCCAGCTTTGCCAATTTATACATGGGCCTTTGCGAGAACACACTTATTTGGCCCATTGGAGCTGGGGCGGGCTTGGTGCTCTATGGCAGATACATAGACGATATGTTTTTCATTTGGGAAGGGGATTTGAGTTCAGCTGAGAAGTTTGGAGAATACTTGAATCAAAACAAATTTGGATTAAAACTCACTAGCACTATTCATAACTCTAGAGTTTCCTTTCTGGACATCGCCCTTGAAGTAAAAAATGGGAATATAATCACATCCACATTTAAAAAGGATGTAGATTGTAATAAGATTCTACACTATTCAAGCTGACATCATTTGCCATGGCTTAGAAACATACCTAGGAGTCAGTATATGAGACATAGACGGAATTGCACAGATATTATGGAATATGATCAACAGGCATGGGATCTTACCCTTGCACTCTTAGAACAAGATTATCCTGAGTAAATTTTGGAGGAAGCAAGGGAGGAAGTGAGAAAAAAAAGATAGAAAAACACTGCTTACTAAGAACACTAATTCCATCCTCCCTAAACGGAACACCCAACTCAGGTTTATAACTAAATACAACTCTTGTTCAAGAGAAATTAAGAACTTGTTAAAGAAAAATATGTCAGTCCTGAAGGCAGATAAACTTTTGGCACCTCTATTAGATGTAGATCCCCAGATTGTCTTTAAAAAGGCTAGAAGTCTACAAAGCCATCTAACTCCAAGCCATTATGTTAATTCTTCTTTGACTGTAAAAACTGATAAGACATGGCTAGATGTGGTACCCCTTAAAAGGGGTTGCTTTAGGTGCGGCCGTCCAAAATGCATGACATGTAAACACGTCATTCATAATAGTACACATTTTCGTTCTACAACGTATAACACTGAGTTTGAGATAAAGGGTCATATTGATTGTAATTCAACATATATGAACCTAAATATATGGTGGGAGGTGGGATTCGAACCCGGGACATGATGCTGCTGGAGACCGTTAGGCGGCAGCTCTGACCACTAGGCTATAGTAGCCTTTAATAATAGATAGTGTGCCACTTTTGCTTGTTCTCTATACTACTTTTTAATATCCTTCTGTTCTTCCTTACCTACGTGTTGCCTGTTATAATTTATTTTTTATCAATTTATTATTTTTAATTTTGAGGATTGTAGTTTTGATATGTTTAATAATATAGAGATCGTGAATCTCTTTTTTAAGCATAATATGTATTATATTATGTAGCTATAAAGGACATAGTTCCCAGAATGTGCTGTTATACTAAAGATTGCCTTAGATTGAATACTGGTTATTTAAACAACACCTGTAGTACACCTGCAGGTTATAATGAGTGCTAGCCTATGATTGGTGGAAATAGTGCTTAAATATCAGGATATGAATAGCAGTGTATACCTTCTGATGAAACCGTTCAATTGATATAACGGAGAAACGCGTTAAGGATACTTCTATATTTATTTGGGAACACCTATATTTGGGACCACGGAACTGATACCTTGGTAAAGTACCTCCAACATACATCTTTGTGAGGATCTCCTTTAAAAGCACTAACGAGGAGAAGCTCAGCGGCGAGCAGCCACAGCTGGGAGTTGCTTTCTCACTCCCCAACTGGAAGAACTTAGGTCAGCACGCGAGGCTGCAATCACTCCGGGAATACGCGACTCCGGCAGAGACACATCGAGCGGCGCGCTGCCGCAGCCGGGCACTGCGTTTTCCGGAGCACAATATCTGGACTTCTGCTGCTGGGGAGGTGAGCACCACCATTTCACGACATTCCTCCACTAAAACTCTGATACATTGAAAGATTGCATGAGCCTACACTGACTTACTCTACCAAATTAAAAGTTCAGCACTTGAATCAGAGTTTGGAAATAATAACGATACAAAATTACCAATCATGGTCGTTTGACACAAAGTATAGTTCGTTATTAGAAGTGGCAACACATGTATCTCACTGGAGTTGGAGACCAAGGACTGTCCCAATAGCTATTTTAGTAACCATTCGCTTTCTGAGTGTTTCCATTTATGTGAATCAGTGATTAACATAAAGTTGTGAAAGATCTAGCTTTTTCTGTGCAATAAATTGTTTATAATATATAAAGAATATTTTAAGCACTTTTTTATATATACTATGTTGGTATAATTGTTACCTTAAATTGCACTATAAGTTTATAGACACTGCAGGTGTGTAGCGCTCTCTCTATAATATATCTGTGATTAACGTATAGTATACTTCTAGCTAAAAGTGGGAGCAGCTTGTTTTTAATAAGAGGCAATCGGTATAAAGTTATCGGTCCCTTTTCTTGATAGAATTGGGGCAATATTTATTAAAACTCTTTTATTGGTGCGCCTGAAATATTGTTTACCCACAGACATCTGGGGAGGGACATTAAATTGACCACCCAGGACATCTGTGTGTATATAAGGATTGTTTATA
The DNA here is from genome assembly GCF_028390025.1 of Pseudophryne corroboree. Lineage (NCBI taxonomy): Eukaryota > Metazoa > Chordata > Amphibia > Anura > Myobatrachidae > Pseudophryne > Pseudophryne corroboree. The sequence goes on along the minus strand of NC_086450.1, from coordinate 183,893,208 downwards.
TTTTCTTGGATTTTGGTCGACCTCCTCTAAAGGAGGTGTTGGACGGTTTGGCCTTTCTTGCTTTAGCAACCCGAAAGGACTGTGATGCAGCTGAAGAAAAGAGTTTCTTCGTAGCAGGTGCAGCTGAGGGAAGAAAAGGTAACTTACCCGCTGTAGCCGTGGAGATCCATGCATCCAACGCTTCCCCAAAGAGAGCCTGACCTGTGTAGGGTAGGGTCTCCACACCTCTCCTGGATTCCGCGTCAGCAGACCACTGGTGCAGCCACAGTCCTCGACGAGCTGAGATAAACATGGAAGAAATTCCTGCAGCCATTGAACCCAGGTCCTTCATGGATTCCACCATAAATCCTGCAGAATCCTGAATGTTACGTAAAAACAATTCTACGTCACTTTTATCCATAGTATCCAAATCCTCAAGTAACGTGCCTGACCGCTTAACTATAGCTTTGGAAATCCATGCACAGGCAATAGTAGGCCGTAATATCGCCCCTGAAGCCATGTATATGGATTTGAGCGTAGTATAAAATTTGCGATCTGCCGGCTCCTTGAAGGCAGTAGATCCTGGAACAGGTAAAACCATCTTTTTAGAGAGTCTGGATACAGATGCATCCACTGTGGGTAGATTTTCCCATTTTTTTCCTATCCTCAGGGAAGGGAAAAGCAACCAGAACCCTCCTAGGGATCTGGAATTTTTTCTCCGGGTTTTCCCATGTTTTCTCAAAAATAGCATTTAATTCTTTGGATGCAGGGAAGGTTAGCGAGGCTTTCTTATTGTCAGTGAAGTAAGCCTCCTCAACCTGCTCAGGTGATGTATCTGCAATATTCAACACATCCCTTATAGCCTCTATCATCAACTGCACCACTTTAGCAAGAGATGCGGCACCCCTGAGCACATCCCCATCACCATCTGCAGTGTCAGAGTCGGTATCCGTGTCATCCTGCATAATCTGTGCAAGAGCATGTTTATGGGAACCTCCAGAGGGGGGCCCTGAGGTAACAGAGCAGGACCAAACTGCCATAGAGTTCTGTAAAACCTAAGTTGCAGATTCATTTTGTGCAACCCTAGTAGAAATCTGAGAAATAATGGATTTGATAGAGGATAACCATTCAGGCTCCCTTGCTGGTATCTGTGCTAAAACAGTGGAATCTTGATTACATGGAATGGGATTATCCTGAGAGGACATATCCTCTGCAGCATATGACACAGAGTCCCTGGACATAGCTTAATGGAGACCACAGACACTCCACACACACACCGGGGAGGACAGAGAGTTTCACCCCAAAAGAATGGCAAGGGAGACACAGAGATTGGAGCCAACCCACACCCAGCGCTTTTCATATATAGGGAGACCCTAAACCAACGATGTCTGTGCACCTTAATAGATTACACAGTTTTTATACAGCCTCTCATCCCTTCTACAACCCCCTGGTACCGTGAGAGATAGCTGGACTTGCTTTGGAGGGACTACACATCACTGACAGCGTTTCTGCAGGCAAGAAAATGGCGCTGAACGCTGCTGGTCCGCTCTGAGGAGAAGCACCGTCCCCTTAATGGCGCTGTCTTCCCACTCTTCATAGGATTATACTGGCCTGGGGATTGATGCTGGCAAAGATCCTGGGACCATGACAGGCTTCTTAGGGCGCCCCTCACAGGGCCGCACTATGTACCGCTGAGCCCCAGAGCGCAGTTAGTACTGCGCTCCATAATGTTGCCGCCATCTTCACACCGGCTCCCCGCTTCCAAGGGGGGCCGGTGACTAACTCGCCACTGATCTTCTGGCTCTGTAAGGGGGTGGCGGCATGCTGCCGGGGTGAGCGATCCCCTGTGGCGGGGAACGTTCTATCCCCTTAGAGCTCAGTGCCCTGTCAGCGGAGATAGTAGCTCAGACCCAACAGGGCGGACACTACTCCCCCCCTTAGTCCCACGAAGCAGGGAGGCTGATGCCCGCAGCCTCCCTATAAAATAAAAAAACTCTAAAAATAGGATTTTGGTACTCACCGTTAAATCCTTTTCTCCTAGTCCGTAGAGGATGCTGGGGACTCCAAAAGGACCATGGGGTATAGACGGGATCCGCAGGAGCTTGGGCACACTAAAAAGACTTAAGACTGGGTGTGAACTGGCTCCTCCCTCTATGCCCCTCCTCCAGACCTCAGTTATAGGAACTGTGCCCAGGAGAGACGGACATTACAAGGAAAGATTTTTGTCTTAACTAAGGGCTACCAAATTACCAGCCCACACCATAAACATACCGTACAACCGGAATAACGCCAAACCAGATAACAGTATGCATAAAACTGCAGCAACCAGCTGCAACAAACCAATACACAAGTCGTGTATAACCGAACTTAACCAGTAAGAAAATATATAATGCAAGTAATAGTCCGTACTGGGACGGGCGCCCAGCATCCTCTACGGACTAGGAGAAAAGGATTTAACGGTGAGTACCAAAATCCTATTTTCTCTTACGTCCTAGAGGATGCTGGGGACTCCAAAAGGACCATGGGGATTATACCAAAGCTCCAGAACGGGCGGGAGAGTGCGGACGACTCTGCAGCACCGACTGAGCAAACGCCAGGTCCTCATCGGCCAGGGTATCGAACTTATAGAATTTAGCAAAAGTGTTCGAACCCGACCAAGTAGCCGCTCTGCAAAGCTGTAGTGCCGAAACACCTCGGGCAGCCGCCCAAGATGAGCCCACCTTTCTGGTAGAATGGGCTTTAACCGACTTCGGCACCGGTAAACCCCACCGAAGAATGAGCTTGCTGGATCGTACTACAAATCCAGTGTACAATAGTCTGTTTTGACGCGGGATGACCAACCTTGTTGGCCGCATACAAAACAAACAACGCTTCAGTTTTCCTAGTAACAGCTGTCCTAGAAACTTAAACTTTTAACGCTCTTACAACATCCAGAGATTTTGGAATCGCCACTTCTTCCGTAGCTACCGGAACCACAATAGGTTGGTTAATGTGAAATGACGAAACCACCTTCGGTAGAAATTTTTGACGAGTCCTCAATTCCGCCCTATCCGCATGAAAAATCAAGTACGGACTCTTATGAGATAAAGCTGCCAATTCCGATACTCGCCTGGCAGATGCCAGCGCCAAAAGCATAACAACATTCCAAGTGAGAAATTTTAATTCCACCGTCCGCAAAGGTTCAAACCAGGAAGACATGAGGAACCGTAAGACGACATCAAGGTCCCATGGCGCTACAGGCGGTACAAACGGTGGATCGATATGCATTACACCCTTCACAAAAGTCTGAATCTCTGGGAGGGCAGCTAACTCTTCTTGAAAGAAAATAGATAAAGCCGAAATTTGCACTTTGATGGAACCCAATTTCAGGCCTGCATCTACACCCGCCTGTAAAAAGTGGAGAAAATGACCCAAGTGTAACTCCTCCGCAGGAGCCTTATTAACCTCACACCAGGAAACATATTTGCTCCACATACGGTGATAGTGTTTCGCCGTAACCTCTTTCCTAGCCTTAATGAGAGTTGGAATGACCTCCCTGGGAATACCCTTACGAGCTAAGATCTGGCGCTCAACCTCCATGCCGTGAAACGCAGCCGCGGTAAGTCCGGAAACACGCATGGACCCTGTAACAACAGATCATCTCTTAGAGGAAGCGGCCAAGGATCTTCCACCAGTAAGTCCTGAAGATCCGGGTACCAGAACACCTACACCGACTGCAAGACCCACGGAGACACCAGGGCGTCCACCTCCGTGGCTTGTGGGTCCCTTGACCTGGAACAATACCTCGGGAGCTTCTTGTTGAGCCGAGACGCCATCATGTCTATCAACGGAATTCCCCAGCGTCTTGTCACTTCTGCAAATACCTCTTGGTGCAGAGCCCACTCTCCCGGATGGAGGTCGTGTCTGCTGAGGAAATCCGCTTCCCAGTTGTCCACCCCCGGTAGGAAAACTGCTGACAGTGCGCTGACGTGTTGTTCCGCCCAGCAAAGTATCTTTGTGGCCTCCGCCATTGCTGCTCTGCTCCTCGTTCCGCCTTGCCGGTTTATATGGGCCACCGCTGTGATGTTGTCTGAGACTGTACCAGGACCGGTCGACCCTGAAGAAGACTTCTTGCTTGGAGCAGGCCGTTGTAAATGGCTCTTAACTCTAGAACATTTATGTGGAGACAGGCTTCCTGGAGCGACCATTTTCCCTGGAAATTTCTTCCTTGGGTGACTGCGCCCCAGCCTCGGAGACTTGCATCTGTTGTCAGAAGTACCCAATCCTGGATACCGAATCGGCGTCCCCCCAGGAGGTAATGAGCTTGTAGCCACCCAGGAGAGAAATTCTGGCTCTGGGAGATAGACTTATCTTCCGGTGAATGTGTAGATGAGACCCAGACCATTTGCTCAGCAAGTCCCACTGAAACACGCGGGCATGAAATCTGCCGCATGGAATGGCTTCGTACGCCGCAACCATCTTCCCCAGAACCCGAGTACAATGATGGATCGACACACTCATCGGCTTCAGAAGTTCTCTGACCATCGTCTGCAATTCCAGAGCCTTTTCTTCTGGAAGGAATACCTTCTGTAACTCCGTGTCCAGAATCATGCCCAGAAAAGGAAGCCGAGTGGTCGGAAACAACTGGGATTTCGGCAATTTGAGGACCCATCCGTGTTGTCGCAGAACCGATAGAGACAACTCTACACTTGTCAGCAATCGTTCCTTGGACCTCGCCTTTATCAGGAGATCGTCCAAGTACGGGATAAGTGAAACCCCTTGTTTGCGAAGAACCATCATTTCAGCCATGACCTTGGTGAAAATCCTCGGAGCCGTGGAAAGCCCAAACGGCAACGTCTGAAATTGGTAATGAGAATCCTGTATCGCAAACCTGAGGAAAGCCTGATGCGGAGGATATATCGGCACATGTAAGTGGGCATCCTTTATGTCGACTGACGCCATAAAATCCCCCCCCCCCCCAGGCTGGCAATCACAGCTCGAAGGGATTCCATCTTGAACTTGAAGACTTTCAAGTATGGATTGAGGGATTTTAGATTTAGAATTGGTCTGACCGAACCGTCCGGTTTCGGTACCACAAAGAGGTTCGAGTACAACCCCTCCCCCCGCTGGGACGGAGGGACGGGAACAATGACCCTCTGTAGACACAATTTTAGAATGGCCGCCCGGACCACCTCCCTGTCCGGAAGAACCACTGGTAATGCCGAAATGAAGAACCGGTGAGGGGGCATCTCCTGAAACTCCAGTTTGTATCCTTGAGACACTATTTCTAACACCCAAGGATCCAGGTCTGATTGAATCCAGACCTGGCTGAATACCTGAAGACGGACCCCACCGGACCGGACTACCCCAGGGAAGCCCTAGCGTCATGCGGTGGACTTGGTAGCAGCCGGGGAGGACTTCTGGTCCTGTGCACCTGAGGTTGTAGGAATTTTTCTTCCCCGGCCTCTACCCTTTGAGGCGAGGAAAGACGAACCCTTTCCACGCCTGTATTTATTGTGACGAAAGGACTGCATTTGCTGATGTGGTGCCTTCTTCTGTTGTGTGGGAACATAAGGAAGAAAAGAGGACTTACCCGCAGTCGCGGTCGAGACTAGGTCCGCCAGGCCGTCCCCAAACAAGACCGTACCTTTAAAGGGTAGAGCTTCCATAGACCTCTTGGAGTCGGCATCAGCATTCCATTGATGGATCCACAAGGCCCTCCTGGCAGATATCGACATGGCATTGGTCCTTGATCCCAAGAGACAGACGTCCCTTGCCGCGTCCTTCAGGTAATCTGCAGCGTCCTTTATATAACCGAGAGTTAGAAGGACATTACCTTTATCAAGAGTATCCATGTCACTAGCTAAATTCTGCGCCCATTTAGCAATAGCACTACTCACCCATACCGATGCCACAGCAGGTCTGAGCAATGCACCTGTATTAGCGAAAATGGACTTCAGACACGTCTCCAACTTGCGATCCTTGAGAGCTGCCGTGTCAGGAGACGGAAGCGCCACCTTCTTAGACAAACGGGATAGAGCTTTATCAACGGTTGGAGATGTCTCCCATTTTTCCCTGTCATCAGAGGGAAAAGGATACACCATAAAAATCCTCTTGGGAATCTGCCATTTCTTATCCGGCGATTCCCAAGCCTTTTCACAAAGAGTATTCATCCTCATGAGAGGGGGGAAACTTTACCTCAGGTTTCTTCCCCTTGAATAAGCAAATCCTTGTTTCCTGCACCGCAGGTTCATCAGAATCTGCAACACATCCTTTACAGCCACAATCATGTACTGAATACTCTTAACCAAACGTGGATGTAACGCCGCCTCAGTGAAATCGACCTCGGAATCAGAGTCCGTGTCGGTATCCGTATCCCCCACCTGAGTAAAAGGCCTCTTATGGGACCCGGATGGGGTCTGTACCTGAGATAAAGCCTCCTCCATGGATTTCTTCCACACCTGGGTCTGTGACTCAGACTTATCTAACCTCTTAGATAAAGAAGCTACATTGGAATTTATTGTAGTAAGGAGTGCTGGTAAATCAGGAGTCGGCTGCGTCGACAGTGCTAGCTCTAGCCCCGCATCCCCACCTCCTCTGGTGAATAACATTCAGGTTCCAACATAACATTCAGGTTCCAACATGTCGACACGCAGTACCGACACCCACAACACCCAGAACCGTCCCAGAAAAGTGACAGGCCCACAATTCAGTCCAGAAGAGGAGACAGAGGGAGTATGCCAGCTCACACCCCAGCGCCTGTATTGGGACACAGAAGAAGCCTTACAGTTCACAACTGGTACCCCACAGCGGCTCCCCACTGGAGATGCCCCTTATACTTGCAGAAAACGTGGAGGTCCCGGCAGCGTCTCTCCCTCGGTGCTGTGTAGGGAGAAAATGGCGCGCGAGTGAGCCGCGGACCGAAGCTCCGCCCCCTTCCCGGCGGCTTCGGCCCGCCAAATTTTAACATACAAAAAATGCCCGGCGGGGGTCTGTAATAAAGTGTCTCGGCACCTACGATCTTTTGCCGGCTCAGTAACCTCAGTAACATGCCCCCCAGGGTGCCCCCGCCCTGCACCCAGTGACAAGCGTTGGTGATGTGTGTGTGGTAGCATGGAGCACAGCGTTACCGCTGTGCTTTACCTTCCGTCACTGAAGTCTTCTGCCGTCCTGAAGTCTTCTGTTCTTCTCATACTCACCCGACTTCTGGCTTCTGTGAGGGGGTGACGGCGTGGCTCCGGGAACAAGCAGCTAGGCACACCAAGTGATCGAACCCTCTGGAGCTAATGGTGTCCAGTAGCTGAGAAGCAGAGCCTTGAAACTCACAGAAGTAGGTCTGCTTCTCTCCCCTCACTCCCACGCTGCAGGGAGCCTGTAGCCAGCAGGGCTCCCTGAAAATAAAAAACCTAACAAAAAGTATTTTCCTAGAGAAACTCAGGAGAGCTCCCCTAGTGTGCATCCAGTCACTCCTGGGCACAAAGTCTAACTGAGGTCTGGAGGAGGGGCATAGAGGGAGGAGCCAGTTCACACCCAGTCTTAAGTCTTTTTAGTGTGCCCAAGCTCCTGCGGATCCCGTCTATACCCCATGGTCCTTTTGGAGTCCCCAGCATCCTCTAGGACGTAAGAGAAATAAACTTTTACTAAAGAAGCTCTGTAGAGCTCCCCTAGCTGTGACCGGTTCCTCAGGGCACATTTTCTAAACTGAGTCTGGTAGGAGGGGCATAGGAGGAACCAGCCCACACTCTCAAACTCTTAAAGTGCCAGTGGCTCTTAGTGGACCAGTCTATACCCCATGGTACTAATGTGGACCCCAGGATCCTCTAGGACGTAAGAGAAATCAAGTATATACAGTGTAAAGGTTTAGGGCACCTCACTACCCCAGTGGTAGCGAACTGAAGTGATGATACCGCGCCCGTCTGCAGAAACAGAACAGGTGTGGAAGGGGGCAGAAATAATTGAATACCGTCCTTTGAGTATTATATACCATGTGACAAAAGTTATGTTGTGTCTATTTCGCTCATGTATTTTAATAAAGCAGTTATGACTATTTAGCGGGTACTCTAAGTGGACTATTTCTAATAATAGGCACTAAAGCATTTATAATTACCATTATTCCCGTGTAACTAGCACTTCACTTTTGGGTTGGGTGCCAGATGATCTTCTGCCTATGCATGGCCATTAAGCTATGCAAGTGCAAGCAGTACTTAATGGAGATGAGCCTTCGAGTACCTTTCTGAAAACAAATTAAATATGACGTCAACTAACAGGGCAAGGATCAGAGCTTTCTAAATGGGGGCATAATCTCAGTCCCCACAGAAAGCAATGGGCTTTTCTACAGCAATCATTAAGAGGGAGGCTGCAGCAGATATCTCCAGTATCTGCTGTGGGACCCACTTCTTAAATAGCCCCAATACACTAAATTGCGTCAATATTAGGGAGACATTTTCAGGGGATTGAATAGCTTCCTAAATAGACCCCAAAGTGTTTTCTTGAGATTTTATTGTGGTGCAGTACCAGATGGCTGCCTGTAGGTGGTGTTGCGTGCTTTCCTTTCTATAGGTAAATTAGCCTATAAAGACAAAAATGGGAAGAGAACTTTAAGTGCGCAATAGAAAATACAGGACAGGATCAGGTATTATGGGTTGCTGTAGAGATAGACTGTTCCCATCAGTGTAGTATTTATTCTACAGCTGCTATCAGATTGTGCCGCAAACATTTACTTTTATACGGAAATACCCTGTCCTGGGAGTAAACTACATGCTGTCATATCAGAGAAAAACACAGTATAAGTTTATGGCTTAATGTCTTATCCAAAGGCTGGTGCCCCGTCTTGTAAATGTAATTGTCTTCCGATGACAGTTTTACAGAGATCTTTAAATGACACTACTCTGTGTTCTGTAAATGTAAAGGTCACTAACTGCCCTCCCTTGCCTCATGTGGTCCCCCCACATTCCATTATGTCTTTGCACCCTTAAACTGGCTTGACAAGAGGGCACAGCAAAAATGGACCCAAGGGCAGAACATAGAAGTCCCCTGACATTTCCATTCTTACTAGCCCAGGCAATACTGCACAAATTACATAAATATTCATTGCGGCTGTAAAGAGATGGGTCTGCCCTCTGTAATCACAGCACCCCGAGCTGAAGAATTACATCCATCTCTGAGCTGTCTGTCTGCACACTGGAAGAGATGTGGGAAGGGGGAAAACAGTCAGAGGCGAGTGCAAATCACACCGAGATACTGTATTAGAGCTAGGGGACAGGTCTATGCTATTTTACATATGCAGTTTGTGCAAATGAGAGGAAATGGGATATGTCAAATCAGCTTTAACCCTACCAGCGTGCTGCATTGGTAATATAATGATGCTAAGTGATAGCAAGGGCAGCTAAAATGAAAGACTAATTTGTAGCCAGAAATAGTGTTTCTCCTTATCAATGATGGGCTACTACCATACTGCCGGGGGTTACCACCGATGAAGGGATAGAAAGCTTATAAGACAGGGATCACAGAGGCACAAGTACTGGCGCAATCCTCCTTTCGCTATCATCATCTTAGAATGGCAACAGTAGACAATATTGAATAACGTGTTTTCAGGCAAACATTTTTTTAAATGTAAAAAAATATAAAAAATATTTATTAATTGCTGTAAAAAAAGTTACCTTTTTTTCCTTTTTTTTTTTTTAAAGTAAAACTTAAATCTCAAGTCATAGCTTCCATTTCCACCGTACAGGTGTATGTGCTGGTCCACCAAGGCCAGGACTACTCTTACCCCTGCCAGCCAATCTTGTTTTGGAAACTTTGCAGCAATACAAGCTATCTATTGTTACAATAAGCAGCGATAAAAAGTCTGTGTTATTGCCTCATATTGTATTATAGGGATCCGGTCATGATTCCGGCAGTTGGGGTACCGGCAGTCGAAATAGCGACAACGTAATCCCGACACTGATTGTATTTCTGCTGCCAGCATTACAATTAGGGACACAATCCCGGCACCAGAATACCAACCGCCTGGATCCCGATCGACTATTTGCTGGGTCGCCGGACAGGTGAGTCACAGGTGGTGGTGGTGGTGGGGGGTTGGTTTAGGCTGCGGGGGAAGGGTTAGGGTTTGGCTGGGGGGGTGTGTGTTAGGTTTAGGCACCCCGAGGAGGGTTAGGGTTAGGTTGGGGGGGGGGATGCAAAGGATGTATGGGGTAGGTTTAGACTTTTCGGAGGGGGGGGTAAGGGTTAGGCTACGGTTTACGGAGGGTCAGGGGAGAATTAGGGAAAAGGTGACTTAACTTACCTTCCCCTGTCAGGTTTCTCACCATCGGGATGCCACGGCCAGTATTTTGACCACGGGTGGTATATGGGTTGCCGGCTGTTGGGATCCCGGCGCACAGTATATCAGCGCCGGAATCCCGACACCCGGCATACCGACATCTTTTCTCCCTCTTGGGGGTCCATGACCCCCCTGGAGGGAGAATAGATAGCGTAGCGCACCACCGTGCCCACAGCGTGGCGAGCACAGTGAGCCCACAAGGTGCTTATTTGCGCTTGCCCAGCTGTCGGTATGCTGGCGGTCGGGATTCCGACGCTGGTACTACACCCTTGACCACGATATCCCCAGCGCCGGCATTTTATATACTATGCTTTGCAATCTATACTGGGGCGATGAAGGGTTACTTCTCTCCTCGTACGGTACATCTGCATTGCACCGTTGGTGAGGAGTGGAGGAGGAGGAAGGGTATGTGTTACAACTCGTACCGATCATATCCATCTCAGGGCATGGTTTGTAGAACTATTGTATAAATACATTGATCACTGGGGTGGTATATCTGTGCGTGACTGAGTCTGGATGTTTGTAAAAGGGGCTTCCAATACGAGCAGCCGCTGCTTTTCCTCACGTCACATTCCACTGTGCTTCGTCTGTGACTTTGTACATGTGTAAAACCAATTTCTGTGCAGTTAAAGAGACAGCCCAGTATCTCTGATACACTTATAGGGGTATATTCAATTGATGTTGGATCCTTTCCGACGGAAAGGATCCGACATTTCAGTATTCAATTTGCGGTCAAATCCGACAGGATTTGGACGTTCCCGACAATGCCAATCCAACTTTTTTTAAAGTCGGATTGACATTGTCGGAAACAGGGCTAAAACCTGTCAGATTTGGCCGCGAATCTCACAAAACACATGGATCTGTGGCTAATCCGCCGATCCATGTGCTTTCCGACAAGTCGAAATTTCTGACTTATCGGATAAACAGGAGTTAGACTGAATAGGTCGAATCTGAATTCGACCTTAAATTCCCGTTTTTCCAACAAGTCGGGAAATCCGACTTGAATTGAATACACCCCTAGTGTACAAAGAAAAAAGAAAGACGCTATTGATATGAAATGTGTTAAAGCAACTTTTATTATGGTTAATCATAAAAGAAGAATGGACACAGATTTACATACAAAAAACAGTCACCTTAGGTGGGATTGAATGGTATTAGTATAAAGGGTTGACATGCCCCATGTTGACACCAAGCAAATTGCTAAGGGTACATAACCAATTCCAATATGCCTCTGGGGAAAATATTAAAATCAAAGATATGTATAATATCTTAGTATATCAGAATTGTAATATCGTTATGGAGGAAAATGATTTTCAATAATGGTAGATATACTCCTTGATAATGGCTCCCTTGGTATTTGTAATGGTTGTACTATTGAAGCTACTTTCTCTGGTAGGTGATCTTGCAAAATTGTAGTTCTAATTGGTAGAATAGGTATAGAGGTAAGGCCAATGTTTTCTCCACCACTTCTGCTGTTTGTTGATGATCGGAGTTACTGCACCTGATATTCCAAGGTAGTCACCTGACCTTGTAATGATCAGGCCTGTCACTGCTTTGCTTCCAAGATCAGATTGATTTGGGTGTAGCCAGTGAAATATGGCAGTAATAATATGATTCATGTAAGAGGGTGGCGGTGCGGTGTAGTGCCTGCTGTCGTGCAGGTGTAGATTCACCACTTACCAGGTGCCGTACTCTCTCACCTTCAGGTACCGGTTCCTTCAACGGACCTGGAAATCTTCAGTTGGACCTAGACACGGCGATCCCCTCTCGGAGCTGACGACGGATGAACTGGGGAGAAAGTAAACTAACTTAAGGGGGGGGGGGTATCAACCCTACTTCCACCGGAAAAGGGAATACCCCAGGGTTGGGTGTAAGGTCATCACCGGCACATAGCCTCAGCCACCCAATTCTCACACACTCGCACTCTCGTGCGTAGTGTGATAAAGGGGTTCTCACGTCCATGAGCAAACCCCTATTCCGGCGCTCAGGGGACAGACGGACACAGATGCTACTCACCATTGTTAGTCTTGCACTGCGATCTTCCTCTCCACTTACAGGTCCCTGTAAGGAGGCAGAGCCCTCAAACTAGCTCTGTGTGTGTGGTGCGACAAAACTAAACACAAACTTAACAAACTTGGCCCTGCACGGTAACAACACACATCACGAATTACAATAACAGTGCAAGTAACTACCACGGTGCTGTCCCTTTGATTACCTGCTTCAGATCACCAGGGAGTGGACGCCGTACAGCCTGCCCACTTCCCGCACACTTACTTGGGACTACTGCCCCCTATTTATCCACAGGCCCGAGGCCTGGCTCTACCCTTGGGCCTAGCACCCGCCTAACTTGGTGCCCGTTGGGTTACCTGGGCCTAATGCCCAGGGTCATCTTATATCCCTAGCGGCCGCAAATTACCTAGGGCCTAGTGCCCACCTAACGTTGGGCAGGGTGGAGTGACCTGGGCCTAGCGCCCAGTACCACCCTTATTCATCTGGGCGGGGGGGAGCGCACCTATTGACTGGGCCTATAGCCCTCTTACTGTCCGATCTGGCCTATTGCCTGTACTTGCCCACTGGCCTATTGCCCACCTACCTTGCGCCACAGGCCTGTGGCCTGACTGTCCCCCACGGGCCTAGTGCCCGATCCCTGATGGTCTAGGGAGGAAAGGGGGGGGTGAGATAAGCCTCACTTAGACCTCACCTGGTCCAGGGACCTCCGGCGCCCTCTTCTGCCGCTGACCCGTCCTGGCCAGCAGCGCCGCCTCTGCCGTCTTTCTGAGTCCAGCCACCGCTGGACATTCTTCTCTTGGTGGCCGACATCTTCAGCAGCCACCGGAGCTCTTCTCCCCACCGCCGCCGTCTTCTTCGGTTCCGCCGCCTCTTCCTTCCGGCCCGCTCTTCGCCGCTCTTCCACGCAGCCTCCTTCTCCTCCGCGGTCCCGGCAGCGTCTTTCCCTATCTTCGGCTCCCACCCAGCATCTGATGTCACATGCCGGGGGCAGGGCCTATGACGCGGCGAGCGCCGATTGGCTCGCCGCACCCTCTTCTGATTGGCCGGCACCCTGCGAGCCGTGATTTCAAATCCCGCGGGCGGCGCTTCTCATTGACGGCCAAATTGGCGCCAAGTTTGAGACACCTCCGCGCCCGACGCCGCTGTAAGTCCGGTGCAGGGAAACAACCGATCCCTGCACCAGACACCCGCCGCTGCTGCACACCCAGTGCTGGGGATAGACAAGCTGCACCAGCGCTGTCCACCACTGTGCTCTGTAGGGGACGCAAATCCCGTGCCCACTGCCGTTGTGATGTGCCCTAGGACACATTCTACATTCAAACAAATGAGAGAGCGTATGGTTTCGGCATTTATACCAAGTAGAGAACTTCTGCTGTCCCGCTGATCTGCCCCAAGTCCCTGTTACAGTTGCATTGCAGGGAACTTGATATCTGGCAGTGGATGAGAAGGTTCTTGTAAAAAAGAAAGTGGATAGAGAGAGTTTTCCCCAACTTCTGCTGTTCACTGTCATATAGAATTATAGTGGCCGGTGAATGAAAGAGAGGGGGTACAGAGAGGAAAAGTAGGTGGTGAGCTGAGACTCCACAAAATTACTATTAATAAATATCTAACATTGACAATATTGTCTTCTGCTCTCAAAGGCATTGTGAAAACCAATAACCTTTCATAGTGAGTGATGGTTTGTCAAGTAATATTGGATATGTAAAATATTGCAATAAGGTTATGAATATGTTTCATTCATTGGCAGTACAATTGGGGTAATTCTGAGTTGATCGCAGCAGGAATTTTGTTAGCAGTTGGGCAAAACCATGTGCACTGCAGGGGGTGCAGATATAACATGTGCAGAGAGAGTTAGATTTGGGTGTGTTATTTTGCTTCTCTGCAGGGTAAATATTGGCTGCTTTATTTTTACACTGCAATTTAGATTGCAGATTGAAGCACACCACACCCAAATCTAACTCTCTCTGCACATGTTATATCTGCCTCCCCTGCAGTGCACATGGGGGGTCATTCCGAGTTGTTCGCTCGTTATTTTTTTCTCGCAACGGAGCGATTAGTCGCTAATGCGCATGCGCAATGTCCGCAGTGCGACTGCGCCAAGTAAATTTGCTATGCAGTTAGGTATTTTACTCACGGCATTACGAGGTTTTTTCTTCGTTCTGGTGATCGTAATGTGATTGACAGGAAGTGGGTGTTTCTGGGCGGAAACTGGCCGTTTTATGGGTGTGTGCGAAAAAACGCTGCCGTTTCTGGGAAAAACGCGGGAGTGGCTGGAGAAACGGAGGAGTGTCTGGGCGAACGCTGGGTGTGTTTGTGACGTCAAACCAGGAACGAAACTGACTGAACTGATCGCAGATGCCGAGTAAGTCTGGAGCTACTCAGAAACTGCTAAGAAGTGTCTATTCGCAATTCTGCTAATCTTTCGTTCGCAATTTTGATAAGCTAAGATACACTCCTAGTAGGCGGCAGGTTAGCGTGTGCAAAGCTGCTAAAAGCAGCTTGCGAGCGAACAACTCGGAATGACCCCCATGGTTTTGCCCAGCTGCTAACAAAGTTCCTGCTGCGATCAACTCAGAATTACCCCCAATATGTGATACATTCACTGATAATCCACATGGGAAAGGTACCACTTAATTTCCTGCAAAGGTTGTGCAATAAAATATGCAACACATTAATCTGAGTACTAGTTAGGTTATAAGTATAATACATTCATTAGTAACCCACATGAAAAAGGAAAACATCTAATTGCATACCAGATAGTGCAGTTAGGAATGAGGCACAAAATGGTAAATATAGGTTCCATGAAGGCTAAAGAAATTTACACCAAAGAGAAAAGGAATATGTTGCTAAAATAGAGTACAAAGCCACTATATGAGAGGTTTCTACAACAAAGAAAGCCACAATGGGCTATACGATACCAAGAGAGCAGGTGTGGGCCCAGAGGCGGCCCTAACCAATATGATGCTCTAGGCAAGATTTTGGCTGGTGCCCTCTAGCACCACTGCTGGTTCCGCCTCTGACCTTGCACCTCTTTCCCAGCACCATCACCCCTCACCCATAGCAGTCCTTGTACCCCCTATATTTTAAATAGGAACAGTTCACACATTTAACGCACAGCACAAAAAGGGGCATCTTCTTGCTGGGAAGGGGCATGGCCACACAATAGTAACCCCAATTCCAATTATGCCACACAGTACTGCAACTTTATTCACATTTTATCTTGCGATAGTGTCCATAATTCATATTACATCCCACAGTAGTATCACTTTACCTTATAAACGTTACTCCTCACAGTAGAGCCCCTTATTCACATTACATCACACTGAATTGCTCCTTATTCACATTACACCACACCTTATTGCTCTTTATTCACATTAGACGACACAGTAGTGCCCTTTCTATATGCAACGCCACATAGTAGAGCACCTTATACACATTAGTAATGCATTTATACACAATTCCACACAGTAATGCCCCTTACACATATGAGACACATTAATGTCCTTAGAAACATAATGCACCTTACACATTATGACAACCTTTATTAATGCCCTTTTACACATAATGTCCCTTACACATATGCCACACATTATTAATGCCCTTTTACACATAATGGCACACATAATGCCCCTACACATATGTTGCACATTATTAGTGCCGCTATACACATTATGACACACATACAGTAGTACCCTGTTACACAAATGCCACACATTAAAATTGCCCTTATACACATAATGACACACATAGTGGCCCTTTACACATATGTTGCACATTATTAATGCATTTTTACATGACACACATAATGCTCCTTACACATATTCCGAACACTACTGCACAACCAACCCACTCACATGTACACAGCACTCACACTTCCACTAACACTGTGACCTCTGCCTCTGTTTGGATACAGATGTGTCCTCCCAAATCTTGCATCAATGCTAACGTCCGGCACCTTTTTTTTTTTAATGAAAATGCATCTTATTTGCATTGCTATGTGGCTAGGATGCACAAGCAGCTTCTGCTGAATAAACTGATATGCAGCATGCCTATATACTGTGTGAGACTGTGGCTGTATCTGCATATGAAATGCTACATACAGAATATAGGCATGCCGCATATCATTTTAATCAACAGAAGCCGATGATGCCCCTAGGCATATCAAATGCCCTAGGCAATTGCCTAGTTTGCCTATGCCTATGGCCGGCTCTGTATGGGCTAGACCGTGCACCACTGTGTGGCTTGTTCACTGTGTACTGATTTTGAGACTGGTTCCCTTATTTACAGCCAGTGTGGGTGGGAGGGGCAATGGCAATTACCTGTAATTGAAGAGGACAGGTAGCTCGTTTGCACATTTATGTGCACTTCCTGTGTCCGAGTGCATCATAGCACTCTGAGATGCATCTGAGCTGTGCAGACTTACAGCTTACTTTAGGTTGTTTAGAATAAAATTAATTAATAATGTACTCATATTAATAAAGTGAAATATACTATTATTAATAAAGTTGTGTCAAAATGAGGTGTGTTGTATTGAAGGTAACAAAAAATAAAACAGAAAATATATATTGTTATTGCGATAAGTTGCAAGCCCTTATTGGATATACTGCATGAGCAGGAAAAATGTGACACATAAACACTAGTTTGCAGGAATCTATGACCTGCAAACTCTCTTTGTTCTAGGGAATAGGATTGCCACCTAGCAACAGCTAGTGGGTTAGGTGCAAGCCTCCCGACGGATCGCTGGGAAGGTATAGTGAAAGAAAACTTTCACTTACCTTCCGACAGCCTGGGGGAGCGGGGACAGAGCCGCGGGTAGCGGGCACGCTGGAACTCGTGCACGCATCACGGGAGCGCGCACACACCACCGGGCATGCGTGCGCGTGCACCCTATAAGGCACTAGGCTCCCGCCCAGAGGCGTCACTAGGGTTGGTGTCACCCGGTGTGGTAACTCACGGTGTCACCCCCCATGCCACCCTCCCGTATCACAATACACGGAACCCTTAGTTATGTTTTTGTACTAGTTTTCACATTATAACACACAGAATGAGTCAAAAATCACATTATAGCACACTGCATGAGCCAAAATTCACATTTTAGCACACGGCATAAGCCGAAATTCACATTATAGCACACTGAATGAGCCGAAATTCACATTATAGCACATGGTATGAGCCGAAATTCACATTATAGCATACTGTATGAGCCGAAATTCACATTACAGTACACTGAATGAGCCGAAATTCACATTACAGCACACGGTTTAAGCCGAAATTCACATTATAGCACACTGTATGACACAAAATTCAGGGAGAGTGACAGCAGGGACAGGGACAGAGAGACAAGGAAAGTGACAGCAGGAGCAGGGAGAGTGACAGCAGGGACATAGGAACAGGGAGAGTGACAGATTGACTGGGAAAGTGACAACAGGGACAGGGAGAGTGACAGATGGACAGGGAAAGTGACAGCAGGGACATAGGGACAGAGAGAGGGACAGCAAGGGCACATAGTAGGGACTAGGGCGAGAGAAAGGCAGCAGGGTAAGATTACCTATTTAGCAGCGGCGGTGCTGAGGATGCTGTGGTCTGCGGGGCGGTGGATGAGATGGCTGTGATTGGCATGGTGCAGAGGAGGCGGAGGTGCAGAGAAGGACTGAGGGCAACGGTGGGGTGGCTGAGGGCAGCGCCGGTGTAGTGGAGGAGGAGGCAGAGGGCGGCGGCGGTGCAAGGAGGAGGAGGCTGTGGTCGGCAGCACTGCAGCTCCTATGACCGCGGCGCTACTATTTTGCGGACCGGCAGCCAATCAGGAGCGGCCGCGTGGCAAGAGCTCAATGTGGCGGCGGAGGTATTCAGACTCATACATACATATATATATATATATATATATACACACATATGTATATATATATATATATATATATATATATATACACACACACACTCAAAACATTTTTTTTTATTCAAAACATTTTTTTTTACTCAAGTAATAATGGTTTATAATGTAATTGTAAACTGTAAAACATTGAATCAAACATACACACCCTCTCTCAGCTGAAACAGCTCACAGCCAGCCAGAGAAGAAGGCAATGAGGTGCGCACTTTAGTCCCTGCAGTACAGCTCCCTCTGGTAACGGCCGTCCTCCCTGCCCAGCAAAGTCTCCTCCCATTCTCCCTCCCAGCAAGGCATGCGGTGCAGGCGTGCGTATGACGTCACTCGTGACGTACAGCACCCGGCAACAGTTTATAGCTCATCACCATGGTGATAGTAGTACGGACCCGGTCACCGTGGCGCCGCGGCGGTGTACAGGCGGGCCGGTGTGTATATCATCGCTGTCCGGTGATGAAGTCGGCGGGGGTGCGGTGCTGGGGAGGAATAAGTGTGGGTGCAGCCGCAGACGTATCTGTGGATGGGTGTGCGGGTGTGCAGCTCTTTTTGGTGTCACCCCATTGAAGGGTGACACCTGGGTGCGGGCCGCACCCCCCGCACCCCCCTCATGACGCCTCTGCTCCCGCCCCCTGACGGTAGATTATACGGAAGTTTACAGATGGCAATCCCAACTGGAACAAGAGAGAAAATTTAGAGGGGTAAGATCACCTTAGCTCCTCTAACCTAGTAACGAAGGACACAGGAGACCATATAGATGCAGAAACAAATGTGTTTACTAGAAACCTTTCAACAGTAATACAGGTGATAAGAAAAACAACTGGCAATGGCCAAAGAAAGAACTGTTATCCTGCTTTTGAAATTAGCACATAAACCAAACTCCTGCAAACTTGTAGAGTCCCTTAAAGATATTTGTAAGGCTATTTCTGATCTTTAGGTTGCTGCGTCTGCAGCTGTTTCTTCTGACCTTTTGGAGCGCCTGAAATCCAAAGAGAAAATAGGCATAATTAATGACTGTTGTTAGAGATAGACCTAGCAAGGTATAGGGTGGGTAGGGTGGGAGCTGTTGCTAGGTGGCAATCCTATTCCCTAGAACATAGAGAGTTTGCAGGTCATAGATTCCTGCAATCTAGTGTTTGTTCGTCAGGAGGCTTGCCACCTAGCAACATCTGGTGGGTAGACTACCACATACCTGGTAGTTGATCTAAGGAATTCTATCCTTTGAGTATCAGAAGGCCTCCAATAATGTTTCACGAAGGTACAAGTGGACGACCAACTTGCGGCCTGCATTATGGATTGTAATGTTATGCCTCTAGCCATTACCGAGGTGACGGCGGCTCCGCAGATGGAGTTTCCCTTGAAAATGGGGGTATCTATTCCCAAGCTTTGCATGGCAGAAACTATCCAACCCCTGATTGTAGAGTGTCTGGCCGGGCGAAAAGGCTTTCGGCATGTGATAAAAAGGCTAGAAATGTCATCTCTCCATGGAGCTGTTGTTGCAAGATAAGCGGATTAGCACTCAACTATGCAAAGATCCGTGTCTGACTGGTCTTTGACTAGATCAAACTCCACCAAAGGGTTTCGAATGGAGCTGGTCTTTGTGTGACCTTGTAGGACGATATGGAAATCCATTGGAGTGGTTGTCATCCAGGGTTCGGATGTGTCTATTAAGTAAAGTTTGGCCCCTCTAGCTGTGAAAACTAGTGTTAGTAGTGAAGCCAGTTTTCTAGAAAGATTGGAGATGTTGAAATCTATAGGGATTGTGGCTAAGTAGTTTAAGATAAGGATTAATGTCCAACGTGGAAGAGTATCGCAGACATGGTGGCCTAGACAAGAAAATATCTTTGAGTAATCTAAGGTACATCTTGTTTTCCGTAAGCCCTGGGATGAGAAGAGCTAGGGCTGAGCCATACGACCGTATGGTGGTGGATACCAGGCCTGACTTAAACTTAACGGCCAGGAAGTCTAGCGCTAAGTTAGGTTCCAAAAGAGAAGCTAAAGGAGGATTCTGAGAAGCCTGCGAAGACATAAACTCATTTATGATGGACTGGTACCTGGATTTTGTTCTGGGTCTAAGGGAAGCATTTATCAAGGCTACTGAGGAGGCCGAGAGCTTAGTGGTGGTCAGCAACCGAGTAATGTCGCTATCCACATGCAATGTGGAAGTTCCTGAAGGAAGTCGGGAGTCCCTTGGAAACAATCCCTGGACATGCCTAGGGGAAGCTTGGGTCCTTTGCGAAGAGGGTTGATCAAGGGGAACCAAACTCGGGAAGGTCAAACAGGGTAAACCAAGACGATATATACAAAATAATGAAGCGCTGTCCAAATCAATATATATTTAAAACATGTAACATTTAATTAACAATTACAAGACAAACATGAATCACACGGCCGGTGTTTGTTCTGATATCACTTAAAACATATATAATATATGTGATAAATAATGTAGCCACTCCGGAATAATTATGCTTAATTGGTGGGCTGAATGTTAGTAGCCATTAGCATGCCATAATGGAAAGCGAAGAAAGTTTAAAAGCATGAAACTCTTTCAGCTGATAATTTGATTATGGTTCAAAGCTTGAAATTTGTTAGTAGCAAGCGTATTAGTGCAGGAATCTCCTTGCTTAATTGTAACAATTGCAGACAGTTTTTAGTATATTATTGTACTTATCGGTCCAGCGTGGCCACGCTAAACAAACAGCAGCTCGGCGTGTCTTCAGACCGTAGTGTGGTTTAGCCGGGGTGACGTCTCACTCCTTGTACTCCAGCCAGGTCCTCACGCTTGCGGTGCTGGTTGTAAGCAACAATTGATCCCAGCCGAGGATGGCACTCCTCTAACGCGTTTCCCCGCCTTTGTGCAGCTCGGCGGCTTCTTCAGAGAGAATAAATGAATGAATGGTGCTGTCTTACACCGCTCTGTATTTAACGGAGTCCAGGAACCTCCCTCTCTTTCCTGTTTCCGTAGGTCGCGCATGCGCACTCCGTGCGTTCCAATCATGCGTTCCATCAAACGTTTTCATGGTTGTTATGGTATCATTTCCTGTTTATATCAATCTCGTGTTTTGCCCATTGATATATATTACTTATGTGGCATTATTTAAAAAACAAGTATCAGTTTACTGTACACACATCAATCATTAATTATTAGGCTATATATCAATCATCATCGCAATTTTCCACACCACTGATATATTCAATCTATCTCAGTTCAAATTAAAAAAATTTAAAATATATATATATAAATAATAATACTCATAATAATTATAATGATTATAATAATAACCACCATAGTTATCACATGATTTTCAAACAATCAAAAAAATAATGATATTTTATTAATTCATTATATCACATCAAATGATATATCTGGAGACTATGATAACAATTAAGATGGTATTACATATACATAGACATATATATGTGCATATACATCTAAATATACACGCACATATATATATAGAAGGAAAGCCAATCATAAGAAACAATTGATTGGAACGCACGGAGTGCGCATGCGCGACCTACGGAAACAGGAAAGAGAGGGAGGTTCCTGGACTCCGTTAAATACAGAGCGGTGTAAGACAGCACCATTCATTCATTTATTCTCTCTGAAGAAGCCGCCGAGCTGCACAAAGGCGGGGAAACGCGTTAGAGGAGTGCCATCCTCGGCTGGGATCAATTGTTGCTTACAACCAGCACCGCAAGCGTGAGGACCTGGCTGGAGTACAAGGAGTGAGACGTCACCCCGGCTAAACCACACTACGGTCTGAAGACACGCCGAGCTGCTGTTTGTTTAGCGTGGCCACGCTGGACCGATAAGTACAATAATATACTAAAAACTGTCTGCAATTGTTACAATTAAGCAAGGAGATTCCTGCACTAATACGCTTGCTACTAACAAATTTCAAGCTTTGAACCATAATCAAATTATCAGCTGAAAGAGTTTCATGCTTTTAAACTTTCTTCGCTTTTCATTATGGCATGCTAATGGCTACTAACATTCAGCCCACCAATTAAGCATAATTATTCCGGAGTGGCTACATTATTTATCATATATATTATATATGTTTTAAGTGATATCAGAACAAACACCGGCCGTGTGATTCATGTTTGTCTTGTAATTGTTAATTAAATGTTACATGTTTTAAATATATATTGATTTGGACAGCGCTTCATTATTTTGTATATATCTTTGTGTATTTGTTTGTGAGGTTGGCAGTGACCTCTGGGTGAAGCAGCAGTCCTAAATCATTGATATTCAACATCATTGTAATTATTATCAGCGCCCAGTATTTGCTATACTGTTTTTTCTTGTAAACCAAGACGAGCTGAGACACTCTGTCTGTCTTGATCTTGTGAAGTACCTTCAGTAGCATAGCTGGAGGAAGGAAAGCATATGGGAGAATCAGATCTGTCCACGGAAAGGACATCGCATCCGTGTGGAGAGCCCCTTGAGTCCAGATTTTGTACACAAAGGTTGGGACCTGTGTGTTCGATGGAGTTGCAAATAGGTCTACCTGTGGTTGACCAAAGGTTTTCACAATACTGATGAAAATTTCCGGTCTTAGAGATGCCCGATCCAGTGTTAATTTTTTCCTGGATAAGGAGTCGGCTAACTCGTTCAGCTCTCCTGGGACGTATGTTGCGGAGAGGAGTATGGACCGTTCCACCGCCCAGTTCCAGATGTCTATTGCTTCTTGGCAGAGAATCAGGGATCGAGTACCTCCAATTTTGTTGAGGTAGGACACTACAGTTCTGTTGTCTAGACAGAGGAGGACTGAGTTGTCCCGGAAGAACTAGAGAGGAGGAAAGTGCTAACTTCGCTGTCCTCAATTCTAAGAGATTGATGTGCGCTGTTGATTCTTGAGTGGACCATTTTCCCCTTACCGCCCGGTCTCTTGTAAATGCTCCCCAACCCGAGAGGGATGCATCTTATGTGATGACCATGTCTGGAGGAGGAGGTAGGAGAGGTCTGGGAGATGGCAGTGGAAGGTACCTCCAACTGCGAACCTCTTTGAGAACTATGGAGGTCATTCCGAGTTGATTGCTCGCTAGCAGTTTTTAGCAGCCGTGCAAATGCATAGTCGCCGCCCACAGGGGAGTGTATTTTCGCTTTGCAGGAGTGCGAACGCCTGTGCAGCAGAGCGCCTGCAAACACATTTTGTGCAAAACAAGACCAGCCCTGTAGTTACTTATCCTGTGCGAAGATTGCTGCGACGAGTGACACGGTAATGACGTCAGATACCCGCTCAACAAACGCTCGGCCACACCTGCGTTTTTCCAAACACTCCCAGAAAACGGTCAGTTGACACCCAGAAACGCCCTCTTACTGCAATCTCCTTGCGATCGGCTGTGCATTTGGAATCGTCGCTAGAACCAGTGCAAAACCACATAGGACTTTGTACCCATACGACGCGCGTGCGCATTGCGGTGCATACGCATGCGCAGATTAGCCATTTTTTTAACTGATCGCTATGCAGCGAACAATGGCAGCTAACGATCTACTCGGAATGACCCCCTATGGGTGTCAAGAGGATTTTGTCTGACCAAGTCCATCCTCGACGAAGGAGAGCTGAAAGAAAAATCTGAGAGTGTCTGCAGATCTAAAGACCTCATTTTCCCTATCACTCTGGCCAAGTCTCTCAGCGAGAAACGATGTTTGAGGGTTCGAGTTACGAAGTCTTGAATGTCTTTCCACTTGTCTGGGGGAACTGCTATCGAGAAGAAGAGGTATCTATCAAGAAACCCAGAAAAACAATTGACTGGGTAGGTGTTAACATGGACTTGTCATAATTTATAGTAAACCCTAGCTTCTGGAGGAGAGAAAGAATGAGCTCTTTGTGAAGCAGAAGGGTTTTTTGGTCTGAGTGGACTACTAACAAGTCATCTAGGTAGATTATACAACGGATTGCTTTCTGGTGAAGGTGAGAGATCACTGCTTTCATAAAACGAGTGAATGTATAGGGGTGTTGGAAAGGCCGAAGACCATGACTGTCCACTGATAGAGAACGTCTTTCCATAGGAACCTTAGAAGTCTTCTGTGGTTTGGGTGCATTTGAATTGTTTGAAAGACCTCCTTGAGATCTATTTTGATACAGAAATCATTCTTTGTTAGTAGGAAAGGTATGTCGGGTAAGCCCACCATACGGAAGGAATGAGGTTTTATGTGTCGGTTGAGAGATTTGAAATTTAAGACTGGTCTGTATGAACCGTCCTGTTTCCTGACAGGAAAAAGGTGACTGATCCAGCCTCTTGTGGAAGTGTCTGCCAACTCTATCTTGCCTAGCTGCACGGCAAGGGATAGGACTCCATCTAATAACTGACTGGCGTTTTTTGAACAGGGAAAAATCTGTTGTGGAAAATGCAAAAGGGGGAGGGATAGACCTTTTTCCACGATTTTTAGCAACCACCTGTCTGTGGTAATCTGCCTCCAGGAGGCTATTGCCTGGGAAAGACAAGGCAGAGGTTGTAAAGTAAGGTGACTTACTGTATCCTCTGTCTTTTCTGGGGGCATATGTGCCGCCGGATCCCGTGTCCGGGAAGGGCCACCTCTGTGAGCTCTGGGAGCGCCTCTGTAGTCTCGGGTCGAACTGCTGGCTCCCGCAGGACGTCCCTCCTGATGAAAGGGCCGCCTGGATGGCTGAGGTCCTTTATGGTCTGCAAAGGATTTGCAAGCTTTATAGCGTACCTTCACTTTGTCTATGAAGTCGGGTCCGAAAAGGTCAGAATCTATCAGATTTGGGACGTCTCCTGGTCTGTGTGTTAGGTTAGTTAGCCCTGCATTAGCTAGCCAGCGAGTTCTACGTGAGTTTGATATGAAATCAAATGAAATCAAATCAAAAATTCTATGCTTTTCCGTTGGAAGGTCGTGGGATCTGAACAATTTCTTTTGAGCCGTAAGAACAACCTTCCAACAGAAAAGCATAGAATTGACTACAAGATTAAGGGAACGAGGATATAGCCACTGAACTATAAAAAAAGCAAAATGGCACACCTCCCGAACTCCAAGAGAAACCTTAATTTTCCCAAAGAATAACAGTCAACAATCAGCAAGAAGGGATAAAGAAGATACGAATACAATGAGATTTATCGGCACTTTCTGCAGGGAATGGAGAGAAATACAGCAATCCATCCAAAGACACTGGCCAGTTCTTCTCCTTGATAAAGATCTAGCTGATGAATTGGGTGAAAAGGTGTCCATAAGCTGGAGACGTTCGAAGAAACTTAGGGATAAACTAACCCGCAGTCACTTCACTGCTAATCCAAAGAAAAAACAGACAGAGGATCTTTTTTTCTGTGGGTCCTGCAAAGCGTGTCAACATGAGAAAAACATACAAAGTATCAGATCGATATGGTGAAGAAAGGACAATTGAACAATTCATCAACTGCAATGCTATTGGGGTTGTCTATTGTATCTCATGCAGTTGTAAAATGAAGTATGTTGGAATTACCACGAGAGCCTTAAAACAACGTATCCTAGAACATGTGGGATCAGTGAAAAATGCCTGAGCAGACTTACAAAAAATGAGGAAACTTACATCTGTGGCACGCCACTTAGGCACCATCAGAGCAACCCATTGGAACTACAAGCCTTTGGTCTGGAAAAAATTAATTTGGGTATCAGAGGTGGTGACCTAATGCAAGAACTCATCAAACGCGAATCCGAATGGACTTTCAGACTGGATAGCCTTGCACCAAGAGGGATGAATGAGCACATCAATTATGGAGTGTTCATCTAACCCATCCAGTCCTCAAACAGAGGACATGCAAACGTAACATAACTCCTCCAAATGTAGATTTAAACAACAGACCCTTCAAAATAAGACCTGAATCTAATCTCTTTCTAATTTATAAATTATCTTATTCAACTATTCACTTACCTGGTTACATTATCCCTATCCTTTTAACTCACCCACATGTTATACAAATTACCCTCACAATTACTCCATATTGACCCAGGGGCGTTTTAAGAGAGGAGGGGACCCTCCGTCGCGGGCCCCCTCCTCTCCGGCAGCAGTAGACTCTGGCATAATGCGCATGCGCAGGTCTCCGGGAACATGGCAGCCGCGCATTGTTCCCGGGGACACCTTCAGTGCGCATGCGCAAATCACTCAGAATTGGCCGTGGCGGACATTTTCCGAGTGATTTGTGCCCGCACACACTGGGTGCAGTGTGTGCAGTGTGGACCCCCCTGGACCCAGGGGCCCGTGTGCACCGCACACACTGCACCCATTATAGAAACGCCAATGTATTGACCATTATCTCAACAAATCCCCCCCCCCCTGCTTCTGCAATCACACATCACACCTCCAGGGCAGTCGAGAGCCGGACTGGGCCCAGGTACTTTTCAAGGGGCGTGGCCTAATCACAAGAGGTGTGGCCATGTACCCTTAGGAAAAAAAAACTGAAAAAATTGTATTTTAAGTACCTCCATGGCCACACTGCAGCCCAGTACACAGCAGCGTGTGCTGGGCTGAGGAGAAGAGCTGCAGCTGCTGCTGCCAGGTAAGGGGGAGGGGGCATGGGCCCCTACTGGACCCTCACTGGGACCCTCCATCAGACCTGGTCCCGGGTAATTTGTACCCTCTCCCCCCCTCTCTCGACACCACTACACACCTCCACACTATATCCACATCACATCTATACCCATTTACTCCAATAGCACAACATTTAACAATCAGCAGTTGCTACCTCATACACTACATACCTCACATTGCCCCCATCCCACATAATGCGATTAGTTACCCAACTTAGATCCACAGTATTGCACTTTGCATCAATGGACTTTAGTCACAGCACTTTATGTGTCACATTTTTCCTGCTCATACTGTATATCCAATAAGGGCTTGCAACTTATCGCAGTAACAATATATATTTTCTATTTTATTTTTAATTTTTTTTACCTTCAACATCACACCTCATTTTGCCACAACTTTATTAATAATAGTATATTTCACTTTATTAATATTAGCACATTATTTATTAATTTTATTCTAAACAACTAAAGTACTGTAAGCTGTAAATCTGCACAGCTCAGTGCTACGTTAATCACTTACATTACTGTACAAACAACCAGTAGCTACCAAGGGACCAGTGCATAGTGTGGAGATCGACGCGGCCCCGGTTGCCTAACAACTTTACACGTCCCCCTACGCGATGACGCAACCACATCAACGACGCAGAGATTTACGTGACCCTCGTCACTTAACAACGGGGAGACACATTCGGCAACGAGTGCGATGAGGCGCACTTTGTTGTCCAGCAATATGGCACATTTCAGAGCTCTGTGACGCGCTCTGACCAGCCGAAAGTTGCTGCCCGGCAATGGGGGATACATCTGGTAAACAGCGCAATGTGACACGCTGGTTACTTAGAAACATGATGAATCTCAGAGTGCTATGATGCACTCGGACACAGGAAGTGCACATAAATGTGCAAACGAGCTACCTGTCCTCTTCAATTACAGGTAATTGCCATTGCCCCTCCCACCGACACTGGCTATAAATAAGGGAACCAGTCTCAGAATCAGTACACAGTGAACAAACCACACAGTGGTGAAACGGCCCGTCTGTGAACTAGTGGAGCCAGACAGTGCACGGTCTGGTCCACACCTGCTCTCTTGGTATCGTATAGCCCATTGTGTTAGGCGCGGCGGTCTTCGGCCGTGCCCTGACTGAGCAGCGGTCACGGCCGCCGCGCCTCTCTCCTTCCCTGTCCCCCGCACGGCACCTAGCAACGCCAGGACGCCGTGCGCACGATAGCCGCCGGGTCCCTGGCAACGCAGGACGCCGTGTGTGCAGGGCCGCCGGGTGCATAGCAACGGGGGCGCCACAGGTGGACCGCGTTCCCCGTTGCTAAGAATAGTTAATTAGGTTGCTCGTGCAGCAGGGCAGCTGCACGGCAACTAGTAATTAGGGTCTGGGGCTGGTCCTGTTGGCCCTCCTTTTATTGGCCAGCAGGGCCTTTTTATTTGAGCCAGCACACTGCAGCCCCGCCGGTGATAGCTTCTTGTATGCTGTTCCTACCTTGCAGAACTCTGTTCCTGTCAGCCGTGTTTGGTGGATATTGCTCCCTGCCCTTTGGTACTTTGGAGGTCCGAAGCCGGTCCTGGGAATCCTTCTAGTCCTTGCGAACCTGTTTGTCATCTGGGGTTCTCGCCCGGTTTCGTGAGTAGCGGCTTCTGCCGCGTGTTACGGCCTATGCCGCTTAGTGTTTACTTTACTGTGAATTGGTGCATTTGCGGAGGTTTCCGCTTTCACTGTCCTCCCCGGAACTCGGCGGTGCCGTGTAGGGGAGTGGACAGTGGTTTCTTTGTAGTTCTTTTTCCTTTGGCGGCGTGCCGCACATACGTTTAGTTTTTAGGTAGTTTATAGCCCCTAGCGTGGTTGTTTCAGTTAGAGGTCCCCTTGTTATTACCCTGTCTCAGTTCACGCCTTGTCTCTCTTTAAGACCTGAGGGGGCATCGGAGTTGGGCAGACCTAATCCGCCCTTCAAACGCGGCTGCCATGGGCCCAAGAAACCATAGTCGTTCAGGCGTGAATTGATAACACGGGTAAGACAACGGAGGTAGGGTGCTAGGGGCTATTTCCTTCCCATTTCCCAATCCCAGCATTCCGTCTTGGTGCTCAGGACTCACTACATAAGATCTCCCCTGTCTTGAGCATCATGATCGTAACATTATCACCGGCCAACATAAAAAAAAAAAAAGGGGTTTAATTTTTTCCGTTGTATTGGTGGGCCTAGAAATTCGGCCTCATGAATCCGGCAGGTTTAGGGCCAAACCCCAGTCAGCTTTTGGTTAACCAAATACAGGAATTAACTTAGATGGTTCAGGACCTTACTCTTCGGGTGAGATCGCAGGAAGATCTTTTGCGAGCCTCCCCGAGTATGGTTCCAGAACCAAAGATGCATTTACCTGACCGTTTTTCAGGTCACCGAAAGGATTTTTGTAATTTTAAGGAAGCTTGTAAGCTTTATTTTCGTTTAAGGCCCCGTTCCTCTGGTACTGAGTCTCAGCGGGTCGGGATTGTGATGTCTCTACTTCAGGGTGATCCACAGACCTGGGCGTTTGGGCTAAGAGCGGATGATGCTGCTTTGTTATCAGTAGACACCTTTTTTAAATCCTTAGGCCTCTTATATGACGACCCAGATAGAGAAGCATCAGCTGAGAGTCACCTGCGTGCCCTTAAGCAAGGCAAAAATCCAGCAGAGGTGTATTGTACCGAATTTCGCCGTTGGTCGAACGACTGTGGCTGGAATGACCCGGCCCTGCGCAGTCAGTTTCGCCTCGGACTGTCGGAAGTGATTAAAGACAGTCTCCTTCAGTACCCCGCTCCTGAGACTCTAGACAAACTCATGGAGCTCGCTATTAAAATTGATCATCGTCTCCGAGAGCGGAGGGCTGAAAGAGGAACAACTTTTAGGCCTAATCCATGTGTATATACTTTTCCTGAGGACGTCGAGGAGCCCATGCAAATGGGTCTCTCCCGGCTGTCCCCAGAGGAAAGAACCAGAAGGTTAAGTTCTGGTCTTTGTTTGTATTGTGGTGGTAAGGGACATATCACACGTAACTGCCCGAACAAGCCGGGAAACGCTCTGACCAAGTGAATTGTGAGGGGGTTCACTTAGGTCTGCAGTTAATCTCCTCTAATAATTCTCTATTAGTTCCGGTAAAGATTTCCTTTGGCAGCCTCAGTTCATTGGTGTCGGCCTTCGTCGACAGTGGAGCTGCAGGAAATTTTATGTATTTAGCTTGGGCTAAGGCTTTAGGCGTTCCACTTATACCCTTAGATAGACGTATCACCATGCACAACTTGGATGGGGGTCCGCTTTCCAATGGGGTTATTACTCACCGCACACCTCCAGTATTGCTGTCAGTGGGGGCCCTACATTCAGAAGAAATAGAATTTTACCTTACACATTGTCCGGCAGTTCCAGTAGTTTTGGGTCACCCCTGGCTTGCCTTTCATAATCCCACCATAGATTGGCGGTCTGGGGAGATTTCCCAATGGGGTCCTTTTTGTGTTAAGGAGTGTATTTCCAATCCTGTCCGGGTTGTGGCAGTTACCCCAGAACTTATTCCTCTGGAATATCAGGATTTTGCTGATGTGTTCTCCAAGGGTAATGCGGACGTTCTGCCTCCCCATCGGTCCTATGACTGCGCTATAGATTTAGTTCCCGGGGCCACTTTACCTAAGGGGAGATTATATGCCCTCTCCGGGCCAGAAACCACGGCTATGGATAATTATATCCAGGAAAGCCTGAAAAAAGGCTTCATTAGGCCTTCGAAATCTCCTTTGAGTGCAGGATTATTTTTTGTTGAGAAAAAAGATGGGTCGCTCAGACCATGTATTGATTTTCGGGCTCTGAATAAAATTTCTGTTAAAAACACCTACCCTTTGCCTTTGATTTCAGTACTTTTTGATCAGTTACGCTCTGCCGTTATCTTCTCAAAAATCGATCTTAGAGGAGCTTACAATCTCATCCGAATAAGATCTGGGGATGAGTGGAAGACGGCTTTCAGCACACAGTCGGGTCATTATGAATACCTGGTGATGCCCTTTGGGTTGTCAAATGCTCCTGCGGTATTTCAAGACCTCATCAATGATGTTCTTCGTGACTTTCTTGGAAAGTTTGTTGTCGTTTATTTAGACGACATTTTGATTTATTCTGAGTCTATGGAACAACATATTACCCATGTGCGTCTGGTTCTTCAAAAACTACGGCAGAATCATTTATACGCAAAACTAGAGAAATGTGATTTTCACATCACGGAAGTGTCCTTCTTGGGGTATATTATTTCTCCCCAGGGATTTTTCATGGAACCGAAAAAACTCCAGACCATCCTTAATTGGGCGCAACCCACAAATTTAAAAGCAATTCAGCGCTTTTTAGGGTTTGCAAACTATTATAGGCGGTTCATTCATACCTTTTCTGATTTGGTCGCTCCTATAGTAGCATTGACTAAAAAAGGAGCGGACCCTTCCAATTGGTCGCCTGCAGCCGAGTCTGCCTTTCGGGCCTTAAAACAGGCCTTTGTCTCGGCTCCTGTTCTCAGGCACCCTAACCCGGAGCTCCCCTTTATAGTCGAGGTAGATGCCTCAGAGGTTGGAGTGGGGGCTATCCTATCTCAGGAAGATCCGGAGTCTCAGGAATTACACCCTTGTGCCTTCATGTCCAGGAAATTCTCCTCCGCAGAATCCAACTATGACGTTGGTAATCGAGAATTGCTGGCAGTTAAATGGGGTTTCGAGGAGTGGAGGAATTGGCTGGAGGGAGCTAGGCATACTATTACAGTGTTTACTGACCATAAGAACCTGCAGTATATTGAGTCAGCTAAACGGCTTAATGCTCAGCAGGCACGTTGGGCATTGTTTTTTACTCGTTTCAGGTTTATTATCACCTTCAGGCCCGGCTCCAAAAATACTAAAGCTGATGCCCTGTCACGTTGTTTTCTTCCGGTTCACAATAACCATCCTGCTACTACCCCCATAGTTCCATCATCTATCATCCGGGCAGGCCTCACACAGGATTTATTTACTCAGTTAGTCCAGCTTCAACAGCAGGTTCCTAAACCGACTCCTGCTGATCGTCTCTTTGTCCCTGAATTTCTGAGAGGCACTGTTTTAGCTGAGTTTCATGACAACAAAGTCTCTGGTCATCCAGGTGTCTCTAAGACCTTGGAGTTAGTCTCTCGCTCGGTGTGGTGGCCTAGTCTTTCTAAAGATGTAAGGGAATTTGTCCATTCCTGTCAGGTTTGTGCACGGCATAAGGTTCCTCGTTCATTGCCGATCGGGCAACTCGTACCTTTAGCCGTTCCTCTCAGGCCATGGTCACATATATCCATGGATTTCGTGGTGGACCTTCCTCTTTCAGCCGGATTTCGAGTCATTTGGGTGGTAGTAGATCGTTTTAGTAAGATGGCTCATTTCATTGCTCTTCCCCGATTACCCTCTGCTCAAGGGTTGGCAGTCTTGTTTCTCCGTCATGTGTTCAGGCTCCATGGGTTGCCCAGGGATATTGTCTCTGATCGGGGTCCGCAATTCATTGCTCGTTTCTGGAAACGTTTTTGTGCCTCATTAAATATGAAACTCTCTTTAACATCTTGGTACCATCCACAATCTAACGGACAAACCGAACGAGTTAACCAGTCATTAAAACAGTATTTACGGTTGTATTCGGCCAAACTCCAGAATGATTGCTCTGAATTTCTTCCGTTAGCCGAATTTGCTTATAATAACTCTTGTCATTCTTCCACCAAGGAGTCCCCATTCTTTTCAGTCTTTGGCTTTCATCCTAGAGCCAACTCTTTTTTTCCTCATTCTCCAGTCTCCTCGTTGACCTTAACCTCCCATCTCAGAACAATTTGGAGAAAGGTGCACCTTGCCTTGAGAAAAGCTGCCTTCCGAGAAAATAAATTTTCTGATAGGCTCCGACGTCCTTGCACTTTTAAGGTGGGAGATAAGGTATGGTTGTCAACTCGCAACATCAAGCTCCGACAACCTTCGGCCAGATTGGGACCCAAATTTATTGGACCATTCCTTATCATTAAGAAGGTCAACCCAGTTGCTTTTCGGCTACGCTTGCCAAGATCTCTCAAAATTGGCAATACTTTTCACTGTTCTCTTTTGAAACATTATTTTTCTTCCAGGAGATTTCCTCGGAGGACTTCCCAGGGTAGATCTCCGGTGGATGTTCAGGGGCAACAAGAGTTCTTGGTGGAAAAGGTTTTAGATTCTAAGCTTTCTCGGGGTCGGCTCTATTTTTTGGTCCACTGGAAAGGTTATGGCCCTGAAGAAAGATCTTGGGTGTTGGATAAAGATTTACATGCTCCCAAGCTGAAGAGGATTTTCTTTCAGGAGTATCCTCAGAAACCTGGCTCTAGGGGTTCTTTAACCCCTCCTCTGTCAGGTCCGGGTGTTTTTGTGAATCCATTAACCCGGGACCAACCACAGGTGTAGGTGCTGGGGTATGAAGAAAGCAGGGAGGACGAAGAAAGTTCCGTTTCATATATTTATTAAAAATAACAATTCAGTAAAGAGTTAAATGACAAGTTGTTAATCATCATATTATACTGAAGTATTGCAGGAATGGCAGAAATAATATGCAGGATAAATCTCAAAAACAAATAAAAGAAATGTTCATGGAACTGTATATAAAACAAGCTGATGAATAAATGTTGAATTGTCCAAATATAAACAAGCTTTGATGCTGAACTGCAAAATGTGTTTAACTGGGTAATGCAGACATGAAGAAATAACTGTAAGGATTTGCAATGAAGTTTTGAGAGTTAACTGAGAGGCTGTGAAGAATTATCCTTGTTATGGTAACATAAAAAATAAAAGTACAGAATTGGGTTACTTGCGGGTTCCGGAGATCACTGTGAAAACTGTAGCAGATGACAAGGTGATGAACGGGTTAAATGCAGAGTAGAACAAACGAACAGCTGAGGGTAGTGGAATCCTCCAAACTTTGTATGGTTGAAGGCAGGCAGACAAGGTAACCTCATGCAAGACTCTGGGAATCCAACTGTTTCCAGTAGGTGTGCAATTAACTGACAGCACAGCGGAGAGCCGGTGGATCTTTAGCAGTGAAGGCTGCAGACGGACCTCTGGGAACGGAGGCGATATCTGGACCACGGGAATCACACAGGAATGCACGGAGAGAGCTCAGAGCTAGAGCACAGCGTTGATACAACAAAGCACTGGCCCAGAGTAACATAATCCCAGCCTACTTAAAGGCAGCACAAGCACGGGATTGGCTTACACCTGCCCACAGGTGTTTTCACAAGTGCTCTGTATTACCTATTTGGTCTCCAACATGGCCACCTCCTATACAGCAGACACACCGCAGTGCCTTAGGCCATTTGGTCCCCGCACTCCCAGTTCCCAGACTCTGCATTACCTGTGCCACTGATCACGCCGCGTCCCCACACGGGCGCACAGCACCGCGAGCAACCGCACTGGCAACGGACGAACCCCAGAACCCGCAGAGGTGAGAGACCGGTTCGTGACAGTACCCCCTCTTCTAAGGGTGGTCTTCGAACACCTTTGAACCTTATCAGGATTTTTGGAGAAGTATTTCTGTACCAGTCTTGGAGCATGATCATCTTCAGAAAAAACCCAGGATCTCTCCTCCGGACCGTAACCCTTCCAGTCGACCAAAAACTGTAAACGTCCATATCGGGAACGTGAGTCCACAATCTCTTTAACTTCAAATTCCTCATCCTGCAAAGAGTGAACTTTAAGAGATTTGGACTGGGTAGTACGGAATTTATTGAGAATCAAAGGTTTCAATAAAGATGTATGAAAGGCGTTAGGAATTCTCAAAGACGGTGGCAACTTGACTTTGTATGACACAGGATTGAGTACCTTTACAATGGGAAATGGACCAATAAACTTGGGAGCAAATTTCTTAGAAGGAACTTTGAACCTGAGATTGCGCGTAGAAATCCAAACTTGGTCTTCCACCTTGTAATTCGGTACAGCTTTACATTTTCTATCTGCAAAAGATTTATAACGAGCGGAAGTTTTGACCAACGACTTACGCACACAACTCCAGATTCTAGATAGACGTTGAAGCTCTTGATCTGCTGCTGGAACCTTTAGGGCTGGCAATGGATGGAACTCTGGCACACGAGGATGAAAGCCGAAGTTAATATAAAAGGGCGTAGATTCTGAAGACGAATGGAAGAGATTATTATGAGCAAATTCAGCCAATGGAAGGTAGTCAACCCAGTCATCCTGTGAGGACGATATATATAGCCGGAGAAATGTTTCAAGGTCTTGGTTTACTCTCTCAGTTTGTCCATCTGTCTGAGGATGATATGCAGAAGAAAAATTCAACTTGACATTTAAAGATGAACAAAGCGACCTCCAGAACTTGGCCACAAACTGTGTTCCCCGATCAGAGATGATCTCTCGAGGAAGGCCATGCAACTTGAAGATTTCAGAGATGAACAATCTGGCTAGTAAAGGGGCTGATGGTAATCCAGTTAATGGAATGAAATGTGCCATTTTCGAAAATCGATCCACTATCACCCAAATGGTATTTCGCCCTTTTGATGGAGGTAGATCGGTCACGAAATCCATTGAGATATGAGTCCATGGTTGTTTGGGTATGGATAATGGATGTAATAAACCTGGTGGAGAACTTCTTGGACTCTTATGTTGGGCACATTTAGGACATGCTGCTATAAACTCTTGGACATTGGCTTTGAGACGTGGCCACCAATAAGACTGTTGAATAAATTTGAGAGTCTTTAGAACCCCAGGATGACCCATGAAGGAAGAGTGAGCCCAGGTAAGCAGCCGTTTACGAAGATTTGTGGCGACAAAGGTCTTGCCAGGCGGAGGAACTGGAGAGGTTCGAGTCATTAAAAAGGACGTAGGATTCACAATGGCTTGATTCGTGGTAGCATCATTTAATTCAGAAGAAGCAAAGGGCCGAGAAAGGGCATCTGCCTTTTTGTTCTGAGACCCTGGTCGATATGTGAGCTTGAAATTGAATCGTGTGAAGAAAAGCGCCCATCTAGCTTGTCGTGGATTCAAGCACTGAGCTGACTGCAGATATAGAAGATTCTTATGATCAGTATAAACTGTAATGCGATGTTGTGCTCCTTCTAGAAGGTATCTCCACTCCTCAAATGCCAACTTGATGGCAAGTAATTCTTGCTCACCGATTGCATAATTACGTTCGGCCGGGAGGAACTTACGGGAGAAATATCCGCAGGGATGGACCTTTTTATCTTCAAAGACTTGTGACAACACAGCTCCTACTGCTTCTGTAGATGCATCCACCTCTAGTAGAAAGGGACGATTCAAATCAGGCTGTCAAAGAATGGGGGCTGACACAAAGGCTTTCTTTAAATCAGAGAAGGCTTTGATTGCTTCAGAAGACCAGTTTGTAGGATTTGCTCCCTTGCGAGTTAGGGCTGTAATGGGAGCAGCTAACGTAGAATAATTCTTAATGAATCTCCTATAGAAATTAGCAAAGCCAAGAAATCGCTGAATCCCCTTGAGAGTCGTAGGAGTGGTCCAATCTCGGATAGCTTGTACCTTACCGGGATCCATACATAGCTCTGATCCAGAAATGATGTAACCAAGGAACGGTATGGAAGATACTTCAAAGGTGCACTTCTCTAACTTACAATAAAGTTGATTTTTCCTCAGACGTGTCAGTACCTCTTTAACTTGGTGACGGTGAGACTTTAGATCCTTAGAGAATATTAGGATATCATCCAGGTACACTACTAGACACTTGTAGAGAAGATCACGAAAAAGTTCATTCACATAGCTTTGAAAAACTGCAGGTGCATTACAAAGACCAAAAGGCATTACAAGGTATTCGTAATGCCCATCCCGGGTATTAAAAGCAGTCTTCCACTCGTCCCCTGCCCGGATGCGGATTAAATTGTAGGCCCCTCGGAGATCCAATTTTGTAAACACAGTAGCTCCCTTTACCCGATCAAATAATTCTGG
The DNA here is from genome assembly GCF_028390025.1 of Pseudophryne corroboree. NCBI lineage: Eukaryota > Metazoa > Chordata > Amphibia > Anura > Myobatrachidae > Pseudophryne > Pseudophryne corroboree. Next base: position 183,856,562 of record NC_086450.1, on the reverse strand, counting down.
AATTAAGGGTAATGGGTACTTGTTTTTCACAGTGATCTCACTGAGTCCACGGTAATCTATGCATGGTCGTAACCCACCATCCTTCTTCTTAACGAAAAAGAATCCGGCTCCTGCAGGTGAAGAAGATGGTCTGATAAATCCTTTGGTTAGATTTTCCTGTATATAATCAGACATAGCTTGCGTCTCTGGGATGGATAGCGGATAAATTCGTCCCCTAGGAGGGGTTTTGCCCGGAACCAGGACGATTGGGCAGTCCCATTCGCGATGAGGAGGTAGAGAGTCTGCTGCTTGTTTACTGAAAACATCCGCAAAGGATTGATACACCGGAGGTAGGTCGGGAAGGCTAATTGACCGGAGAGGTACAATTGAGGCTAAACAGTCCTTGGTACAAGATTTACCCCACAAAAGGACTTCCATGGTTTGCCAATTAAGTTGAGGATTATGTTTCTGCAGCCAAGGTAAACCAAGTATCACATCTTGAGAGGCTTTGGGAATCACGTAGAAGGAGATGTATTCGGAATGGAGCACACCAACTTTCATCTTGAGCCATACGGTTCGATGAGTAATTATACCATCTGGAATTCGACTTCCATCCACTGCTGTAACAGCAACTGCTGCTTCCAGAGGCATGGTTTGAACTTTAGACCGTAAGACAAAGGCTGAGGAGATGAAGTTCTCGGCTGCCCCGGAATCTAGGAGAGCTGAAACTTTCACTGTAGAACTTGGAACTTCTAATTGAATAGACAAGGTCGGCTCTTTCCCAGAACGTGATTCTAAAGTAACTCCTAGCTTAACCTCTCTTGAATAAGCTAGGAGCGAGAGTTTCCCGGTCGGAGTTGGCAGAATTTAACTAAATGTTCGGAGGACCCACAGTACATGCAGAGGTTACCCTGTCGACGACGAAGTAGTTTCTCCTCTGTGAGGCGAGAGCGCCCAATCTGTATTGGTTCTTCTGTCGTTACCGGAGACTGTGATGAAGAATCTTGTCGAGGCCTAGGATGATAACGTGGACTGGATCGCTCTGCCCTGGATTTCTCTAAACATCGCTCCCTGTAGCGTCGGTCAAGTTTGTTACAGAGAGAAATCAATTCATCCAGTTTAGTTGGCACATCCCGGATAGTTAAATCATCCTTGATTCTCTCTGAAAGTCCATTCCAAAACGCGGCGATCAGGGCCTCCTCATTCCAGTTTAACTCTGAATACAACGTGCGAAACTGAATAATATATTGACTGACAGGACGTAAACCTTGACGTAGACGGAGAATCTCCAAAGATGCTGAGGTGGTCCTGCCTGGTTCGTCAAAGATTCTCCGGAAGGATGATACGAACTCCTTGTAATTAGAGAGGATAGGATCACCTCTTTCCCATAATGGTGATGCCCACTCCAGAGCCTGACCGGAGAGGAGGGCAATAATATATGCAACCTTAGAACGAGCTGATGGGAAATTGGCGGACAACAGTTCGAACTGGATCTCGCATTGATTCAGGAATCCTCTGCAAAGTTTTGGAGTTCCGTCAAACTTACTCGGAGAGGGTAACTGCAAGCGGGACGTAGGCAGCGTCACAGGAGAAGCTGTACTGGTAACTGGGACAACCGAAGTTGGAATCTGGACTTGAGACGTTTTAATAGCCGTATGAAGAGTCTCTAAACGGTCTGCCATAGTTTGCATAAACTGCACTATTTGTGTCTGTATAGACTCCTGGTTTTCCAGACGGGAAAGGATATCTGACGTAGCACCGTCTCCTGCGAATTGGTCACTTGACGGATCCATGTGGCCAGTGCTTACTGTCAGGTCCGGGTATTTTTGTGAATCCGTTAACCCGGGACCAACCACAGGTATAGGTGCTGGGGTATGAAGAAAGCAGGGAGGACGAAGAAAGTTCCGTTTCATATATTTATTAAAAATAACAATTCAGTAAAGAGTTAAATGACAAGTTGTTAATCATCATATTATACTGAAGTATTGCAGGAATGGCAGAAATAATATGCAGGATAAATCTCAAAAACAAATAAAAGAAATGTTCATGGAACTGTATATAAAACAAGCTGATGAATAAATGTTGAATTGTCCAAATATAAACAAGCTTTGATGCTGAACTGCAGAATGTGCTTAACTGGGTAATGCAGACATGAAGAAATAACTGTAAGGATTTGCAATGAAGTTTTGAGAGTTAACTGAGAGGCTGTGAAGAATTATCCTTGTTATGGTAACATAAAAAAATAAAAGTACTGAATTGGGTTACTTGCGGGTTCCGGAGATCACTGTGAAAACTGTAGCAGATGACAAGGTGATGAACGGGTTAAATGCAGAGTAGAACAAACGAACAGCTGAGGGTAGTGGAATCCTCCAAACTTTGTATGGTTGAAGGCAGGCAGACAAGGTAACCTCATGCAAGACTCTGGGAATCCAACTGTTTCCAGTAGGTGTGCAATTAACTGACAGCACAGCGGAGAGCCGGTGGATCTTTAGCAGTGAAGGCTGCAGACGGACCTCTGGGAACGGAGGCGATATCTGGACCACGGGAATCACACAGGAATGCACGGAGAGAGCTCAGAGCTAGAGCACAGCGTTGATACAACAAAGCACTGGCCCAGAGTAACATAATCCCAGCCTACTTAAAGGCAGCACAAGCACGGGATTGGCTTACACCTGCCCACAGGTGTTTTCACAAGTGCTCTGTATTACCTATTTGGTCTCCAACATGGCCACCTCCTATACAGCAGACACACCGCAGTGCCTTAGGCCATTTGGTCCCCGCACTCCCAGTTCCCAGACTCTGCATTACCTGTGCCACTGATCACGCCGCGTCCCCACACAGGCGCACAGCACCGCGAGCAACCGCACTGGCAACGGACGAACCCCAGAACCCGCAGAGGTGAGAGACCGGTTCGTGACATCCTCAAGGGGGGGGGGGGTACTGTTAGGCGCGGCGGTCTTCGGCCGTGCCCTGACTGAGCAGCGGTCACGGCCGCCGCGCCACTCTCCTTCCCTGTCCCCCGCACGGCGCCTAGCAACGCCAGGACGCCGTGCGCACGATAGCCGCCGGGTCCCTGGCAACGCAGGACGCCGTGCGTGCAGGGCCGCCGGGTGCATAGCAATGGGGACGCCACAGGTGGACTGCGTTCCCCGTTGCTAAGAATAGTTAATTAGGTTGCTCGTGCAGCAGGGCAGCTGCACGGCAACTAGTAATTAGGGTCTGGGGGCTGGTCCTGCTGGCCCTCCTGTTATTGGCCAGCAGGGCCTTTTTATGTGAGCCAGCACACTGCAGCCCCGCCGGTGATAGCTTCTTGTATGCTGTTCCTGCCTTGCAGAACTCTGTTCCTGTCAGCCGTGTTTGGTGGATCTTGCTCCCTGCCCTTTGGTACTTTGGAGGTCCGAAGCCGGTCCTGGGAATCCTTCTAGTCCTTGCGAACCTGTTTGTCATCTGGGGTTCTCGCCCGGTTTCGTGAGTAGCGGCTTCTGCCGCGTGTTGCGGCCTATGCCGCTTAGTGTTTACTTTACTGTGAATTGGTGCATTTGCGGAGGTTTCCGCTTTCACTGTCCTCCCCGGAACTCGGCGGTGCCGTGTAGGGGAGTGGACAGTGGTTTCTTTGTAGTTCTTTTTCCTTTGGCGGCGTGCCGTACATACGTTTAATTTTTAGGTAGTTATAGCCCCTAGCGTGGTTGTTTCAGTTAGAGGTCCCCTTGTTATTACCCTGTCTCAGTTCACGCCTTGTCTCTCTTTAAGACCTGAGGGGGCATCGGAGTTGGGCAGACCTAATCCGCCCTTCAAACGCGGCTGCCATGGGCCCAAGAAACCATAGTCGTTCAGGCGTGAATTGATAACACGGGTAAGACAACGGAGGTAGGGTGCTAGGGGCTATTTCCTTCCCATTTCCCAATCCCAGCATTCCGTCTTGGTGCTCAGGACTCACTACATAAGATCTCCCCTGTCCTGAGCATCAGGATCGTAACACATTGTGGCTTTCTTTATTGTAGAAACCTCTCATATAGTTGCTTTCTACTCTATTTTAGCAACATATTCCTTTTCTCTTTGGTGTAAATTTCTTTAGCCTACATGGAACCTATATTTACCATTTTGTGCCTCATGCCTCATGCATAACTGCACTATTTGGTATGCAATTAGATGTTTTTCTTTTTCATGTGGGTTACTAATGAATGTATTATACTTATAACCTAACTAGTACTCAGATTAATGTGTTGCATCTTTTATTGCACAAACTTTGCAGGAAATTAAGTGGTTCTTTTTCCATGTGGATTATCAATGAATATATTACATATTGTACTGCCAATGAATGAAACATATTCATAACCTTCTTGCAATCTTTTACATACAGTATCCAATATTACTTGACAAACCATCACTCACTTTGAAAGGTTATTTATCGGTTTTCACAATGCCTTTTAGAGCAGAGGTCCAATATTGTCAATGATAGATTTTTATTCATGGTAGTTTTGGGGAGTCTCAGCTCACCACCTCTCATATAGTGGCTTTCTACTCTATTTGAGCAACATATTCCTTTTCTCCCTGGTGTAAATTTCTTTAGCCTACATGGAACCCATATTTACCATTTTGTGCCTCATGCCTAACTGCACTATTTGGTATGCAATTAGATGTTTTTCTCTTTCATGTGGGTTACTAATGAATGTATTATACTTATAACCTAACTAGTACTCAGATTAATGTGTTGCATATTTTATTGCACAACCTTTGCAGGAAATTAAGTGGTACCTTTTCCATGAGGATTATCAATGAATGTATCACATATTGTACTGCCAATGAATGAAACATATTCATAACCTTCTTGCAATCTTTTACATATCCAATATTACTTGACAAACCATCACTCACTATGAAAGGTTATTTATCGGTTTTCACAAAGCCTTTTAGAGCAGAGGTCCAATACTGTCAATGATAGACATTTATTAATGGTAATTTTGGGGAGTCTCAGCTCACCACCTCCTTTTCCTCTCTGTACCCCCTCTCTCTCATACACCATCCACTATAATTCTATATGACGGTGAACAGCAGAAGTTGGGACACACTCTCTCTCTCTCCACTTTCTTTTTTTCGAGAACCTTCTCATCCACTGCCAGATATCAAGTTCCCTGCAATGCAACTGTAACAGGGACTTGGGGCAGATCAGCGGGGCAGCAGAAGTTCTCTACTTGGTATAAATGCGGAAACCACACGCTCTCTCATTTGTTTGAATCATATTACTACTGCCATACTTCACTGGCTATGCCCAAATCCATCTGTTCTTGGAAGCAAAGCAGTGACAGGCCTGATCAGTACAAGGTCAGGTGACTACCTTGGAATATCAGGTGCAGTAGCTCCAATCATCAACAAACAGCAGAAGTGGTGGAGAAAACATTGGCCTTACCTCTATACCTATTCTACCAACTAGAAGTACAATTTTGCAAGATCACAAACCAGAGAAAGAAGCTTCAATAGCACAACCATTACAAATACCAAGGGAGCCATTATCAAGGAGTATATCTACCATTATTGAAAATCATTTTCCTCCATAACGATATTACACTGATATACTAAAATATTATGCATATCTTTGATTTTAATATTTTTCACCACAGGCGTATTGGATATGTACACTTAGCAATTTGCTTTGTGTCAACATGGGGCATGTCAACCCTTTTAACTTATACCATTCAACTCCACCTAAGGTGACTGTTTTTTGTATGTAAGTCTGTGTTCATTCTTCTTTTATGATTAACCATAATAAAAAAGTTTTTAACATATTTCATATCCATCAAGTGTGCCCCAACATAGGGGTAAATTTACTAAGATGGGAGTTCTATTTTTAAGATGGGATGTTGCCCATAGCAACCAATCAGATTCTACTTCTCATTTATCTAGCACCTTCTAGAAGATAATACCTGGAATCTGATTGGTTGCTATGGGCAACTTCCCATATTAAATAGAACTCCCATCTTAGTAAATTTACCCCATAGTCTTTTCTTTTTTCTTTGTACACTATAATTGATACCACTGACTCTGTGAGCACCACCAACTTTTACATCAAGCACCCCTATCAGGGATCCTTCTATTGTTCCACACTGTTGGTCCACTCGCAAGGGTATATGGGGGTAATTCCAAGTTGATCGCAGCAGGATTTTTGTTAGCAATTGGGCAAAACCATGTGCACTGCAGGGGAGGCAGATATAACATGTGCAGAGAGAGTTAGATTTGGGTGGGGTGTGTTCAATCTGCAATCTAATTTGCAGTGTAAAAATAAAGCAGACAGTATTTACCCTGCACAGAAACAATATAACCCACCCAAATCTAACTCTCTCTGCACATGTTATATCTGCCTCCCCTGCAGTGCACATGGTTTTGCCCAATTGCTATCAAAAATCCTGCTGCGATCAACTTGGAATTACCCCCTATATACAACTCCTGGCGATTTCAAATCCAGTGTGGTGCTGATCCCTACTAGTCTACACTTAACATTCTCTGATACACTGTAAGTGGCTTTTCACTGCATCTGCATGCAACTAAGTCGCAAAATTTAAAGCAATATGATACTGTACTCCTCTGAGTATCACAGTCGTTTATGCATCTCGCACCGTATGGTGCAATGCCACCCTCTGTATGAGGACACATGTAGGGGTCTAGTTGGTGCATCAGCTCTAGTTAAGGGCTAAACACATACTGTACGTCAGCACTTTCTCACAGAGATGTTCAGTAATAACAACAGGGGCTAATTTGTTTGTAAATTAAACTGTGAAGCTATTTTGAAGTACTGGCCTTTTGGTTTCTCATTAGAGGTTGTGGACACTCTTTTATTTCAGAGACAAGTCAATGTGTGAATGTACATGTCATTATACAGTATCTATAGGGAACAAGTGATTCATAACCTCAGCACCTCTGAATCCTAAGTAGAGCTCCACAAGACATTAACACAAGCTGGTTACTGACCAAAGAGATCTGGGTGAGAGTCAGCTTTGCTAGTTAGGAAATTGCAGATAGGAGTTTTTTCAGGTTTGTTAGCAAACTAAAAAGCACAACGGGCAAAACCATGCTGCACTGCAGGTGGGGGAGATGTCACGTGCAGAGAGAGTTAGATTTGGGTGGGTTATTTTGTTTCTGTGCAGGGTAAATACTGTCTGCTTTATTTTTACACTGCAATTTAGATTTCAGTTTGAACACACCACACCCAAATCTAAATCTCTCTGCACATGTTACATCTGCCCCACTGCAGTGCAGCATGGTTTTGTCCAGAAGTGTGCTTTTTTGGTTTGCTAACAAACCTGACTAAGGGGTCTATTTACTAAGTCTTGGACGGAGATAAAGTCGCTGGAGATAAAGTACCAGCCAATCGGCTCCTGTCATTTTTCAAACACAGCCTGTGACATGGCAGTTAGGAGGTGATTGGCTGGTACTTTATCTCCAGTGACTTTATCTCCATCCAACGCTTAGTAAATAGACCCCTGAGGCCCATATTCAGCACTGCTCCATTTCACACTATTTGAAAATGCCCGTTTTTGCATTGTTTAGGCAATTTTAGGTATCCATGAAATTTAAGAAAATCTACATCAACACACACACGCAACCACACACACACACACACACACACACACACACACACACACACACACACACACACACAGTATACAGATGTAGCCATGCTCATCTTACTGTGATGCGGCATGCAGCATTATTCAGTCGGCGATCGCTCCATTAATTCCTTTACTAATCGCCAACTGTGAATAGTCGCAGGGTGGCATGCCGTGCAGCAAGCTGTGTTGCAGCATAGATGAGCATGGCTACATCTGTGTGTGTGTGTATATATATATATATATATATATATCTATATATATATATCTATCCATAAATAAATAGACACATAGGGGGTTATTCAGAGGTGGACGCAGATCTTGCTCCCCGCAGCAAGATCTGCGTCTATCTACTAACATGCTGAGGGCCGTCCGGCACAGGGCAAGCCACCCAGCACCAGCGTGTGTGTGGTGCCACTCCGCAATGCGTCCGCAATTTTAGTTGCGGAGGCATGAATTTAAGGTTGACACCAGCCTGCACAACCTGGCTGCACTGGCAGGTGTTCCAGCGCCATTTTTTTCTCGGAGTGGCTGCTTGTGACATTACGCAGTCGCCCTGAAAATGGTCTGAACATGCCTGCGTTGTCCAGCCTGTACCCACAAAACTCCATGATGGGGCCCCCCAGTCCCACCCCGATGGCTGTAGCTGTAAATCACCTTGCGGCCGTTTCGTGTTTTAATGACCTGTTCTCAGGCAGCATAAATACTAGTATTTATGCTACCTGATGACGGGACCATAAATACTAGTATTTATGCTACCTGATGCCTGATGATGGGTCATTAAAACCCAAAATGGCTAAGTGTCTATTTATTTATGATGATAAGACCAAGGAGTGCCACTGCAAGTACTTATTCAGCATACAATAGCATCAGGGAGGTGTTTGATTGACTCCAAATTTTATTCTGCAGCAGGACAACAACCCAAACATACAGCCAATTGTCATTAAGAATTATTTTCAGCGTAAAGAAGAACAAGGAGTCCTGGAAGTGATGATATGGCCCCCACAGAGCCCCAATCTCAACATCATTGAGTCTGTCTGAAATTACATGAAGAGACAGAGGGATTTAAGCAAGCCTACATCCACAGAAGATCTGTGGTTAGTTCTCTAAGATCTTTGGAAGAACTTCCCTACCAAGTTCCTTCAAAAACTGTGTACATGTGTACAAGTGAATAATTGATGCTGTTTAAGGCAAAGGTTACACCAAATATTGATTTGATTTAGATTTATCTTCTGTTCATTCACTTTGCATTTTGTTAATTGATAAAATTAAACTATCAACACTTCTATTTTATAAAGCATTCTAACTTTGCAGCATTTTTTCCACATCTGCCTAAAACTTTTGCACAGCACTATATATATATATATATATATATATGCAAAACAATATGTAACCCTTTCTTGCGCTATACCACTAGTCTCAAGCCACTAAGAAATACCCTCTGTCAGATGAGGTATTAAAAGATAGATATAAAATAGTAAAAGATTCTCGTGGGAGCCAAAACGCCTTTAGTATAACAATATTTAAAAGATTTTTTTATTCACACAAAATGAACAATATTCACAACCTAGACATTCGTCTTTGACGTAAGAATGTAAAAGCTTATTAAAACAATATAACAGTCTCATACATAAACATTTTTAAGCTGATGTGAGGGATTAACAGTCAGGTGATCATAGTCAGAACTTGGAAGAGATGTATCTCCAACCAGATGCTTGTGGTTAAGGCTCTATTGACCCAAATCGCGAAATCCAACGCGTTTCGTCCGTTAGGACTTCATCAGGGGTTTATAATCTGAATAGTTACAGAGGGAAATAAGTAAATTTCATAGTAGTCATAACGAGTGATTAACACCAAATATTCATAACAAGTTTTATATTAACACCAAATAATGGATGGACATACCACATCCAAAGACCGCTCTTTGTGAGACAGATCAGGAGAAACAAGTGCCGAAACTACAATCTCCTGATTAAGGTGGAACGAAGAAACCACCTTAGGTAGATAGCCGGGACGAGTCCTAAGAACCGCCCAGTCACGGTGAAATATCAGATTTGGGGAACTACAGGACAAGGCACCCAAATCCAACACTCTTCTAGCTGAAGCAATAGCCAGCAGAAACACCACCTTAAGGGAAAGCCACTTAAGGTCAGCTGAACTAAGAGGTTCAAACTGAGACTCTTGTAACGCCTCCAAAACTACCGACAAGTCCCAAGGAGCCACAGGCGGGACATAGGGAGGTTGGATACGTAACACGCCCTGAGTAAAGGTATGCACATCAGGTAAGGTCGCAATTTTTCTCTGAAACCACACCAACAAGGCAGATATTTGAACCTTGAGGGAGGCCAGACGAAGGCCTAAGTCCAGGCTCTGCTGAAGAAAAGCCAACAACTTGGCTATACTAAACTTGGAAGCGTCATAATCGTTAGATGCGCACCAAACAAAGTAAGAATGCCAGACCCTATAGTAAATCCGAGCCGAAGCCGGTTTCCGGGCCCGCAACATAGTTTGAATGACCGCCTCAGAAAACCCTTTAGCCCTTAAGACGGAAGCTTCAAGAGCCACGCCGTCAAAGACAGCCGGGCTAGGTCCTGGTAGACACAGGGGCCATGAACGAGGAGGTCTGGGCATTGTGGAAGTAGAAATGGACGCTCTGATGATAGGCCTTGTAGGTCTGAGAACCAGTGCTGTCTGGGCCACGCTGGAGCTATGAGAAGCAGAATTCCTTTTTCTTGCTTGAACTTCCGAATTACCCTGGGCAGGAGTGACACCGGAGGGAACACGTACGGCAGCCGAAACCTCCACGGTACCGCCAGCGCATCCATGAATGCTGCTTGAGGATCCCTTGCCCTTGCTCCGAAGACCGCAACCTTGTGATTGTGTCAGGACGCCATCAGATCTACGTCTGGAAGGCCCCACCTTTCCACTAGGAGTTGAAACACTTCTGGATGGAGGTCACACTCGCCGGCATGCACGTCCTGACGACTGAGAAAGTCCGCTTCCCAATTCAGGACTCCCGGAATGAATATTGCCGATATGGCCGGTAGATGGCGTTCTGCCCACTGTAGAATCCGTGAGACTTCCTTCATTGCTAGGCGGCTTCGAGTGCCGCCTTGATGATTTATGTAAGCCACTGTGGTGGCGTTGTCCGACTTTACTTGAACAGGACGGTTCTGAATTAAATGCTGGGCTAGGTTCAAGGCATTGAAGACCACCCGCAACTCCAGAATATTGATCGAGAGGAGGGACTCCTCCTTGGTCCACCGCCCCTGAAGGGAGTGTTGCTCCAGCACCGCGCCCCAACCTCTTAGACTGGCATCTGTCATCAACAGGACCCAGTCGGATATCCAGAACGGACGGCCCCTGCACAGTTGTTGGTCCTGGAGCCACCAGAGCAGTGACAGACGGACCTCCGGAGTCAATGCGATCATTTGAGACCTGATCCGGTGAGGCGGGCCGTCCCATTTGGCTAGAATCAGCCTCTGGAGAGGGCGAGAATGAAATTGAGCGTACTCCACCATGTCGAATGCTGACACCATGAGGCCCAGCACCTGCATCGCCGAATGTATCGACACTTGCGGACGAGATAGGAAGCAACGAATCCTGTCCTGAAGTTTCAGGACTTTCTCCTGAGACAGGAACAACCGCTGGTTGTGAGTGTCCAATAGTACTCCCAGATGCACCATGCTCTGAGCAGGGATCAGGGATGACTTCTTCCAGTTGATGAGCCACCCGTGGGCTTGCAGAAACCGGACCGTCACATCTAGATGACGCAGGAGAAGTTCTGGGGAATTTGCCAGGATTAACAAGTCGTCCAAATACGGCAGTATCCTGACCCCTTGACGGCGGAGTACCACCGTCATCACCGCCATGACTTTTGTAAAGACTCGCGGAGCCGTTGTTAAACCAAAAGGTAACGCCCGAAACTGGTAATGGCAAATCTCAGGTATTGCTGATGTGACACTGCTATAGGAACATTCAGGTAAGCATCCTGTATATCCAGGGAGACCATGAAGTCCCCAGGTTCCAAGGCCAGAACTATAGAGCGAAGGGTTTCCATACGGAACTTGGAAACCTTCACAAATCTGTTCAATGCCTTGAGGTTGAGAATGGGCCGGGAGGACCCATTCGGTTTCGGGACTAGAAACAGCGGAGAATAGTACCCCCGGCCCCTCTGCGCAAGAGGCACCTGTACTACGATTCCTGTATCCAGGAGGGTCTGTACCACCGAATGTAGAGTGTTTGCCTTTGTCTTGTCCAACGAGACATCTGTCTGGCAAAATCGATGAGGGGGTCGGTTTTTGAAGGCTATGGCGTAACCTCGTGTGACGACTTCCCGTACCCAGGCATCTGAAGTGGGTATACCCTAGAAGCCGGCCCCCCACCCTGGGATAACCCAGAGGGAGGCCCACCCCATTATGCGACAGGCTTATCTGTCTTGGAAGCTGGCTGACGGGCTGCCCAGGCTCTTTTGGGCTTAGGCTTACCAGGTTTGGAAGTGCAGGCCTGCTTGTTGTACGCCTGACCTTTTGCTTTACCTGATGGATGAAAGGGGCGAAAGTAAGTACCTTTAGCCTTCGACACAGAAGGAGCAGTACTTGGCAGACAGGCAGTTTTGGCAGTAGCCAAGTCAGCCACAATCTTATTTAAATCCTCCCCAAACAGAATATCCCCCTTAAAAGGGAGTACCTCCAGGGTTTTTCTAGAGTCCAGATCCACAGACCAGGATCTCAGTCACAATATCCGGCGAGCCAGGACTGATGTAGTAGAGGCCTTGGCTGCCAGGATACCGGCATCAGAAGCCGCCTCTTTAATATAACGAGAAGCTGTGACAATAAAAGACAAGCATTGTCTAGCATGGTCAGAGGAGATTTCAGCATCTAAATCCAAGGCCCATGTTTCAATGGCCTCTGCAGCCCAAGTAGCTGCAATAGTGGGCCTTTGTGCAGCACCCGTGAGGGTGTAAATCGCTTTCAGACAAGCCTCCACACGTTTATCCGTAGGCTCTTTTAGAGACGTGACGGTGGTGACCGGTAGAGCTGAGGAAACCACCATCCTAGCTACATGTGAGTCCACTGGAGGAGGCGTTTCCCAATTCTTAGCTCCGGCGCGAGGGGATAGCGAGCCAGCATCTTCTTTTGAGGCACAAACTTCGTACCCGGGTTTTCCCAGGGTTCCTGACGTATATCAATTAGGTGGTCAGAGTAAGGTAAAACTTGTTTAATCACCTTCTGACGCTTGAACCTATCCGGTTTCTTAGGAGGAACGGATGGCTCGGGATCATCTGTAATCTGTAAAATTAACTTAATAGCCTCCAAGAGATCAGGAACATCCACAGGTGAGCCACCCTCCCCATCAGCCGTATCTGAGTCAGAACCTGTGGGGTCAGTGTAAGTGCCGTCTTCATCTGACGAGGTGTCAGTGACAGCAGTGGATTGTGAGGAGACAAGCGCTCGCTTAGAGGACCCCTTGGACGTAGGCGAGCGACGGTCAGACTTTTTAGTAGTCAGGGACTGGTTCAACTTCTTTATTTGAGCAGATAAATCGTCTGCCCACAGCGGGTTAGCTGCAGGGACCACAAACGGTTGTACCGGCATTGGGGGTCCCATAGGGGGTGTTAGTTTATGAACTAGCGTATGCAGAAGCGTGGAAAAAGCGGCCCACGGCAGGTCATTATTTGCCCCCGTTGCCACCGTCCCACTGGGGGGCAAGGAGCCCCCAGAACCAGAGCCCAAAGCTGCTATATTCTCCTCATAGGTATCTGCGGCTTCAGCAACACCAGCAGTGTGTTCAGCCGCAGAACCGTTACCCTCAGAAGCAGACATGATATAACTTGCAGTATCAGGTAACACAGTACAATTTGTCAGCAGCACGATACCTCTAGCCCAAACCCCTGCGCAGTGTAGTCAGCACCAGCAGAGATAAAGGAGAGATATGGTGACTAAATCACAGAGAAAAATACGTAAAACAGTATATCTTTGTGAAAATTCTATATTAGATCAAACCTGACGCACCAAGCCCCCTCAGGTTATGGAATAATAAGATTTTACTTACCGATAAATCTATTTCTCGTAGTCCGTAGTGGATGCTGGGGACTCCGTCAGGACCATGCGGTATAGCGGCTCCGCAGGAGACAGGGCACAAAAATAAAGCTTTAGGATCAGGTGGTGTGCACTGGCTCCTCCCCCTATGACCCTCCTCCAAGCCTCAGTTAGGATACTGTGCCCGGACGAGCGTACACAATAAGGAAGGATAATGAATCCCGGGTAAGACTCATACCAGCCACACCAATCACACCGTACAACTTGTGATCTGAACCCAGTTAACAGTATGACAAACGTAGGAGCCTCTGAACAGACGGCTCACAACAATAACAACCCGATTGTTTTGTAACAATAACTATGTACAAGTATTGCAGACAATCCGCACTTGGGATGGGCGCCCAGCATCCACTACGGACTACGAGAAATAGATTTATCGGTAAGTAAAATCTTATTTTCTCTGACGTCCTAAGTGGATGCTGGGGACTCCGTCAGGACCATGGGGATTATACCAAAGCTCCCAAACGGGCGGGAGAGTGCGGATGACTCTGCAGCACCGAATGAGAGAACTCCAGGTCCTCTTTAGCCAGGGTATCAAATTTGTAGAATTTTACAAACGTGTTCTACCCCGACCACGCAGCTGCTCGGCAGAGTTGTAATGCCGAGACCCCCCCGGGCAGCCGCCCAGGATGAGCCCACTTTCCTTGTGGAATGGGCCTTGACAGATTTTGGTTGTGGCAAGCCTGCCACAGAATGTGCAAGTTGAATTGTGCTACAAATCCAACGAGCAATCGTCTGCTTAGAAGCAGGAGCACCCAGCTTGTTGGGTGCATACAATATAAACAGCGAGTCAGACTTTCTGACTTCAGCCGTTCTTGAAATATATATTTTCAATGCCCGGACCACGTCCAACAACTTGGAATCCTCCAAATCGTTAGTAGCCGCAGGCACCACAATAGGCTGGTTCAGGTGAAACGCTGACACCACCTTAGGCAGAAAATGAGGACGCGTCCGCAGTTCTGCCCTGTCCGAATGGAAAATCAGATATGGGCTTTTATAGGATAAAGCCGCCAATTCTGACACTCTCCTGGCTGAAGCCAGGGCCAGTAGCATGGTTACTTTCCATGTAAGATATTTCAAATCCGCCGATTTGAGTGGCTCAAACCAATGGGATTTGAGAAAATCCAAAACTACATTAAGGTCCCACGGAGCCACTGGGGGCACAACCGGGGGCTGTATATGTAGTACTCCTTTTACAAAAGTCTGGACTTCAGGAACTGAAGCCAATTCTTTCTGGAAGAAAATCGACAGGGCCGAAATTTGAACCTTAATGGACCCCAATTTGAGGCCCATAGACAATCCTGTTTGCAGGAAATGTAGGAATCGACCCAATTGAAATTCCTCCGTGGGGGCCTTCCTGGCCTCACACCACGCAACATATTTTCTCCAAATGCGGTGATAATGTTGTGCAGTCACCTCCTTCCTGGCTTACCAGTGTAGGAATGACCTCTTCCGGAATGCCTTTTTCCCTTAGAATTCGGCGTTCAACCGCCACGCCGTCAAACGCAGCCGCGGTAAGTCTTGGAATAGACACGGTCCCTGCTGAAGCCGGTCCCGTCTTAGAGGTAGAGGCCACGGATCCTCCGTGAGCATCTCTTGAAGTTCCGGGTACCAAGTTCTTCTTGGCCAATCCGGAGCCACGAGTATCGTTCTTACTCCCCTTTGCCGTATAATTCTCAGTACTTTTGGTATGAGAGGCAGAGGAGGGAACACATACACTGACTGGAACACCCACGGTGTTACCAGAGCGTCCACAGCTATTGCCTGAGGGTCTCTTGACCTGGCGCAATACCTGTCCAGTTTTTTGTTGAGGCGGGACGCCATCATATCCACCTTTGGTTTTTCCCAACGGTTCACAATCATGTGGAAGACTTCTGGATGAAGTCCCCACTCTCCCGGGTGTAGATCGTGTCTGCTGAGGAAGTCTGCTTCCCAGTTGTCCACTCCCGGAATGAACACTGCTGACAGTGCTATCACATGATCTTCCGCCCAGCGAAGAATCCTTGCAGCTTCTGCCATTGCTGTCCTGCTTCTTGTGCCGCCCTGTCTGTTTACGTGGGCGACTGCCGTGATGTTGTCCGACTGGATCAACACCGGCTGACCCTGAAGCAGGGGATTTGCCAGACTTAGAGCATTGTAAATCGCTCTTAGCTCCAGTATATTTATGTGAAAAGACATCTCCAGGCTTGACCATACTCCCTGGAAGTTTCTTCCCTGTGTGACCGCTCCCCAGCCTCTCAGACTGGCATCCGTGGTCACCAGGACCCAGTCCTGTATGCCGAATCTGCGGCCCTCTAACAGATGAGCACTCTGCAACCACCACAGAAGAGACACCCTTGTCCGTGGTGATAAGGTTATCCGCTGGTGCATCTGCAGATGCGATCCGGACCATTTGTCCAACAGATCCCACTGAAAAGTTCGTGCGTGGAATCTGCCGAATGGAATCGCTTCGTAAGAAGCCACCATCTTTCCCAGGACTCTTGTGCATTGATGCACAGACACTTTTCCTGGTTTTAGGAGGTTCCTGACAAGTTTGGATAACTCCTTGGCTTTCTCCTCCG
The DNA here is from genome assembly GCF_028390025.1 of Pseudophryne corroboree. NCBI lineage: Eukaryota > Metazoa > Chordata > Amphibia > Anura > Myobatrachidae > Pseudophryne > Pseudophryne corroboree. Next base: position 183,840,320 of record NC_086450.1, on the reverse strand, counting down.
GAAGAAACACCTTTTTCTGAACCGTGTCCAGAATCATTCCTAGGAACAGCAGACGTGTTGTCGGTGTCAACTGAGATTTTGGAAAATTCAGAATCCACCCGTGTTGTTGCAGCACTAATTGGGTTAGTGCTACTCCGTCCTCCAGCTGTTCTCTGGACCTTGCCCTTATCAGGAGATCGTCCAAGTAAGGGATAATTAATACGCCTCTTCTTCGAAGAAGAATCATCATTTCGGCCATTACCTTGGTAAAGACCCGAGGTGCCGTGGACAATCCAAACGGCAGCGTCTGAAACTGATAATGACAGTTTTGCACCACGAACCTGAGGTACCCTTGATGTGAAGGGCAAATTGGGACATGCAGGTAAGCATCCTTTATGTCCAGGGACACCATAAAGTCCCCTTCTTCAAGATTCGCTATCACTGCTCTGAGTGACTCCATCTTGAATTTGAATTTCTGTATGTACAGGTTCAAAGATTTCAGATTTAGAATAGGTCTTACCGAGCCGTCCGGCTTCGGTACCACAAATAGCGTGGAGTAATACCCTTTTCCTTGTTGTAGGAGGGGTACCTTGACTATCACCTGCTGAGAAAACAGCTTGTGAATGGCTTCCAATACCGTCGCCCTGTCTGAGGGAGACGTTGGCAAAGCAGACTTTAGGAACCGGCGAGGGGGAGACTTCTCGAATTCCAACCTGTAACCTTGAGATACTACCTGCAGGATCCAGGGGTCCACCTGTGAGCAAGCCCACTGTGCGCTGAAATTCTTGAGTCGACCCCCCACCGCTCCTGAGTCCGTTTGTAAAGCCCCAGCGTCATGCTGAGGGCTTTGCAGAACCCTGTGAGGGCTTCTGTTTCTGGGCAGGGGCAGCTTGCTGTCCTCTCTTACCCCTTCCTCTGCCCCGGGGCAGATATGACTGTCCTTTTGCCCGCTTGTTCTTATAGGACCGAAAGGACTGCGGCTGAAAAGACGGTGTCTTTTTCTGTTGGGAGGGGGTCTGAGGTAAAAAGGTGGATTTTCCGGCAGTTGCCGTGGCCACCAGATCCGATAGACCGACGCCAAATAATTCCTCCCCTTTATACGGCAATACTTCCATATGTTGTTTAGAATCCGCATCACCTGACCACTGTCGCGTCCATAAACTTCTTCTGGCAGATATGGACATCGCATTTACTCTCGATGCCAGAGTGCAAATATCCCTCTGAGCATCTCGCATATAAAGAAAAGCATCCTTTAATTGCTCTATAGTCAATAAAATACTGTCCCTATCCAGGGTATCAATATTTTCAGTCAGGGAATCCGACCAGACCACCCCAGCACTGCACATCCAGGCTGAGGCGATGGCTGGTCGCAGTATAACACCAGTATGTGTGTATATACTTTTTAGGGTAGTTTCCAGCCTCCTATCAGCTGGATCCTTGAGGGCGGCCGTATCAGGAGACGGTAACGCCACTTGTTTTGATAAGCGTGTGAGCGCCTTATCCACCCTAGGGGGTGTTTCCCAGCGCGCCCTAACCTCTGGCGGGAAAGGGTATAATGCCAATAACTTTTTTGAAATTAGCACTTTTCTATCTGGGTTAACCCACGCTTCATCACATACATCATTCAATTCCTCTGATTCAGGAAAAACTACAGGTAGTTTTTTTACCCCCCACATAATACCCCTTTTTGTGGTACTTGCAGTATCAGAGATATGCAAAGCCTCCTTCATTGCCGTGATCATATAACGTGTGGCCCTACTTGAAAATACGTTTGTTTCTTCACCGTCGACACTAGATTCAGTGTCCGTGTCTGGGTCTGTGTCGACCGACTGAGGTAAAGGGCGTTTTACAGCCCCTGACGGTGTCTGAGACGCCTGGGCAGGTACCAACTGGTTTTCCGGCCGTCTCATGTCGTCAACTGATTTTTGTAATGTGCTGACATTATCACGTAATTCCATAAACAAAGCCATCCATTCCGGTGTCGACTCCCTGGGGGGTGACATCACCATTATCGGCAATTGCTCTGCCTCCACACAAACATCGTCCTCATACATGTCGACACACACGTACCGACACACAGCAGACACACAGGGAATGCTCTTATCGAAGACAGGACCCCACTAGCCCTTTGGGGAGACAGAGGGAGAGTTTGCCAGCACACACCCAAGCGCTATAATATATATGGGAACAACCTTATATAAGTGTTGTATCCTTATAGCAGCTTAAATATATAAAATATCGCCAAAAAAAGTGCCCCCCCTCTCTGTTTTACCCTGTTTCTGTAGTGCAGTGCAGGGGAGAGTCCTGGGAGCCTTCCTCACAGCGGAGCTGAGCAGGAAAATGGCGCTGTGTGCTGAGGAGAATAAGCCCCGCCCCCTATTCCGGCTGGCTTTTCTCCCGGAGTTTGAGATATCTGGCATGGGTTTAATACATCCATATAGCCTCAAGGGCTATATGTGATGTATTTTTTAGCCATAAAAGGTATTATACATTGCTGCCCAGGGCGCCCCCAGCAGCGCCCTGCACCCTCCGTGACCTATGGTGTGAAGTGTGTGACAACAATGGCGCACAGCTGCAGTGCTGTGCGCTACCTTCATGAAGACTGAAAAGCCTTCTGCCGCCGGTTTCTGGACCTTCAATCTTCAGCATCTGCAAGGGGGGTCGGCGGCGCGGCTCCGGGACGAACCCCAGGGTGAGACCTGTGTTCCGACTCCCTCTGGAGCTAATGGTGTCCAGTAGCCTAAGAAGCCAATCCATCCTGCACGCAGGTGAGTTGAACTTCTCTCCCCTAAGTCCCTCGATGCAGTGAGCCTGTTGCCAGCAGGACTCACTGAACATAAAAAACCTAAAAAACTTTTTCTAAGCAGCTCCTTAAGAGAGCCACCTAGATTGCACCCTGCTCGGACGGGCACAAAAACCTAACTGAGGCTTGGAGGAGGATCATAGGGGGAGGAGCCAGTGCACACCACCTGATCCTAAAGCTTTATTTTTGTGCCCTGTCTCCTGCGGAGCCGCTATACCCCATGGTCCTGACGGAGTCCCCAGCATCCACTTAGGACGTCAGAGAAATAGGGATAGCAGTTTGAGTGAAAGACACGAAATGGACACCACTCAGCTATCAAATGCACACACAAATAGTTACAGTGGGATGCGGTCAACATCCCGCCGGACGGAATCCCGGCGGTCGAAATACAGACGCCGGAATCCCGACGGGCAGAATCCCGACATATTCTCCCTCCGTGGGTGTCCACGACACCCATAGAGGGAGAAAATAATAGTGTGCCGAGCGTAGCGAGGCACCGTGCCCGCAGCGTGGCGAGCGAAGCGAGCCCGCAAGGGGCTGCGTTCCATTTGCCACCCCTGTCGGGATTGTGTGGTCGGGATTCCGGCGTCGGTATTTTGACCGCCGGGATCCCGTCCAGCGGGATTACGTACTGATCCCGTCACAGTTTGTACAATGCAGAGGTTATTACTAACAATAATACTGCACTGGACTAGCTTACACAGCTATATAACAATAGATATAACAGTACACAGTAAGAACTGGATGTATATCACAGGGTAATTGTACTAGGAAACCCTGACTAAATGCACTCTTTCTTAACTAACACTGACTAAAAAAGGCAGGTAGAATACTTAAGTGTCTTGTAAAGTCACAGCACTGACAACCAGGCGGCTTTACATAGGAGGATTTGCCCAAGCATTCCCAGGAACAGTGAGCTGAGGGATAATGGCGCAGCAGACACTGCCAGGGAGTGAGGGAGAGACAGATATGCAGCTACAGGGCGGGAAAATTTGCAGAAAATGGCGCCCTGGGGCTGGGGGAGGGGCTTCAGGTCCAAGCTCTAACCCCCTGCTGGCAAAATCACCGGGAACTGAGGGGTCTAATAAAACGGTTTATAGAAAAAACCTGACCTGTCCCATGCCCTGGTGATCTAGTGGGATCGCCTGTACTGCCACAGTGTCCACCGCAAGCGCGTGCGGCCCGTCTCCCACTGACCGCGCCGGATCACGATAAAGACCAGGTCCCGCAAGCGGGACCCACTTACCACCTCCCGAAGCGCGGCCACGCGATCCCGGAGAGCCCCCGTCGTGTGTGCCTGACAAGAAGAAAACCGGAGCCTCCAGCTGTAGTTACCCGGCAACCAGGGCTCGGGAGTGTACAGCGCCGCTGGGGAGAGCCGGAGCTGCAGCCATGAATGTCCACTGACATGTAACACTGCTACTGCCCTTGAAGTCTTCACTTTTTTCCTCAGAAAAAAAGCTCTTCTTAGGGCTGCCTGGAGCAGCCCCTCTGTTAAGTGCCTGCTACTGCAGCACCAACTACAAAACTGAGATCCTGTTCAGGGAGGCGGGGTGATATAGGAGGCGGCGCTATGCATTCTGGGAACAGTCAAAAGCTTTGAGCCTGTTGGTGCCTCGGATCAAGATCCTACTCTACACCCCATTGTCCATTCCTTGTGGAGCCCAGTGTACCCCGCAGCAGAAATATATAGATATATATGCAGTGGTCAGAGGGGAAAATATGCAGGTGTACTATCTCACACTAGCTCAACCTGTAATAACCAGAGGCATTTAGCATAATCCTGGCCAGGGCTATGAGCTTACTCACCGCACCAAGGTAGCCTCTCATTGGGTAAGTGCCTAACACTAACTACAGGGGTTCAGGTCCGGGGGGCAGGACACCCCAAAGCCTCCCAGCCAGCCAACCCCAGGGCACTGCAAGAGTGATACAAGTAAATAATTAGATAGGTAGGAGCAGCTGCTGCTGCATGTGTGAATAATGTGAAGAGTGAAAAAGAATGGTGTGAAAGTGTTACACATATATAAAACAAACTATAAGTGCGGTCATGATGAAACCACCACCCCTGTGGGTGGAGAAACGCGTCAGTTGATTGCTACACAGGTGGACCGCAGTTGGAACGCAAAACCCGGAAGCCCGAACCCGGAAGTCGCTGCACACGACACACACAGGCGTTCCCAAGACTCACACAGCTGCTGCAAAGTGTGCGTCCCGTGGACACAACCAAAGTCCCCCGTCTCCTGCACCCAGCACTGGGACTCTCATGCTCCAAGAGACCAAGCAGGAGGACACATAGGTTACACGGGACTGTGCATTACAAAGGAGCACTCCTATATACACTGGAAGGGTGAAGTATATCTCCCAGTACCTCATACTGTGTGTGAGAAGCAACATCATTCATCCCCTTTCATTGGTTGCATGTACATGCTAATCATTTCTAACTGAAGAACTCTTTTAACAAGCAATCTGCTAGTCTGTGTGGAGCTATTAACATCTATGCTGTTCACTGTTATACATGTGTTACTTATGTTTTAGCATGGTTATTTAAAGCCAATTTTTAATTCACTTTAAACTTTAATAAATTGCTTTATGCATTTGTATCAAAACAGCAGCTGACGATTTTTTTTGTGCGCCTTCATTTCTCTAACGTCCTAGTGGATGCTGGGGACTCCGAAAGGACCATGGGAATAGCGGCTCCGCAGAAGACTGGGCACAAAAGTAAAAAGCTTTAGGACTACCTGGTGTGCACTGGCTCCTCCCCCTATGACCCTCCTCCAAGCCTCAGTTAGATTTTTGTGCCCGAACGAGACGGGTGCAGGCTAAGGGGCTCTCCTGAGCTGCTTAGTGTAAAAGTTTAAAGTAGGTTTTTTATTTTCAGTGAGACCTGCTGGCAACAGGCTCACTGCACCGAGGGACTAAGGGGAGAAGAAGCGAACTCACCTGCGTGCAGAGTGGATTGGGCTTCTTAGGCTACTGGACATTAGCTCCAGAGGGACGATCACAGGCCCAGCCATGGATGGGTCCCGGAGCCGCGCCGCCGGCCCCCTTACAGAGCCAGAAGAGTGAAGAGGTCCGGAAAATCGGCGGCAGAAGACGTCCTGTCTTCAATAAGGTAGCGCACAGCACCGCAGCTGTGCGCCATTGCTCTCAGCACACTTCACACTCCGGTCACTGAGGGTGCAGGGCGCTGGGGGGGGGCGCCCTGAGACGCAATAAAAAACCTTTTTTTGGCAAAAAATACATCACATATAGCTCCTGGGCTATATGGATGCATTTAACCCCTGCCAATTTTTCCATTAAAAAGCGGGAGAAAGGCCGCCGTGAAGGGGGCGGAGCCTATCTCCTCAGCACACTGGCGCCATTTTTTCCTCACAGCTCCGTTGGAGGAAGGCTCCCTGACTCTCCCCTGCAGTCCTGCACTACAGAAACAGGGTAAAACAAGAGAGGGGGGGCACTAAATTGGCATATTAATATATACAGCAGCTATATTAGGGAAAAACACTTATATAAGGTTATCCCTGTATATATATATATATAGCGCTCTGGTGTGTGCTGGCAAACTCTCCCTCTGTCTCCCCAAAGGGCTAGTGGGGTCCTGTCCTCTATCAGAGCATTCCCTGTGTGTGTGCTGTGTGTCGGTACGCTGTGTCGACATGTATGAGGAGGAAAATGGTGTGGAGGCGGAGCAATTGCCTGTGTTAGTGATGTCACCCCCTAGGGAGTCGACACCTGACTGGATGGTCTTATGGAAAGAATTACGTGATAGTGTCGGCACTTTACAAAAGACTGTTGACGACATGAGACAGCCGGCAAATCAGTTAATACCTGTACAGGCGTCTCAAACACCGTCAGGGGCTATAAAACGCCCGTTACCTCAGGTCGATACAGACACTGACACGGACACTGACTCCAGTGTCGACGGTGAGGAAACAAACGTATTTTCCAGTAGGGCCACACGTTACATGATCACGGCAATGAAGGAGGTTTTGAACATTTCTGATACTACAAGTACCACAAAAAAGGGTATTATGTGGGGTGTGAAAAAACTACCTGTAGTTTTTCCTGAATCAGATGAATTAAATGAGGTGTGTGATGAAGCGTGGGTTTCCCCCGATAAAAAACTGCTAATTTCTAAAAAATTATTGGCATTATACCCTTTCCCGCCAGAGGTTAGGGCGCGTTGGGAAACACCCCCTAGAGTGGATAAGGCGCTCACACGCTTATCAAAACAAGTGGCGTTACCGTCTCCTGATACGGCCGCCCTCAAGGAACCAGCTGATAGGAAGCTGGAAAATATCCTAAAAAGTATATACACACATACTGGTATTATACTGCGACCAGCAATCGCCTCAGCCTGGATGTGCAGTGCTGGGGTGGCTTGGTCGGATTCCCTGACTGAAAATATTGATACCCTGGACAGGGACAATATATTATTGACTATAGAGCATTTAAAGGATGCATTTCTATATATGCGTGATGCACAGAGGGATATTTGCACTCTGGCATCAAGAGTAAGTGCGATGTCCATTTCTGCCAGAAGAGGGTTATGGACGCGACAGTGGTCAGGTGATGCGGATTCCAAACGGCATATGGAAGTATTGCCGTATAAAGGGGAGGAGTTATTTGGGGTCGGTCTATCGGACCTGGTGGCCACGGTAACGGCTGGGAAATCCACCTTTTTACCCCAAGTCACCTCACAGCAGAAAAAGATACCGTCTTTTCAGGCTCAGTCCTTTCGTCCCTATAAGGGCAAGCGGGCAAAAGGCCACTCATATCTGCCCCGGGGCAGAGGAAGGGGAAAAAGACTGCAGCAGACAGCCTCTTCCCACGAACAGAAGCCCTCCCCCGCTTCTGCCAAGTCCTCAGCATGACGCTGGGGCCTTACAAGCGGACTCAGGCAAGACGGTGGGGTCCCGTCTCAAGAATTTCAGCGCGCAGTGGGCTCACTCGCAAGTGGACCCCTGGATCCTGCAGGTAGTATCTCAGGGGTACAAATTGGAATTTGAGACGTCTCCCCCTCGCCGGTTCCTGAAGTCTGCTGTACCAACGTCTCCCCCCGACAGGGAGGCGGTATTGGAAGCCATTCACAAGCTGTATTCCCAGCAAGTGATAATCAAGGTACCCCTCCTACAACAGGGAAAGGGGTATTATTCCACGCTGTTTGTGGTACCGAAGCCGGACGGCTCGGAGAGACCCATTTTAAATCTGAAATCCTTGAACACTTACATAAAAAGGTTCAAGTTCAAGATGGAGTCACTCAGAGCAGTGATAGCGAACCTGGAAGAAGGGGACTATATGGTGTCTCTGGACATCAAGGATGCTTACCTCCATGTCCCAATTTGCCCTTCTCACCAAGGGTACCTCAGGTTTGTGGTACAGAACTGTCACTATCAGTTTCAGACGCTGCCGTTTGGATTGTCCACGGCACCACGGGTCTTTACCAAGGTAATGGCCGAAATGATGATTCTTCTTCGAAGAAAAGGCGTCTTAATTATCCCTTACTTGGACGATCTCCTGATAAGGGCAAGGTCCAGAGAACAGGTAGAGGTCGGAGTAGCACTATCTCAAGTAGTACTACGACAGCACGGATGGATTCTAAATATTCCAAAATCGCAGCTGATTCCGACGACACGTCTGCTGTTCCTAGGAATGATTCTGGACACAGTACAGAAAAAGGTGTTTCTCCCGGAAGAGAAAGCCAGGGAGTTATCCGACCTAGTCAGGAACCTCCTAAGACCAGGCCAAGTGTCAGTACATCAATGCACAAGGGTCCTGGGAAAGATGGTGGCTTCTTACGAAGCGATTCCATTCGGCAGATTCCACGCAAGAACTTTTCAGTGGGATCTGCTGGACAAATGGTCCGGATCGCATCTTCAAATGCATCAGCGGATAACCCTGTCTCCAAGGACAAGGGTGCCTCTCCTGTGGTGGTTACAGAGTGCTCATCTCCTAGAGGGCCGCAGATTCGGCATTCAGGATTGGGTCCTGGTGACCACGGATGCCAGCCTGAGGGGCTGGGGAGCAGTCACACAGGGAAGAAATTTCCAGGGCTTGTGGTCAAGCATGGAAACGTCACTTCACATAAATATCCTGGAACTCAGGGCCATTTACAATGCCCTAAGTCAGGCAAGACCTCTGCTTCAGGGTCAGCCGGTGTTGATCCAGTCGGACAACATCACGGCAGTCGCCCACGTAAACAGACAGGGCGGCACAAGAAGCAGGAGGGCAATGACGGAAGTGGCAAGGATTCTTCGCTGGGCGGAAAATAATGTGATAGCACTGTCAGCAGTGTTCATTCCGGGAGTGGACAACTGGGAAGCAGACTTCCTCAGCAGACACGATCTTCACCCGGGGGAGTGGGGACTTCACCCAGAAGTCTTCCACATGATTGTGAACCGTTGGGAAAAACCAAAGGTGGACATGATGGCGTCCCGCCTCAACGAAAAACTGGACAGATATTGCGCCAGGTCAAGGGACCCTCAGGCAATAGCTGTGGACGCTCTGGTAACACCGTGGGTGTACCAGTCAGTGTACGTGTTCCCTCCTCTTCCTCTCATACCAAAAGTACTGAGAATCATAAGAAGGAGAGGAGTAAAGACTATACTCGTGGCTCCGGATTGGCCAAGAAGGACTTGGTACCCGGAAATTCAAGAGATGCTCACGGAAGACCCGTGGCCTCTACCTCTAAGAAAGGACCTGCTCCAGCAGGGACCATGTCTGTTCCAAGACTTACCGCGGCTGCGTTTGACGGCATGGCGGTTGAACGCCGGATCCTGAAGGAAAAAGGCATTCCGGATGAAGTCATCCCTACCCTGATCAAAGCCAGGAAGGATGTGACCGTACAACATTATCACCGTATTTGGCGAAAATATGTTGCGTGGTGCGAGGCCAGGAAGGCCCCTACAGAGGAATTTCAACTGGGTCGATTCCTGCATTTCCTGCAAACAGGACTGTCTATGGGCCTAAAATTAGGGTCCATTAAGGTTCAAATTTCGGCCCTGTCAATATTCTTCCAAAAAGAACTAGCTTCTGTTCCTGAAGTTCAGACATTTGTCAAGGGAGTACTGCATATACAGCCTCCTTTTGTGCCTCCAGTGGCACCTTGGGATCTCAATGTAGTTTTGGGGTTCCTAAAATCACATTGGTTTGAACCACTCACCACTGTGGACTTAAAATATCTCACATGGAAAGTGGTAATGCTGTTAGCCCTGGCTTCAGCCAGGCGTGTTTCAGAATTGGCGGCTTTATCCTATAAAAGCCCTTACCTAATTTTTCATACGGACAGGGCAGAATTGAGGACTCGTCCTCAATTTCTCCCTAAGGTGGTTTCAGCATTTCACTTAAACCAGCCTATTGTGGTGCCTGCGGCTACTAGGGACTTGGAGGATTCCAAGTTACTGGACGTAGTCAGGGCCCTGAAAATATATGTTTCCAGGACGGCTGGAGTCAGAAAATCTGACTCGCTGTTTATCCTGTATGCACCCAACAAGCTGGGTGCTCCTGCTTCTAAGCAGACTATTGCTCGTTGGATTTGTAGTACAATTCAGCTTGCACATTCTGTGGCAGGCCTGCCACAGCCAAAATCTGTAAAAGCCCATTCCACAAGGAAAGTGGGCTCATCTTGGGCGGCTGCCCGAGGGGTCTCGGCTTTACAACTTTGCCGAGCAGCTACTTGGTCAGGGGCAAACACGTTTGCTAAATTCTACAAATTTGATACCCTGGCTGAGGTGGACCTGGAGTTCTCTCATTCGGTGCTGCAGAGTCATCCGCACTCTCCCGCCCGTTTGGGAGCTTTGGTATAATCCCCATGGTCCTTTCGGAGTCCCCAGCATCCACTAGGACGTTAGAGAAAATAAGAATTTACTTACAGATAATTCTATTTCTCATAGTCCGTAGTGGATGCTGGGCGCCCATCCCAAGTGCGGATTGTCTGCATTACTTGTACATAGTTATTGTTACAAAAATCGGGTTATTGTTGTTGTGAGCCATCTTTTCAGAGGCTCCTTCTGTTATCATGCTGTTAACTGGGTTCAGATCACAAGTTGTACGGTGTGATTGGTGTGGCTGGTAAGAGTCTTACCCGGGATTCAAAATCCTTCCTTATTGTGTACGCTCGTCCGGGCACAGTATCCTAACTGAGGCTTGGAGGAGGGTCATAGGGGGAGGAGCCAGTGCACACCAGGTAGTCCTAAAGCTTTTTACTTTTGTGCCCAGTCTCCTGCGGAGCCGCTATTCCCATGGTCCTTTCAGAGTCCCCAGCATCCACTACGGACTATGAGAAATAGAATTAGAAATAAGTAAATTCTTATTTTATCTGATTTATCTATTCACATATTGTAGGTGGGTTCCGAGGTCCACATTGTGAAGGCAGCCAATTAATTGTCTTTTTATCTAAATTCACATTGGCACATCTGTATTTAATCTAGCACCCGACACATTGCATGTTGTTCTTGTATTAGTAATTACCCAATAAGTTCAATATGGGTCTACTACGCTTGGCCGGCTGTCAGGATCCCGGTGCCCAGCATACCAGCGCCAGGATCCTGGCCGCCGGAATGCCGGCAGCATGGTGAGCGCAAAAGAGTCCCTTGCGGGCTCGCTGCGCTCACCACACTGCAGGCACAGTGACGTGCTATGCGCGCCATGCTATTTATAATCCCTCCACGGGTGCTGTGGACACCCCAAGAGGGAAAATAGTTGTCATATCCCGGCGGTCAGGATCCCGGCACCGGTATGCTGAGCCGGGATATCAAGTGCCACCCTGTTCAATATATACGATAGATAGATAGATAGATAGATAGATAGATAGATAGATAGATAGATAGATAGATAGATAGATAGATAGATAGATAGATAGATAGATAAGTGGCAAACCAGGTTATAATTGAATGTCCACGCACATCTTGCTGGACCAACCTGCTGTAGTTTATTCAGGATTGTCAGGTTTGTCGGAATGGAATAGACAGCATCAACATTGGTTCTAACATCACACCAGCAAACAGTAACCCCATAACCCTGTCACTGACATAGTGATTTCCTCAACAGATACTGGCCACCTAGCTTGGCGTTGGTCAAGCCACCCCAACACAATTAAATCTACTTATACTGCCTCCCAAGTTCATTAGTTGAATAATCATACCTTTGTGGTTCACCTGTGTATCTGTGTTCAGGCATAAGTGAGGATTTAACATTTAACCAAAGTCCTTAGCAACTGCATACACATTCAGTATTTGAAAAGCAGTAACTATGGCCCTCATTCCGAGTTGTTCGCTCGGAGTTTTTCATCGCATCGCAGTGAGAATTCTCTTAGTGCGCATGCGCAATGTTCGCACTGCGACTGCGCCAAGTAACTTTACTATGAAGAAAGTAAGTTTACTCACGGCATTTTCATCGCTCCGACGTTCGCATTGTGATTGACAGGAAATGGGTGTTACTGGGCGGATGCACGGCGTTTTAGGGGCGTGTGGCTGGAAACGCTACCGTTTCCGGAAAAAACGCAGGAGTGGCCGGAGAAACGGTGGGAGTGCCTGGGCGAACGCTGGGTGTGTTTATGACGTCAGCCAGGAACGAAAAGCACTGAACTGATCGCACAGGCAGAGTAAGTCTGAAGCTACTCAGAAACTGCTAACTCGTTTGTAATCGCAATATTGCGCGTATGTCGGTCGCAATTTTAAGAAGCTAAGATTCACTCCCAGTAGGCGGCGGCTTAGCGTGTGTAACTCTGCTACATTCGCCTTGCGAGCGAACAACTCGGAATGAGGGCCTATATTATTAAATATATGGTCATTGGCCATTTTATTAGTTATACCTTTTAGGTTTAAAGATTTGTGGCAGCTGGGGCCATGGCCACCATAGTGAAGTAAGGGTATAGCATTATCACAGGAGAGAGAGGGTGAGAGCTACTAATATGTGATAAATGCTAAAGAGGCAGACCAATTCCATCACAAAAGGGATATTGATTTAACAGATTTTTAAATACAGTAGTACACATATAACATTGTTATGTGTTTTTGTACTATTGTCACTGTGCATACAGTACAGAGGGCCTGATTCTTAGTTGGGAGCAAAGCTCGGTAAAAACTAGAGATGTGAACTGGAAATTTTTCGGGTTTTGGTTTTGGATTCGGTTCCGCGGCCGTATTTTGGATTCGGACGTGTTTTGCCAAAACCTCCCTGAAATTTTTTTGTCGGATTCGGATGTGTTTTGGATTCGGGTGTTTTTTTTAGAAAAAACCCTCAAAAATAGCTTAAAACATTGAATTTGGGGGTCATTTTGATCCCATAGTATTATTAACCTCAATAACCATAATTTACACTCATTTTCAGTCTATTCTGAACACCTCACAATATTATTTTTAGTCCTAAAATTTGCACCGAGGTCGCTGGATGGCTAAGCTAAGCGACACAAGTGGCCGACACAAACACCTGGCCCATCTAGGAGTGGCACTGCAGTGTCAGACAGGATGGCACTTAAAAAAATAGTCCCCAAACAGCACATGATGCAAAGAAAAATTGAAGAAAAAAGAGGTGCAAGATGAAATTGTCCTTGGGCCCTCCCACCCAACCTTATGTTGTATAAACAGGACATGGACACTTTAGCGAACCCATAATTTCAGCGACAGGGTCTGCCACACGACTGTGACTGAAATGACTCGTTGGTTTGGGCCCCCACCAAAAAAGAAGCAATCAATCTCTCCTTGCACAAACTGGCTCTACAGAGGCAAGATGTCCACCTCATCATCATCATCCTCCGATTCATCACCCCTTTCACTGTGTACATCCCCCTCCTCACAGATTATTAATTCGTCCCCACTGGAATCCACCATCCCAGATCCTTGTGTACTTTCTGGAGGCAATTGCTGGTGAATGTCTCCACGGAGGAATTGATTATAATTCATTTTGATGAACATCATCTTCTCCACATTTTCTGGAAGTAACCTCGTACGCCGATTGCTGACAAGGTGAGCGGCTGCACTAAACTCTCTTTCGGAGTACACACTGGAGGGAGGGCAACTTAGGTAGAATAAAGCCAGTTTGTGCAAGGGCCTCCAAATTGCCTCTTTTTCCTGCCAGTATACGTACGGACTGTCTGACGTGCCTACTTGGATGCGGTCACTCATATAATCCTCCACCATTCTTTCAATGGTGACAGAATCATATGCAGTGACAGTAGACGACATGTCAGTAATCGTTGGCAGGTCCTTCAGTCCGGACCAGATGTCAGCACTCGCTCCAGACTGCTCTGCATCACCGCCAGCCGGTGGGCTCGGAATTCTTAGCCTTTTCCTCGCACCCCCAGTTGCGGGAGAATGTGAAGGAGGAGCTGTTGACGGGTCACGTTCCGCTTGACTTGACAATTTTCTCACCAGCAGGTCTTTGAACCTCTGCAGACTTGTGTCTGCTGGAAAGAGAGATACAACGTAGGTTTTAAATCTAGGATCGAGCACGGTGGCCAAAATGTAGTGCTCTGATTTCAACAGATTGACCACCCGTGAATCCTGGTTAAGCGAATTAAGGGCTCCATCCACAAGTCCCACATGCCTAGCGGAATCGCTCTGTTTTAGCTCCTCCTTCAATGTCTCCAGCTTCTTCTGCAAAAGCCTGATGAGGGGAATGACCTGACTCAGGCTGGCAGTGTCTGAACTGACTTCACGTGTGGCAAGTTCAAAGGGTTGCAGAACCTTGCACAACGTTGAAATCATTCTCCACTGCGCTTGAGTCAGGTGCATTCCCCCTCCTTTGCCTATATCGTGGGCAGATGTATAGGCTTGAATGGCCTTTTGCTGCTCCTCCATCCTCTGAAGCATATAGAGGGTTGAATTCCACCTCGTTACCACCTCTTGCTTCAGATGATGGCAGGGCAGGTTCAGGACTGTTTGCTGGTGCTCCAGTCTTCGGCAAGCGGTGCCTGAACGCCGAAAGTGGCCCGCAATTCTTCGGGCCACCGACAGCATCTCTTGCACGCCCCTGTTGTTTTTTAAATAATTCTGCACCACCAAATTCAATGTATGTGCAAAACATGGGACGTGCTGGAATTTGCCCAGATGTAATGCACGCACAATATTGGTGGCGTTGTCCGATGTCACAAATCCACAGGAGAGTCCAATTGGGGTAAGCCATTCTGCGATGATGTTCCTCAGTTTCCGTAAGAGGTTGTCAGCTGTGTGCCTCTTCTGGAAAGCGGTGATACAAAGCGTAGCCTGCCTAGGAACGAGTTGGCGTTTGCGAGATGCTGCTACTGGTGCCGCCGCTGCTGTTCTTGCTGCGGGAGGCAATACATCTACCCAGTGGGCTGTCACAGTCATATAGTCCTGAGTCTGCCCTGCTCCACTTGTCCACATGTCCGTGGTTAAGTGGACATTGGGTACAACTGCATTTTTTAGGACACTGGTGACTCTTTTTCTGACGTCTGTGTACATTTTCGGTATCGCTTGCCTAGAGAAATGGAACCTAGATGGTATTTGGTACCGGGGACACAGTACCTCAATCAAGTCTCTAGTTGCCTGTGAATTAACGGTGGATACCGGACACACGTTTCTCACCACCCAGGCTGACAAGACCTGAGTTATCCGCTTTGCAGCAGGATGACTGCTGTGATATTTCATCTTCCTCGCAAAGGACTGTTGGACAGTCAATTGCTTACTGTAAGTAGTACAAGTGGTCTTCCGACTTCCCCTCTGGGATGACGATCGACTCCCAGCAGCAACAACAGCAGTGCCAGCAGCAGTAGGCGTTACACTCAAGGATGCATCGGAGGAATCCCAGGCAGGAGAGGACTCGTCATACTTGCCAGTGACATGGCCTGCAGGACTATTGGCTTTCCTGTGTAAGGTGGAAATTGACACTGAGGGAGTTGGTGGTGTGGTTTGCAGGAGCTTGGTTACAAGAGGAAGGGATTTAGTGGTCAGTGGACTGCTTCCGCTGTCATCCAAAGTTTTTGAACTTGTCACTGACTTCTGATGAATGCGGTCCAGGTGACGTTTAAGGGAGGATGTTCCTAGGTGGTTAACGTCCTTACCCTACTTATTACAGCTTGACAAAGGCAACACACGGCTTGACACCTGTTGTCCGCATTTGTATGGAAATAATTCCACACCGAAGAGGTGATTTTTTTTGTATTTTGACCAGGCATGTCAATGGCCATATTCGTCCCACGGACAACAGGTGTCTCCCCGGGTGCCTGACTTAAACAAACCACCTCACCATCAGAATCCTCCTTGTCAATTTCCTCCCCAGCGCCAGCAACACCCATATCCTCATCCTGGTGCACTTCAACAGTGACATCTTCAATTTGACTATCAGGAACTGGACTGCGGGTGCTCCTTCCAGCACTTGCAGGGGGCGTGCAAATGGTGGAAGGCGCAAGCTCTTCCCGTCCAGTGTTGGGAAGGTCAGGCATCGCAACCGACACAATTGGACTCTCCTTGGGGATTTGTGATTTCGAAGAACGCACAGTTCTTTGCTGTGCTTTTGCCAGCTTAAGTCATTTCTTTTTTCTAGCGAGAGGATGAGTGCTTCCATCCTCATGTGAAGCTGAACCACTAGCCATGAACATACGCCAGGGCCTCAGCCGTTCCTTGCCACTCCGTGTCATAAATGGCATATTGGCAAGTTTACGCTTCTCATCAGACGCTTTCAATTTTGATTTCTGGGTCATTTTACTGAACTTTTGTTTTTTAGATTTTACATGCTCTCTACTATGACATTGGGCATCGGCCTTGGCAGACGACGTTGATGGCATTTCATCGTCTCGGCCATGACTAGTGGCAGCAGCTTCAGCACGAGGTGGAAGTGGATCTTGATCTTTCCCTATTTTAACCTCCACATTTTTGTTCTCCATTTTTTAATGTGTGGAATTATATGCCAGTATCAATAGCAATGGCCTACTACTATATATACTGCGCACAACTGAAATGCACCACAGGTATGGATGGATATTATACTTGACGACACAGAGGTAGGTAGAGCAGTGGCCTTCCGTACTGTACTGCTATATATACTGGTGGTCACTGTCAGCAAACTGCAAAACTAAAATGCACCACAGGTATAGAATCTAGATGGATAGTATACTTGACGACACAGAGGTAGGTAGAGCAGTGGCCTTCCGTACCGTACTGCTATATATACTGGTGGTCACAGTCAGCAAACTGCAAAACTAAAATGCACCACAGGTATAGAATCTAGATGGATAGTATACTTGACGACACAGAGGTAGGTAGAGCAGTGGCCTTCCGTACCGTACTGCTATATATACTGGTGGTCACTGTCAGCAAACTGCAAAACTAAAATGCACCACAGGTATAGAATCTAGATGGATAGTATACTTGACGACACAGAGGTAGGTAGAGCAGTGGCCTTCCGTACCGTACTGCTATATATACTGGTGGTCACTGTCAGCAAACTGCAAAACTAAAATGCACCACAGGTATAGAATCTAGATGGATAGTATACTTGATGACAGAGAGGTAGGTAGAGCAGTGGCCTTCCGTACCGTACTGCTATATATACTGGTGGTCACTGTCAGCAAACTGCAAAACTAAAATGCACCACAGGTATAGAATCTAGATGGATAGTATACTTGACGACACAGAGGTAGGTAGAGCAGTGGGCTTCCATACCGTACTGCTATATATACTGGTGGTCACTGTCAGCAAACTGCAAAACTAAAATGCACCACAGGTATAGAATCTAGATGGATAGTATACTTGACGACACAGAGGTAGGTAGAGCAGTGGGCTTCCATACCGTACTGCTATATATACTGGTGGTGACTGTCAGCAAACTGCAAAACTAAAACGCACCACAGGTATAGAATCTAGATGGATAGTATACTTGACGACACAGAGGTAGGTAGAGCAGTGGCCTTCCATACCGTACTGCTATATATACTGGTGGTCACTGTCAGCAAACTGCAAAACTAAAATGCACCACAGGTATAGAATCTAGATGGATAGTATACTTGACGACAGAGAGGTAGGTAGAGCAGTGGCCTTCCATACCGTACTGCTATATATACTGGTGGTCACTGTCAGCAAACTGCAAAACTAAAATGCACCACAGGTATAGAATCTAGATGGATAGTATACTTGACGACACAGAGGTAGGTAGAGCAGTGGGCTTCCATACCGTACTGCTATATATACTGGTGGTCACTGTCAGCAAACTGCAAAACTAAAATGCACCACAGGTATAGAATCTAGATGGATAGTATACTTGACGACACAGAGGTAGGTAGAGCAGTGGGCTTCCATACCGTACTGCTATATATACTGGTGGTGACTGTCAGCAAACTGCAAAACTAAAATGCACCACAGGTATAGAATCTAGATGGATAGTATACTTGACGACACAGAGGTAGGTAGAGCAGTGGCCTTCCGTACCGTACTGCTATATATACTGGTGGTCACTGTCAGCAAACTGCAAAACTAAAATGCACCACAGGTATAGAATCTAGATGGATAGTATACTTGACGACACAGAGGTAGGTAGAGCAGTGGCCTTCCGTACCGTACTGCTATATATACTGGTGGTCACTGTCAGCAAACTGCAAAACTAAAATGCACCACAGGTATAGAATCTGGATGGATAGTATACTTGACGACACAGAGGTAGGTAGAGCAGTGGCCTTCCGTACCGTACTGCTATACATACTGGTGGTCACTGTCAGCAAACTGCAAAACTAAAATGCACCACAGGTATAGAATCTAGATGGATAGTATACTTGACGACACAGAGGTAGGTAGAGCAGTGGCCTTCCGTACCGTACTGCTATATATACTGGTGGTCACTGTCAGCAAACTGCAAAACTAAAATGCACCACAGGTATTGAATCTAGATGGATAGTATACTTGACGACACAGAGGTAGGTAGAGCAGTGGCCTTCCGTACCGTACTGCTATATATACTGGTGGTCACTGTCAGCAAAACTCTGCACTGTACTCCTCCTATATAATACTGCTGGTCCCCAGTCCCCACAATAAAGCAGTGTGAGCACAGATATATGCAGCACACTGAGCACAGATATGGAGCGTTTTTCAGGCAGAGAACGGATAAAACTGGTGGTCACTGATCAGCAAAACTCTGCACTGTACTCCTCCTATATAATACAGCTGCTCCCCAGTCCCCACAATTAAGCAATAAGCACAAATATTTGCAGCAACATTAATAAACGGAGAGGACGCCAGCCACGTCCTCTCCCTAACATTTCCAATGCACAAGTGAAAATGGCGACGACGCGCGGCTCCTTATATAGAATACGAATCTCGCGAGAATCCGACCGCGGGATGATGACGTTCGGGCGCGCTCGGGTTAACCGAGCCATACGGGAGAATCTGAGTATGCCTCGGACCCGTGTAAAATGGGTGAAGTTTGGGGGGTTCGGTTTCCGAGGAACCGAATCCGCTCATCACTAGTAAAAACCATGCTGCACCGTGGGTGAGGCAGATTTTAAATGTGCAGAGAGACTTAGATATGAAAGAGGCGTATCCAAACTGTAATCTAAATTGCAGTGTAAATATAAAGCATCAGTGCCTCACAGTGGCGGAAGTATGCGGGTATGCTCGGGTATGGAGTACCCTTAAGAATTTGGCAGCGGGTACGCAGTACCACCTGCCACACACTTTGCACCCCTGAATGCCATTGCCACAATTATAATGCACCACAAAGCATCTTGGAGGCATTACTATATATTGTTATCAAATTGGGGGCATTACTATATGTATTTATTATACTGGAGGCATTACTATATATTTCTAGCCATGCCCCCAGAGTCCAAAGAAAAGGGTCTGTGTTGTCTGCTAGTGTCATGTAGCCACTCCCACTAGTAACATGTGGCCATGCCCCCTCACAACACATGAGTACGCCCATTTTTCGGCATTCAGTACCGCTAAGAAAATCTTTCTAATTGCACCACTGGCGCCTCACAACTAAGAATGGCCCAGTTACTTAAACAATAAAGTGGTTTTATTGAAGATAAAGCAGATACAGCCATATTCACTGTTAAACACACCTGTAGATATAACGAAGCGGGGTGCCATACTGCTCATCAGTTGGTGAGTATGTACTGTAGGTACCAGGTAGCGGTGGAGGATGCTGGACACCTATCATTGGCACATCTGCAGGAATCTCTTTGTTGGCAATGTAGACTACCTTAACTGATTCTTTTTTCTACGAGGTCACGAATGAAGTGGTGTCTCATCTGGATATGTTTGGACCTCCTGTGGTGCTTGGTGTTGTGTGATAGATTGATGGATCCTCTATATCGCACTCCAAGTTGATGGTACAGTATCTTATGTATGACATTTAAGGCCTGATTCTGATTGTACACACATGCCTATATGCAGTTGCAATTTTTCAGCCTACAGACTTGCTAATCAAGTGAAGCAGCCACTTCGTAGAATAGAATAGAGACACCCACCACAGCCATAGCAAAATATGCAGCATTGACGCAGAAACAAGAAACATCGATTTCTTGAGAGAGTATATTGTCACACAGACTGGCTGCGGCAGTAGAAATGCTGACTAGAGATGAGCGCCTGAAATTTTTCGGGTTTTGTGTTTTGGTTTTGGGTTCGGTTCCGCGGCCGTGTTTTGGGTTCGAACGCGTTTTGGCAAAACCTCACCGAATTTTTTTTGTCGGATTCGGGTGTGTTTTGGATTCGGGTGTTTTTTTCAAAAAACACTAAAAAACAGCTTAAATCATAGAATTTGGGGGTCATTTTGATCCCAAAGTATTATTAACCTCAAAAACCATAATTTACACTCATTTTCAGTCTATTCTGAATACCTCACACCTCACAATATTATTTTTAGTCCTAAAATTTGCACCGAGGTCGCTGTGTGAGTAAGATAAGCGACCCTAGTGGCCGACACAAACACCGGGCCCATCTAGGAGTGGCACTGCAGTGTCACGCAGGATGTCCCTTCCAAAAAACCCTCCCCAAACAGCACATGACGCAAAGAAAAAAAGAGGCGCAATGAGGTAGCTGTGTGAGTAAGATTAGCGACCCTAGTGGCCGACACAAACACCGGGCCCATCTAGGAGTGGCACTGCAGTGTCACGCAGGATGGCCCTTCCAAAAAACCCTCCCCAAACAGCACATGACGCAAAGAAAAAAAGAGGCGCAATGAGGTAGCTGTGTGAGTAAGATTAGCGACCCTAGTGGCCGACACAAACACCGGGCCCATCTAGGAGTGGCACTGCAGTGTCACGCAGGATGTCCCTTCCAAAAAACCCTCCCCAAACAGCACATGACGCAAAGAAAAAAAGAGGCGCAATGAGGTAGCTGTGTGAGTAAGATTAGCGACCCTAGTGGCCGACACAAACACCGGGCCCATCTAGGAGTGGCACTGCAGTGTCACGCAGGATGTCCCTTCCAAAAAACCCTCCCCAAACAGCACATGACGCAAAGAAAAAAAGAGGCGCAATGAGGTAGCTGACTGTGTGAGTAAGATTAGCGACCCTAGTGGCCGACACAAACACCGGGCCCATTTAGGAGTGGCACTGCAGTGTCACGCAGGATGTCCCTTCCAAAAAACCCTCCCCAATCAGCACATGATGCAAAGAAAAAGAAAAGAAAAAAGAGGTGCAAGATGGAATTGTCCTTGGGCCCTCCCACCCACCCTTATGTTGTATAAACAAAACAGGACATGCACACTTTAACCAACCCATCATTTCAGTGACAGGGTCTGCCACATGACTGTGACTGATATGACGGGTTGGTTTGGACCCCCCCAAAAAAGAAGCAATTAATCTCTCCTTGCACAAACTGGCTCTACAGAGGCAAGATGTCCACCTCATCATCACCCTCCGATATATCACCGTGTACATCCCCCTCCTCACAGATTATCAATTCGTCCCCACTGGAATCCACCATCTCAGCTCCCTGTGTACTTTGTGGAGGCAATTGCTGCTGGTCAATGTCTCCGCGGAGGAATTGATTATAATTCATTTTAATGAACATCATCTTCTCCACATTTTCTGGATGTAACCTCGTACGCCGATTGCTGACAAGGTGAGCGGCGGCACTAAACACTCTTTCGGAGTACACACTTGTGGGAGGGCAACTTAGGTAGAATAAAGCCAGTTTGTGCAAGGGCCTCCAAATTGCCTCTTTTTCCTGCCAGTAAAAGTACGGACTGTGTGACGTGCCTACTTGGATGCGGTCACTCATATAATCCTCCACCATTCTATCAATGTTGAGAGAATCATATGCAGTGACAGTAGACGACATGTCCGTAATCGTTGTCAGGTCCTTCAGTCCGGACCAGATGTCAGCATCAGCAGTCGCTCCAGACTGCCCTGCATCACCGCCAGCGGGTGGGCTCGGAATTCTGAGCCTTTTCCTCGCACCCCCAGTTGCGGGAGAATGTGAAGGAGGAGATGTTGACAGGTCGCGTTCCGCTTGACTTGACAATTTTGTCACCAGCAGGTCTTTCAACCCCAGCAGACTTGTGTCTGCCGGAAAGAGAGATCCAAGGTAGGCTTTAAATCTAGGATCGAGCACGGTGGCCAAAATGTAGTGCTCTGATTTCAACAGATTGACCACCCGTGAATCCTTGTTAAGCGAATTAAGGGCTCCATCCACAAGTCCCACATGCCTAGCGGAATCGCTCCGTGTTAGCTCCTCCTTCAATGTCTCCAGCTTCTTCTGCAAAATCCTGATGAGGGGAATGACCTGACTCAGGCTGGCAGTGTCTGAACTGACTTCACGTGTGGCAAGTTCAAAGGGCATCAGAACCTTGCACAACGTTGAAATCATTCTCCACTGCGCTTGAGACAGGTGCATTCCACCTACTATATCGTGCTCAATTGTATAGGCTTGAATGGCCTTTTGCTGCTCCTCCAACCTCTGAAGCATATAGAGGGTTGAATTCCACCTCGTTACCACTTCTTGCTTCAGATGATGGCAGGGCAGGTTCAGTAGTTTTTGGTGGTGCTCCAGTCTTCTGTACGTGGTGCCTGTACGCCGAAAGTGTCCCGCAATTCTTCTGGCCACCGACAGCATCTCTTGCACGCCCCTGTCGTTTTTTAAAAAATTCTGCACCACCAAATTCAAGGTATGTGCAAAACATGGGACGTGCTGGAATTTGCCCATATTTAATGCACACACAATATTGCTGGCGTTGTCCGATGCCACAAATCCACAGGAGAGTCCAATTGGGGTAAGCCATTCCGCGATGATCTTCCTCAGTTGCCGTAAGAGGTTTTCAGCTGTGTGCGTATTCTGGAAAGCGGTGATACAAAGCGTAGCCTGCCTAGGAAAGAGTTGGCGTTTGCGAGATGCTGCTACTGGTGCCGCCGCTGCTGTTCTTGCGGCGGGAGTCCATACATCTACCCAGTGGGCTGTCACAGTCATATAGTCCTGACCCTGCCCTGCTCCACTTGTCCACATGTCCGTGGTTAAGTGGACATTGGGTACAACTGCATTTTTTAGGACACTGGTGAGTCTTTTTCTGACGTCCGTGTACATTCTCGGTATCGCCTGCCTAGAGAAGTGGAACCTAGATGGTATTTGGTAACGGGGGCACACTGCCTCAATAAATTGTCTAGTTCCCTGTGAACTAACGGCGGATACCGGACGCACGTCTAACACCAACATAGTTGTCAAGGCCTCAGTTATCCGCTTTGCAGTAGGATGACTGCTGTGATATTTCATCTTCCTCGCAAAGGACTGTTGAACAGTCAATTGCTTACTGGAAGTAGTACAAGTGGGCTTACGACTTCCCCTCTGGGATGACCATCGACTCCCAGCGGCAACAACAGCAGCGCCAGCAGCAGTAGGCGTTACACGCAAGGATGCATCGGAGGAATCCCAGGCAGGAGAGGACTCGTCAGAATTGCCAGTGACATGGCCTGCAGGACTATTGGCATTCCTTGGGAAGGAGGAAATTGACACTGAGGGAGTTGGTGGGGTGGTTTGCGTGAGCTTGGTTACAAGAGGAAGGGATTTACTGGTCAGTGGACTGCTTCCGCTGTCACCCAAAGTTTTTGAACTTGTCACTGACTTATTATGAATGCGCTGCAGGTGACGTATAAGGGAGGATGTTCCGAGGTGGTTAACGTCCTTACCCCTACTTATTACAGCTTGACAAAGGGAACACACGGCTTGACACCTGTTGTCCGCATTTCTGGTGAAATACCTCCACACCGAAGAGCTGATTTTTTTGGTATTTTCACCTGGCATGTCAACGGCCATATTCCTCCCACGGACAACAGGTGTCTCCCCGGGTGCCTGACTTAAACAAACCACCTCACCATCAGAATCCTCCTGGTCAATTTCCTCCCCAGCGCCAGCAACACCCATATCCTCCTCATCCTGGTGTACTTCAACACTGACATCTTCAATCTGACTATCAGGAACTGGACTGCGGGTACTCCTTCCAGCACTTGCAGTGGGCGTGCAAATGGTGGAAGGCGCATGCTCTTCACGTCCAGTGTTGGGAAGGTCAGGCATCGCAACCGACACAATTGGACTCTCCTTGTGGATTTGGGATTTCGAAGAATGCACAGTTCTTTGCTGTGCTGCTTTTGCCAGCTTGAGTCTTTTCATTTTTCTAGCGAGAGGCTGAGTGCTTCCATCCTCATGTGAAGCTGAACCACTAGCCATGAACATAGGCCAGGGCCTCAGCCGTTCCTTGCCACTCCGTGTCGTAAATGGCATATTGGCAAGTTTACGCTTCTCCTCCGACAATTTTATTTTAGGTTTTGGAGTCCTTTTTTTTCTGATATTTGGTGTTTTGGATTTGACATGCTCTGTACTATGACATTGGGCATCGGCCTTGGCAGACGACGTTGCTGGCATTTCATCGTCTCGGCCATGACTAGTGGCAGCAGCTTCAGCACGAGGTGGAAGTGGATCTTGATCTTTCCCTAATTTTGGAACCTCAACATTTTTGTTCTCCATATTTTAATAGGCACAACTAAAAGGCACCTCAGGTAAACAATGGAGATGGATACTAGTATACAATTATGGACTGCCTGCCGAGTGCAGACACAGAGGTAGCCACAGCCGTGAACTACCGTACTGTACTGTGTCTGCTGCTAATATAGACTGGTTGATAAAGAGATAGTATACTCGTAACTAGTATGTATGTATAAAGAAAGAAAGAAAAACCACGGTTAGGTGGTATATACAATTATGGACGGGCTGCCGAGTGCCGACACAGAGGTAGCCACAGCCGTGAACTACCGCACTGTACTGTGTCTGCTGCTAATATATAGACTGGTTGATAAAGAGATAGTATACTCGTAACTAGTATGTATGTATAAAGAAAGAAAAAAAAACCACGGTTAGGTGGTATATACAATTATGGACGGGCTGCCGAGTGCCGACACAGAGGTAGCCACAGCCGTGAACTACCGCACTGTACTGTGTCTGCTGCTAATATAGACTGGTTGATAAAGAGATAGTATACTCGTAACTAGTATGTATGTATAAAGAAAGAAAAAAAAACCACGGTTAGGTGGTATATACAATTATGGACGGGCTGCCGAGTGCCGACACAGAGGTAGCCACAGCCGTGAACTACCGCACTGTACTGTGTCTGCTGCTAATATAGACTGGTTGATAAAGAGATAGTATACTCGTAACTAGTATGACTATAAAGAAAGAAAAAAAAACCACGGTTAGGTGGTATATACAATTATGGACGGGCTGCCGAGTGCCGACACAGAGGTAGCCACAGCCGTGAACTACCGCACTGTACTGTGTCTGCTGCTAATATATAGACTGGTTGATAAAGAGATAGTATACTCGTAACTAGTATGTATGTATAAAGAAAGAAAGAAAAACCACGGTTAGGTGGTATATACAATTATGGACGGGCTGCCGAGTGCCGACACAGAGGTAGCCACAGCCGTGAACTACCGCACTGTACTGTGTCTGCTGCTAATATAGACTGGTTGATAAAGAGATAGTATACTCGTAACTAGTATGTATGTATAAAGAAAGAAAAAAAAACCACGGTTAGGTGGTATATACAATTATGGACGGGCTGCCGAGTGCCGACACAGAGGTAGCCACAGCCGTGAACTACCGCACTGTACTGTGTCTGCTGCTAATATATAGACTGGTTGATAAAGAGATAGTATACTCGTAACTAGTATGTATGTATAAAGAAAGAAAAAAAAACCACGGTTAGGTGGTATATACAATTATGGACGGGCTGCCGAGTGCCGACACAGAGGTAGCCACAGCCGTGAACTACCGCACTGTACTGTGTCTGCTGCTAATATAGACTGGTTGATAAAGAGATAGTATACTCGTAACTAGTATGTATGTATAAAGAAAGAAAAAAAAACCACGGTTAGGTGGTATATACAATTATGGACGGGCTGCCGAGTGCCGACACAGAGGTAGCCACAGCCGTGAACTACCGCACTGTACTGTGTCTGCTGCTAATATAGACTGGTTGATAAAGAGATAGTATACTCGTAACTAGTATGACTATAAAGAAAGAAAAAAAAACCACGGTTAGGTGGTATATACAATTATGGACGGGCTGCCGAGTGCCGACACAGAGGTAGCCACAGCCGTGAACTACCGCACTGTACTGTGTCTGCTGCTAATATAGACTGGTTGATAAAGAGATAGTATACTACTAATATTATATATACTGGTGGTCAGGTCACTGGTCACTAGTCACACTGGCAGTGGCACTCCTGCAGCAAAAGTGTGCACTGTTTAATTTTAATATAATATTATGTACTCCTGGCTCCTGCTATAACCTATAACTGGCACTGCAGTGCTCCCCAGTCTCCCCCACAATTATAAGCTGTGTGAGCTGAGCACAGTCAGATATATATATACATTGATGCAGCACACTGGGCTGAGCAGTGCACACAGATATGGTATGTGACTGAGTCACTGTGTGTATCGTTTTTTTCAGGCAGAGAACGGATATATTAAATAAAACAAACAACTGCACTGTCTGGTGGTCACTGTGGTCGTCAGTCACTAAACTCTGCACTCTCTTCTACAGTATCACAGCCTCAGGTCAATCTCTCTCTCTCTCTCTCAACCCTAATCTAAATGGAGAGGACGCCAGCCACGTCCTCTCCCTATCAATCTCAATGCACGTGTGAAAATGGCGGCGACGCGCGGCTCCTTATATAGAATCCGAGTCTCGCGAGAATCCGACAGCGTCATGATGACGTTCGGGCGCGCTCGGGTTAACCGAGCAAGGCGGGAGGATCCGAGTCTGCTCGGACCCGTGAAAAAAACATGAAGTTCGTGCGGGTTCGGATTCAGAGAATCCGAACCCGCTCATCTCTAATGCTGACACCATGTTTCTTTAAGTATATGATTGCAGCTGAAAGCAGTGACACGACTGTGTTTTTGTTGCCACTTCCCATTACCTAACCCAAATGGCCTCTTCCTGTCAATCACTTTTTAAATCCTTGGCACATGTACAGTGCGATTGCAGTGCATGCACTATCTACCAATAATCGCTCAATTGTGTGAACATCAGCACTGCATACAAATCTGAATCAGACCCAAGGTCTCCTTGAGGTGTAAGGCCTCCTTGGCTGATTCAGTCAATACTGCTCTGTAGTGCATACCTCCCAACTGTCCCGATTTTCGTGGGACAGTCCCATTTTTGGGGACAGTCCCGCTGTCCCACCCTTGGGCCTCAGTGTTAGTGATGAGCGGGTTCGGTTTCCGAGAAACCGAACCCCCCCCCGTACTTCACCCTTTTTAGACGGGTCCGAGCCATACTCGGATTCTCCCGTATGGCTCGGTTAACCCGAGCGCGCCCGAACGTCATCATCCCGCTGTCGGATTCTCGCGAGATTCGGATTCTATATAAGCAGCCGCGCATCGCCGCCATTTTCACACGTGCATTGAGATTCATAGGGAGAGGACGTGGCTGGCGTCCTCTCCGTTTATATAGTTACACAGTTGATCTGATTGCTTAGCTTATTGTGGGGAGGATTGTGGAGCAGCTGTTAGGAGGAGTACAGTGCAGAGTTTTGCTAATAGTGACCACCAGTTTTTTATCCGTTCTCTGCCTGAAAAAAACGCTCCATACCATATCTGTGCTCAGTGTGCTGCATGATATATCTGTGCTGAGTGCTCACACTGCTTAATTGTGGGGACTGGGGAGCAGCTATAGCAGGAGTACAGTGCACAGTTTTGCTGACAGTGACCACCAGTATACGTTTGTCTGCCTGAAAAACACTCCTGTGGTGTCTTTTTTTTTTTTTTATGCTATAAACGCAGTCTGCTGACAGTGTCCACCAGGTCCATTATACTGTATATAGCAGTACGGTAGGCCACTGCTGTACCTACCTCTGTGTCGTCACTCGTCGTCCATAAGTATACTATCCATCCATCTACATTGTATACCTGTGGTGTCTTTTTTTTTTTATACTATAAACGCAGTCTGCTGACAGTGTCCACCAGGTCCATTATACTGTATATAGCAGTACGGTAGGCCACTGCTGTACCTACCTCTGTGTCGTCACTCGTCGTCCATAAGTATACTAAGTATCCATCCATCTACATTGTATACCTGTGGTGTCTTTTTTTCTTTATACTATAAACGCAGTCTGCTGACAGTGTCCACCAGGTCCACTATACTGTATATAGCAGTACGGTAGGCCACTGCTGTACCTACCTCTGTGTCGTCACTCGTAAGTATACTAAGTATCCATCCATCTACATTGTATACCTGTGGTGTCATTTTTCTTTATACTATAAACGCAGTCTGCTGACAGTGTCCACCAGGTCCATTATACTGTATATAGCAGTACGGTAGGCCACTGCTGTACCTACCTCTGTGTCGTCACTCGTCGTCCATAAGTATACTAAGTATCCATCCATCTACATTGTATACCTGTGGTGTCTTTTTTTCTTTATACTATAAACGCAGTCTGCTGACAGTGTCCACCAGGTCCATTATACTGTATATAGCAGTAAGGTAGGCCACTGCTGTACCTACCTCTGTGTCGTCACTCGTCGTCCATAAGTATACTACCATCCATCTACATTGTATACCTGTGGTGGCTTTTTTTTTATACTAGTAGTACTAGTTTAGCAGTCTGCTGACAGTGTCCACCAGGTCCATTATACTGTATATAGCAGTACGGTAGGCCACTGCTGTACCTACCTCTGTGTCGTCACTCGTCGTCCATAAGTATACTAAGTATCCATCCATCTACATTGTATACCTGTGGTGTCTTTTTTTTTTTATACTATAAACGCAGTCTGCTGACAGTGTCCACAAGGTCCATTATACTGTATATAGCAGTACGGTAGGCCACTGCTGTACCTACCTCTGTGTCGTCACTCGTCGTCCATAAGTATACTATCCATCCATCTACATTGTATACCTGTGGTGGCTTTTTTTCTTTATACTAGTTTAGCAGTTTGCTGACAGTGTCCACCAGGTCCATTTATTATACTGTATATAGCAGTACGGTAGGCCACTGCTGTACCTACCTCTGTGTCGTCACTCGTCGTCCATAAGTATACTATCCATCCATCTACATTGTATACCTGTGGTGGCTTTTTTTCTTTATACTAGTTTAGCAGTTTGCTGACAGTGTCCACCAGGTCCATTTATTATACTGTATATAGCAGTACGGTAGGCTACTGCTGTACCTACCTTTGTGTCGTCACTCGTCGTCCATAAGTATACTATCCATCCATCTACATTGTATACCTGTGGTGGCTTTTTTTCTTTATACTAGTACTAGTTTAGCAGTCTGCTGACAGTGTCCACCAGGTCCATTATACTGTATATAGCAGTACGGTAGGCCACTGCTGTACCTACCTCTGTGTCGTCACTCGTCGTCCATAAGTATACTATCCATCCATCTACATTGTATACCTGTGGTGGCTTTTTTTCTTTATACTAGTAGTACTAGTTTAGCAGTCTGCTGACCGTGTCCACCAGGTCCATTATACTGTATATAGCAGTACGGTAGGCCACTGCTGTACCTACCTCTGTGTCGTCACTCGTCGTCCATAAGTATACTATCCATCCATCTACATTGTATACCTGTGGTGCCTTTTAGTTGTGCGCATTAAAATATGGAGAACAAAAATGTGGAGGTTAAAAAAATAGGGAAAGATCAAGATCCACTTCCACCTCGTGCTGAAGCTGCTGCCACTAGTCATGGCCGAGACGATGAAATGCCATCAACGTCGTCTGCCAAGGCCGATGCCCAATGTCATAGTACAGAGCATGTAAAATCCAAAACACAAAAGATCAGTAAAATTACCCAAAAATCTAAATTAAAAGCGTCTGAGGAGAAGCGTAAACTTGCCAATATGCCATTTACGACACGGAGTGGCAAGGAACGGCTGAGGCCCTGGCCTATGTTCATGGCTAGTGGTTCAGCTTCACATGAGGATGGAAGCACTCATCCTCTCGCTAGAAAAAAGAAAAGACTTAAGCTGGCAAAAGCACAGCAAAGAACTGTGCGTTCTTCGAAATCACAAATCCCCAAGGAGAGTCCAATTGTGTCGGTTGCGATGCCTGACCTTCCCAACACTGGATGGGAAGAGCTTGCGCCTTCCACCATTTACACGCCCCCTGCAAGTGCTGGAAGGAGCACCCGCAGTCCAGTTCCTGATAGTCAAATTGAAGATGTCAGTGTTGAAGTACACCAGGATGAGGATATGGGTGTTGCTGGCGCTGGGGAGGAAATTGACAAGGAGGATTCTGATGGTGAGGTGGTTTGTTTAAGTCAGGCACCCGGGGAGACGCCTGTTGTCCGTCGGAGGAATATGGCCATTGACATGCCTGGTCAATATACAAAAAAAATCAGCTCTTCGGTGTGGAATTATTTCAACACAAATGCGGACAACAGGTGTCAAGCCGTGTGTTGCCTTTGTCAAGCTGTAATAAGTAGGGGTAAGGACGTTAACCACCTCGGAACATCCTCCCTTATACGTCACCTGCAGCGCATTCATCATAAGTCAGTGACAAGTTCAAAAACTTAGGGCGACAGCGGAAGCAGTCCACTGACCAGTAAATCCCTTCCTCTTGTAACCAAGCTCCTACAAACCACACCACCAACTCCCTCAGTGTCAATTTCCTCCTTACCCAGGAAAGCCAATAGTCCTGCAGGCCATGTCACTGTCAAGTCTGATGAGTCCTCTCCTGCCTGGGATTCCTCCGATGCATCCTTGAGTGTAACGCCTACTGCTGCTGGCGCTGCTGTTGTTGCTGCTGGGAGTCGATCGTCATCCCAGAGGGGAAGTCGGAAGACCACTTGTACTACTTCCAGTAAGCAATTGACTGTACAACAGTCCTTTGCGAGGAAGATGAAATATCACAGCAGCCATCCTGCTGCAAAGCGGATAACTGAGGCCTTGGCAGCCTGGGCGGTGAGAAACGTGGTTCCGGTATCCATCGTTAATTCAGAGCCAACTATAGACTTGATTGAGGTACTGTGTCCCCGGTACCAAATACCATCTAGGTTCCATTTCTCTAGGCAGGCGATACCGAAAATGTACACAGACCTCAGAAAAAGACTCACCAGTGTCCTAAAAAATGCAGTTGTACCCAATGTCCACTTAACCACGGACATGTGGACAAGTGGAGCAGGGCAGACTCAGGACTATATGACTGTGACAGCCCACTGGGTAGATGTATTGCCTCCCGCTGCAAGAACAGCAGCGGCGGCACCAGTAGCAGCATCTCGCAAACGCCAACTCGTTCCTAGGCAGGCTACGCTTTGTATCACCGCTTTCCAGAATACGCACACAGCTGAAAACCTCTTACCGCAACTGAGGAAGATCATCGCAGAATGGCTTACCCCAATTGGACTCTCCTTGGGATTTGTGACATCGGACAACGCCAGCAATATTGTGCGTGCATTACATCTGGGCAAATTCCAGCACGTCCCATGTTTTGCACATACCTTGAATTTGGTGGTGCAGAATTATTTAAAAAACGACAGGGGCGTGCAAGAGATGCTGTCGGTGGCCCGAAGAATTGCGGGCCACTTTCGGCGTTCAGGCACCGCGTACAGAAGACTGGAGCACCACCAAAAATACCTGAACCTGCCCTGCCATCATCTGAAGCAAGAAGTGGTAACGAGGTGGAATTCAACCCTCTATATGCTTCAGAGGATGGAGGAGCAGCAAAAGGCCATTCAAGCCTATACATCTGGCCACGATATAGGCAAAGGAGGTGGAATGCACCTGTCTCAAGCGCAGTGGAGAATGATTTCAACGTTGTGCAAGGTTCTTCAACCCTTTGAACTTGCCACACGTGAAGTCAGTTCAGACACTGCCAGCCTGAGTCAGGTCATTCCCCTCATCAGGCTTTTGCAGAAGAAGCTGGAGACATTGAAGGAGGAGCTAAAACAGAGCGATTCCGCTAGGCATGTGGGACTTTTGGATGGAGCCCTTCATTCGCTTAACCAGGATTCACGGGTGGTCAATCTGTTGAAATCAGAGCACTACATTTTGGCCACCGTGCTCGATCCTAGATTTAAAACCTACGTTGTATCTCTCTTTCCGGCAGACACAAGTCTGCAGGGGTTCAAAGACCTGCTGGTGAGAAAAATGTCAAGTCAAGCGGAACGTGACCCGTCAACAGCTCCTCCTTCACATTCTCCTGCAACTGGGGGTGCGAGGAAAAGGCTAACAATTCCGAGCCCACCCGCTGGCGGTGATGCAGGGCAGTCTGGAGCGAGTGCTGACATCTGGTCCGGACTGAAGGACCTGCCAACGATTACTGACATGTCGTCTACTGTCACTGCATATGATTCTCTCACCATTGAAAGAATGGTGGAGGATTATATGAGTGACCGCATCCAAGTAGGCACATCAGACAGTCCGTACGTATACTGGCAGGAAAAAGAGGCAATTTGGAGGTCCTTGCAGAAACTGGCTTTATTCTACCTAAGTTGCCCTCCCTCCAGTGTGTACTCCGAAAGAGTGTTTAGTGCAGCCGCTCACCTTGTCAGCAATCGGCATACGAGGTTACTTCCAGAAAATGTGGAGAAGATGATGATCATTAAAATGAATTATAATCAATTCCTCCGTGGAGACATTCACCAGCAGCAATTGCCTCCAAAAAGTACACGGGGACCTGAGATGGTGGATTCCAGTGGGGACGAATTAATAATCTGTGAGGAGGGGGATGTACACAGTGAAAGGGGTGATGAATCGGACGATGAGGAGGAGGTGGACATCTTGCCTCTGTAGAGCCAGTTTGTGCAAGGAGAGATTGATTGCTTCTTTTTTGGTGGGGGCCCAAACCAACCAGTCATTTCAGTCACAGTCGTGTGGCAGACCCTGTCACTGAAATGATGGGTTCGTTAAAGTGTGCATGTCCTGTTTATACAACATAAGGGTGGGTGGGAGGGCCCAAGGACAATTCCATCTTGCACCTCTTTTTTCTTTCATTTTTCTTTGCATCATGTGCTGTTTGGGGAGTATTTTTTTGAAGGGCCATCCTGCGTGACACTGCAGTGACACTCCTAGATGGGCCAGATGTTTGTGTCGGCCACTTGGGACGCTTATCTTAGTCACACAGCTACCTCATTGCGCCTCTTTTTTTCTTTGCATCATGTGCTGTTTAGGGAGTATTTTTTTGAAGGGCCATCCTGCGTGACACTGCAGTGCCACTCCTAGATGGGCCAGATGTTTGTGTCGGCCACTTGGGACGCTTATCTTAGTCACACAGCTACCTCATTGCGCCTCTTTTTTTCTTTGCATCATGTGCTGTTTGGGGAGTATTTTTTTGAAGGGCCATCCTGCGTGACACTGCAGTGCCACTCCTAGATGGGCCAGATGTTTGTGTCGGCCACTTGGGTCGCTTAGCTTAGTCACACAGCTACCTCATTGCGCCTCTTTTTTTCTTTGCGTCATGTGCTGTTTGGGGAGTATTTTTTTGAAGGGCCATCCTGCGTGACACTGCAGTGACACTCCTAGATGGGCCAGGTGTTTGTGTCGGCCACTAGGGTCGCTTAGCTTAGTCACACAGCTACCTCATTGCGCCTCTTTTTTTCTTTGCGTCATGTGCTGTTTGGGGAGTATTTTTTTGAAGGGCCATCCTGCGTGACACTGCAGTGCCACTCCTAGATGGGCCAGGTGTTTGTGTCGGCCACTTGGGTCACTTAGCTTAGTCACACAGCTACCTCATTGCGCCTCTTTTTTTCTTTGCATCATGTGCTGTTTGGGGACAATTTTTTTGAAGGGCCATCCTGTCTGACACTGCAGTGCCACTCCTAGATGGGCCAGGTGTTTGTGTCGGCCACTTGGGTCGCTTAGCTTAGCCATCCAGCGACCTCGGTGCAAATTTTAGGACTAAAAATAATATTGTGAGATGTGAGGTGTTCAGAATAGACTGAAAATGAGTGGAAATTATGGTTATTGAGGTTAATAATACTATGGGATCAAAATGACCCCCAAATTCTATGATTTAAGCTGTTTTTTAGGGTTTTTTGAAAAAAACACCCGAATCCAAAACACACCCGAATCCGACAAAAAAATTTTGGTGAGGTTTTGCCAAAACGCGTCCGAACCCAAAACACGGCCGCGGAACCGAACCCAAAACCAAAACTCAAAACCCGAAAAATTTCCGGTGCACATCACTACTCAGTGTCCCGCAGTGGGGGGGTGGGGGGGGGGGGCAGTTGGGAGGCTCCTGCACTCACTGCTCTGCTTAGCAGAGCAGCGGTGAATAGACGCTGTGCGCACAGCGTCTATTCAGTGGAGACAGGAGGAGAGCGGGCATGCCAGCAGCTCACAGTGGGGGCATGCCCCCTCAGTGATGAAAATGGGGCGTGGCTCGTGATCGTGTTCCCTCCCATGAAGCCACAAACCTTTTTCAATAGGCCACACACCCTTTTTGGCCGGGTGCGCGCTTCACGCGCACAGATGGCCCTTCTTCGGATACACCGAGGTTGGGAGGTATGGTAGTGGACTATGCCACTGTGGGCTGTTTCCTGCGTGCTCAGCTGACCACTGCGCCTGCTAGTATAAACAAGTATCCTGTGTAGGAATGGCAGTTATCTTCATCCTCCCCCAGTCAGCATCGCAGAATGATTCCAATGCAGGGTTTCCAAACCTGGTGAACTCCAATTTCATGGAAGTGTCCCATTTATATACCTCAAGATCCATTTTACAGCAATCCAATGCTGTTTCCCTGAGTTTGTAGCAAATTGGCAGACATTGCATCTGTGATATCAGGTCAGGTCCCGGCACTTGCACTGTATACGTCAGATGCTTGATGGTATTCTGATGAAAAAAGTTTTTCATATCTTCAGCCTCTTTCTCATCTTTGGGTGACATGTCTTTAGTCAGTTTAATATTCTCATCTAGTCTTTACACACACTGACATACTATAGTTAGTTTTTGTTGGGAGCCAATTAACATACAAGTATATTTTTAGACTATGGGAGGAATCCAGAGTATACTGAGGAATCCCACGCAAGCTTGGGGAGACTATACAAACTCCACACAATTAGGGCCATTGTGGGAATTGAACCCATGACCTCAGTGCTGTAAGGCAGTAATGCTAACCATTACACCATCCGTACTGCCTGTATTCTGCTGGTCCATAGATATGGTACCTTTTTACAGATCTTGCTCGATCTTCAGGCCTAACAAATAATGCGCTGGACCCAGATATTTCATTTCGAACCTTTGTCCAAGTAACTCCTTTACTTCTACAATGTGTTCTCTGGCCTGCAAATAGTAAATCATCAATGTACATATACAATGAGGAAGAGTTTCTCTTGTCTATACTTGTCTATACTTATGGTAGAGGAAATGGTCTGTCTTTGAGCATTCAAAGCTCATTTCCTGTCTTTAGTTGGGATCAGAACGCAGGGTCAGTGCTGGAATCCTAAACACTCACCAGTGTCACTGTGGGTGCGGCGGGGGGTCCGTTAGGTCCTCTGACAGGAGGGCTCTGGAATTCTGTGATGATCATCCTCAGGGTCCCTGGGGTCACCAGTAGCTGCTGTGCATACTAGTTTCCAAACTGCAGCACCTTCCCAGGCGGATTGCACAGGTGCACAGACTCCAAATTGCAGCAGTGTTCTCTGGACCAGTTGGTAACTATTTGTGTGCCTGAGGTTTATTCAAGCTCCTTTGTGCAGTACTGTAATTCTCTCTGACATTGCTGCATTCCATGATTTCCAGCTGATCTCAACTTCACCAACCTAAGCCTTAGTCCAGCTAGCCAGTTTCCCTGCAGCCAATCACAGCCTGGCAGGGGGTTTAAAGGAAGTCCAGCTGCATGCATTCAGAGCCTGTGCAACTAGTTACCTTGCATAGTGTAACAAGTGAACCTGTATTGTCTTTCTGTGCAGCAATAACAGGCCCAGCTTGTCTTCAGACGGTAGCCAGTCCAGTCAAGCTTATCCTCAGCCAGTAGTTAGTCCAGTCCAGTTTATCCTCATGCGGTAGCCAGTCTGGTCTAGCTTATCCTCAGCGGGTGGCCAGTCTGGGCCGCCTTGTCCTCAGCCAGTAGCCAATCTGGTCCAGCTTATCCTCAGCTGGTAGCTAGTCCGGTCCATGTTATCCTCAGCTGGTAGCCTGTACGGTTCAGCTTATCCTCAGCCGGTAGCCAGTCTGGTTCAGCTTATCCTCAGCAGGTAGCCAGTCTGGTCCATTTTATCCTCAGCTGGTAGCCAGTCCAGCCTAATCTCTGCCGGTAGCCAGTCTGGTCCATCTTATCTTCAGCTGGTAACCAGTCCGGTACAGCTTGTCCTCAGCGGGTAGCCAATCCGGTCAAGCTGATCTTCAGCCAGTAGCCAGTCCAGTTTAGCTTATCCTCAGCAGGTTGCCAGCCCGGTTCAGCTTATCCTCAGTTGGTAGCCAGTCCGATCCAGCTTATCCTCAGTTGGTAGCCAGTCCAGTCCAGGCTAGACTCTGCCAGTAGCCAGTCTGGTCCAGCTTATCTTCAGCCAATAGCCAGTCCAGTCCAGCAACATATCTTCACTTGGTAAGCAGTCCTGTCCAGCTTTTCTTCAACCAGAATCCTGTCCGGTCTAGTTGGATAACTTCAGTCTCTATCAGTCCGGTCCAGTATTTCGTCAGCCAGTGACCAATCCGGTCTAGCATTTATTCAATCAGGAACTAGACTGGCCCAGCTTACTTCAGCCGATGGTCTGTCCGGTACGAGCCACTGTGTGATCCATCTCCTGAATTCATGCCAAAGGCTGCTACCCAAATTCCATGAGCAAGAGCTATATTTAGCCTCCTAGATTCCAGCCTCAAGCCTCAGCCATAGGACACCAGTCATCACCTGACAAAGGTAACATTGTGCACAAAATCGTGACAGTTGATATCTTCCTGCAACGGGTTCTACTGTCACTTTCCACAATCTCTCACACTTTAATTGCATTTACAAGCAATTTCAAGGTTGCATAATTCTGTGCACCTTTTAGCTTGAAAACCCCCATTGTGAGTGTAGCATCTGTATGCCTGCTTCTTACAGACATAATTCTGCAGCTTCTGTGCTCTAATCTGCTGCTGTGCTACTACTCTATGCTGGAAACACTCTGTGCTATCTTCTCTCTGTGTTCTGTGTATGTGCTCAAGATGGCGTCTGTATGATTTTGTGGGCATTCTACTAGCTTGGGGTTTGTGTCCTTGAAGTTTTTGTGCTTGGGTCCATAACTGTTGGAAGTATGTGTGTCCAGGCTTGAGGATGTAGCAGAGTTTCTGTACACACTAGCGGATTCCCTACAACTATGAAGCCAGTTACTTAACCAGAGGATTGGTTTTATTTTAAAGCAGGTACAGCCATACTCACTGTTATACACACTAGTAGATGGAGTGGAGTGGGGTGTCATACAGCTCATGGACTGGTGAGTGTATATAGGTATCGGGTAGTACTTGTGGCAATAGGGGCAGTGTGCTTCAAAGTAGCCAGGGATGCTTATCTGTTAAGCCCAGGAAAACCTTGCATTTGGAGACCAGGAAATGTATGTCTTACCTGCTTGGTGAATTTCGGTGCAGTTCTCCTCTCCAGCCTGACGCAGCAGAAAGCATATGATTAATCAACCAGAACAGCTGTGATGTGCTCCCTTTTAAGGTTGGAATGTAATTTGCTTGTCAATCTGGGAAGGGGAGGTGGAGTCTAAGGTATAAAAAAAAATCTTTTGGGGGGGATTTATGTTGATGACCGACGCCAGGAAAGCTGGCCGGTAACTAGGAAGTAGATCTCTGTTTGTCAGTGACAGGGTCATGAACATTTTACTGTGCAATGGTTGCTGGTCTGTGGTGAAATGTACAAAGAGGGACCCTGGTGCATGCCCGGAAAGGGGACGTGGCCTACCTGAAAGGGGCATGGCTTCATGGCAGCGCCACGATTGCGAGTCACACTCCCTTTTACCGTCACTGAGGGGGCATACCCAGCGCTCTGTGAGCTGCTGGCATGCCCCCCTCTTTCTGTCACCTTTGAATAGACGCTGTGCGCATGTGCCCAGCATCTATGCAACGCTGCTCTGCTAAGCAGAGCAGCAGTTACAGGAGCCTCTCAACTGCCTTCCCGTCCCCCACCGCGGAACACTGCGGCCCTTGGGTGGGACAGCAGGACAGTCCCAAAAAAACGGGACTGTCCCGTGAAAATCGGGACAGTTGGGAGGTATGTGTGGTCATCTTGATGAAATAAAGCCACAGTGGAGAAGTCCAGAGTCAGTGTGTGCTTTCACTACACAGATTATTTATCACCCAGTGCAGGATGCTGGAACCATGGTTAAAACAGCAGGTAAGTGCAGGTCTCACTGGAGCTAGTTGGAAGACTACTATCTTCCACGGTGGCGCTCACACTGGGCCAAGTTCAGGTCCGGTTAGATCTGCACCCATCATTGCAAAGTATCAATTTTTGGTACTTTGTGCATGTGCGCAAATGAGTCCTGGGACATAGGACGCAGAGGGGCAGCAGGCTGTCATTGATTGATAGTCTGCTGCCATCTGGGGGCAGGGAGAGGGTGCAAAGGCCTCCATTTCTGAAAACGGAGGCGTGTCGCTGCAGTTTAGAGGGTGGGAAGAGGTCAGGAATCTCCGTTGTAGGACACAGAATTCCTAGCCTCTGTGACTGGCGGCTTGTGTGGCACAACGGGTGCCGTAAGCTGCCCGATTGTGACTGATCTGATGCTGTATCCTAGGATGCAGCTCAGAGCACTACTGCAGCAAGAGGCTGTCACGCTCGGCTTGAGTTGAGGTTCTGACAACTGACAATTGATTGAGGGAGCAGCTTTCAGCAAAGGAAGGAAACAACATGGCTGAATGTAGTTCTTACTTATGGATTGAAGACTTGGGTCAAATGTAGAGGGGTAGGCGATGAGGACAATGAACGATACACTGAAGAAAGATTAACTCAGCTTTACTGAGACCACAATCATACACAACGACTAGGAGATAAGTCTGAGTGAATTCTGAAAGACGAAATGTAAACTTGTAAACGATGCTGAAGAATACTGAATGAAGAAGTGACTTGTGATTTGTAAATGATGCTGAAGAACACTGAATGAAGAGATGACTTGTGATTTGTAAACAATGCTGAAGAACACTGAATGAAGAGATGACTTGTGATTTGTAAATGATGCTGAAGAACACTGAATGAAGAGACGACTTGAAGAACGATGTTGAAGAGAGGATCGCTGTGAGCACTGTCGGCAAACGGAGACCCTCTACAAGATAGAGGACCCAGCAGTTAAACCACAAGAGCAGGTGGACTGGGAGCAAAGGACTGTAATAACAGAACCGACCACCGAGCGGCCACAACAGAACCAGGATACCAGGGGTTAACCTGGGAGCACAGAGCTTCAGCACCTTACAGCAGCAAGTATCTTGAAGCACTGGCACCATGACTAAGCATCAACCCCTTTTTATAAGGGAAGACTGCACCGGATTGGCTGGATGTGAACTGGGATACCTATTGGCTTGGCTTGGTCTCCAACATGGCAGCCCCCTGCACAGAGGACACATGTGGAACCAGCACACAGCCACTACCTCAGGCCTCAGCCTCCCAGACACCGCACTCCAGCAACAGAACACTTGGAAACAGACACCTCCGGGTGCCATGCTCCGCTCCCCAGGACCCGGACCCCGGCCTCCAGACACCCGGTAGCCGCACCAGAGGACCTCGCTGCCGCAGCGCCTATCCGCCGCAGCCGCACCAGCCGGGTAACAGGAAGGCCGCAGGGACCAGAACCGGAGGTAAGACTCCTGCTGCATCACCATACATCCAAGGAAGCAGCAGTATTAGCAACTCTGTCCACATCTGAATTAGGTCCACAGTCTCAAAATGGTTTTGCACATGCTCAGTAGTAGCCTTAGTGGCCATCTTGGTGCAGGGAATGAAGCCTCCCTAGAGCAGTAGCAACATAGAGCCTGCACAGTAGCACACTCCACTTTCAACATTTGCACCCTTTGCATTGCAACATGGGTTGCTTGGGTTATAAAGTTACTTACTTTTTTTTGCTTTTCTGCCAATTCAACCCCAAAGTCCAGCTCTGCAAATGTAAATACCAGTCACCATGCTTCAACCCTTTATCCATCTCTGATTTCTAATGTTGGTTAGGACCCACAGAAAAGCCTGAATTCTTTGTAGCACGTAGCCACACAAAAAATGCTGTTTTTTTCTTAGTGATTCTAGAGCGTGTTGACATGATGGCATCATGTGATTGCTGCAGATTTGTTTGCTGCATATGCTATATACAGTATTTTCCATTCCACCCCATACAAAAAATGCTCTATTAGGTTGGCAAATGCCAGTTGTGGAGTACACAGCTCACTGCCATGTTTGTGGGACAAACTTGATATAGTATGTGTGCATTGTGACATCACGTTTTCTTGCTGGAAGCTGACATTAGAAGATGGGTAGAGTGTGGCATAAAGGGATGCACATGGTCTGCAACAATTCACTGGCTAACTGTGGCATGTAAACAATGCTTAGTTGTTGTTGTTGTTATTAAGGGGCCTAGGGAGCATCAAGAAAACGTTTAGCACACATTATACCAGAGACTTTTGGTGGCAGCGATAGAATTGGGGCCCCCCCATTTTTCCAATAGGGACATAAGGCGCAAGCCTCATGGGGAAGAGGCATGACAAGAATCATCCCAGAGAAATCCCATTCTATGATGGCTGATGGCCCTTCCCACATTTTAATTTATATATATATATATATATATACATATATACACACCAAATCTGAGGGCGCTAATGACTTCTTAATCTATTACAGACAGTCACAATAATTTAAAAAATGTATTCATAAAACACAATGTTATCTCCATTTCATAGTGTCAATAACATTATCATCATACAGGATGGATATTCAATCTGACATATATAGATTTCAATATACACCAATTAGGTTAGATCAAATACGAAACCCAATTTCAATATACACCAATTAGGTTTAATCAGATGTAGAACCCGACGCGTTTCGTCCCTTAGGACTTCCTCAGGGGTATTAGATCAAAATATGTTGGAGGCTAATAACTCCAGACGAAATCCATATTTATAAGATCAAGATAAGCCTACACCAATATTGGACCAATCAGACTCATAGACTGATACCGAAGTGACTATTCCTTTGACTATTATTTATAAGAATGGTCAAAAAGAATGGAGTAGGTCTATACGTTTATATCAGACCCATGTACTGTGTGTTTTTACGCAACACTGGATAGATAAAAATTTGTTGGCCTCAAATCATGTAGTTTGAGTGCTTCAATGCTGCCACCTCTCTCAAAAGCCAGTGAATGACCTTATATATATATATATATATATATATATATATATTTACTTATTTAATTATAATGCGCACATTTATAGACCATTGCAAGAAAATGGATTTGGACACAAATCCTCTTTATACCACATTCATGCACTTAACTTGAGAGCTCATTGTTATTCAATGACAGTACCCTTTATTAAATAACAATTTTAAATATACTGCCATACCCAGGATTCAAACCTATAACCTGTTGAATTCTAATCAAATACCCTATTTGATCCTGCATAAAAACTATGAACACTATATGAAGCTACTGGTACTTTGTAAAAAAAATAATCGGCATTGCAATTGAGCAGATCCATATAGTGTGCAGGCATACATCTGATCCCTTGCAGCCACACACTACATACTGTAGATCTGCTCAGCAGCAATGCTGATAATTTTTTCACAAAGTACAAGGTAAGCTTCAAATACAGTCCAGTCAAAAGTTTGGACACACCTTCTCATTCAATGGTTTTTATTTATTTTAATTATTTTCTACATTGTAGATTAATACTGAAGACATCAAAACTATGAAAAGAACACATGGAATTATGTTGTAAACAAAAAAGTGTTAAACAAATCAAAATATGTTTTATATTTTAGATTCCTCAAAGTAGCCCCCTTTTGCTTTGATTACAGCTTTGCACACTCTTGGCATTCTCTCAATCAGTTTCCTAAGGTAGTCTCCTGGAATGGTTTTGAATTAACAGGTGTGGCTTGTCAAGAGTCAATCTGTGGAATTACTTGCCTTCTTAATGTGTTTGAGATAGTGATGAGCGGGTTAGGTTTCTCGGAAACCGAACCCCCCCTGAACTTCACCCTTTTTACACGGGTCCGAGGCATACTCGGATTCTCCCGTATGGCTCGGTTAACCCGAGCGTGCCCGAACGTCATCATCCCGCTGTCGGATTCTCGCGAGATTCG
This sequence comes from Pseudophryne corroboree, assembly GCF_028390025.1. Lineage (NCBI taxonomy): Eukaryota > Metazoa > Chordata > Amphibia > Anura > Myobatrachidae > Pseudophryne > Pseudophryne corroboree. Next base: position 183,797,902 of record NC_086450.1, on the reverse strand, counting down.
GATTCTATATAAGCAGCCGCGCGTCGCCGCCATTTTCACTCGTGCATTGGAAATGTTAGGGAGAGGACGTGGCTGGCGTCCTCTCCGTTATTGTTAAACTTGATTTTGCACTATTGCTTAATTGTGGGGAGGGCTGGGGAGCAGCTGTATAATATAGGAGGAGTACAGTGCAGAGTTTTGCTGATCAGTGACCACCAGTTATCCGTTCTCTGCCTGAAAAAAATGCTCCATATCTGTGCTCTGTGTGCTGCATATATCTGTGCTCACACTGCTTAATTGTGGGGACTGGGGAGCAGCTGTATTATATAGCAGGAGTACAGTGCAGAGTTTTGCTGACAGTGACCACCAGTAAACGTTGTCTGCCTGAAAAACACTCCATATCTGTGCTCAGTGTGCTGCTTTATTGTGGGGACTGGGGACCACCAGTATAAAATTATATAGGAGGAGTACAGTGCAGAGTTTTGCTGACCAGTGACCACCAGTATATAATATATAGCATTACGGTACAGCTGCTGTACCTACCTCTGTGTCGTCATTAAGTATACTATCCATCTACATTCTATACATGTGGTGCATTTTAGTTTTGCAGTTTGCTGACACAGTTACCACCAGTATACTATATATAGCAGTACGGTACGGAAGGCCACTGCTGTACCTACCTCTGTGTCGTCATTAAGTATACTATCCATCTACATTCTATACCTGTGGTGCATTTTAGTTTTGCAGTTTGCTGACACAGTGACCACCAGGATACTATATATAGCAGTACGGTACGGAAGGCCACTGCTGTACCTACCTCTGTGTCGTCATTAAGTATACTATCCATCTACATTCTATACCTGTGGTGCATTTTAGTTTTGCAGTTTGCTGACACAGTGACCACCAGCATACTATATATAGCAGTACGGTACGGAAGGCCACTGCTCTACCTACCTCTGTGTCGTCGTTAAGTATACTATCCATCTACATTCTAGACCTGTGGTGCATTTTAGTTTTGCAGTTTGCTGACACAGTGACCACCAGTATACTATATATAGCAGTACGGTACGGAAGGCCACTGCTCTACCTACCTCTGTGTCGTCATTAAGTATACTATCCATCTACATTCTATACCTGTGGTGCATTTTAGTTTTGCAGTTTGCTGACACAGTGACCACCAGTATACTATATATAGCAGTACGGTACGGAAGGCCACTGCTGTACCTACCTCTGTGTCATCATTAAGTATACTATCCATCTACATTCTATACCTGTGGTGCATTTTAGTTTTGCAGTTTGCTGACACAGTGACCACCAGTATACTATATATAGCAGTACGGTACGGAAGGCCACTGCTGTACCTACCTCTGTGTCGTCATTAAGTATACTATCCATCTACATTCTATACCTGTGGTGCATTTTAGATTTGCAGTTTGCTGACACAGTGACCACCCGTATACTATATATAGCAGTACGGTACGGAAGGCCACTGCTGTACCTACCTCTGTGTCGTCATTAAGTATACTATCCATCTACATTCTATACCTTTGGTGCATTTTAGTTTTGCAGTTTGCTGACACAGTGACCACCAGTATACTATATATAGCAGTACGGTACGGAAGGCCACTGCTCTACCTACCTCTGTGTCGTCATTAAGTATACTATCCATCTACATTCTATACCTGTGGTGCATTTTCGTTTTGCAGTTTCCTGACACAGTGACCACCAGTATACTATATATAGCAGTACGGTACGGAAGGCCACTGCTGTACCTACCTCTGTGTCGTCATTAAGTATACTATCCATCTACATTCTATACCTGTGGTGCATTTTAGTTTTGCAGTTTGCTGACACAGTGACCACCAGTAAACTATATATAGCAGTACGGTACGGAAGGCCACTGCTGTACCTACCTCTGTGTCGTCATTAAGTATACTATCCATCTACATTCTATACCTGTGGTGCATTTTAGTTTTGCAGTTTGCTGACACAGTGACCACCAGTATACTATATATAGCAGTACGGTACGGAAGGCCACTGCTGTACCTACCTCTGTGTCGTCATTAAGTATACTATCCATCTACATTCTATACCTGTGGTGCATTTTAGTTTTGCAGTTTGCTGACACAGTGACCACCAGTATACTATATATAGCAGTACGGTACGGAAGGCCACTGCTGTACCTACCTCTGTGTCGTCATTAAGTATACTATCCATCTACATTCTATACCTGTGGTGCATTTTAGTTTTGCAGTTTGCTTACACAGTGACCACCAGTATACTATATATAGCAGTACGGTACGGAAGGCCACTGCTCTACCTACCTCTGTGTCGTCATTAAGTATACTATCCATCTACATTCTATACCTGTGGTGCATTTTAGTTTTGCAGTTTGCTGACACAGTGACCACCAGTATACTATATATAGCAGTACGGTACGGAAGGCCACTGCTCTACCTACCTCTGTGTCGTCATTAAGTATACTATCCATCTACATTCTATACCTGTGGTGCATTTTAGTTTTGCAGTTTGCTGACACAGTGACCACCAGTATACTATATATAGCAGTACGGTACGGAAGGCCACTGCTGTACCTACCTCTGTGTCGTCATTAAGTATACTATCCATCTACATTCTATACCTGTGGTGCATTTTAGTTTTGCAGTTTGCTGACACAGTGACCACCAGTATACTATATATAGCAGTACGGTACGGAAGGCCACTGCTCTACCTACCTCTGTGTCGTCATTAAGTATACTATCCATCTACATTCTATACCTTTGGTGCATTTTAGTTTTGCAGTTTGCTGACACAGTGACCACCAGTATACTATATATAGCAGTACGGTACGGAAGGCCACTGCTCTACCTACCTCTGTGTCGTCATTAAGTATACTATCCATCTACATTCTATACCTGTGGTGCATTTTAGTTTTGCAGTTTGCTGACACAGTGACTACCAGTATACTATATATAGCAGTACGGTACGGAAGGCCACTGCTGTACCTACCTCTGTGTCGTCATTAAGTATACTATCCATCTACATTCTATACCTGTGGTGCATTTTAGTTTTGCAGTTTGCTGACACAGTGACCACCAGTATACTATATATAGCAGTACGGTACGGAAGGCCACTGCTGTACCTACCTCTGTGTCGTCATTAAGTATACTATCCATCTACATTCTATACCTGTGGTGCATTTTAGTTTTGCAGTTTGCTGACACAGTGACCACCAGTATACTATATATAGCAGTACGGTACGGAAGGCCACTGCTGTACCTACCTCTGTGTCGTCATTAAGTATACTATCCATCTACATTCTATACCTGTGGTGCATTTTAGTTTTGCAGTTTGCTGACACAGTGACCACCAGTATACTATATATAGCAGTACGGTACGGAAGGCCACTGCTGTACCTACCTCTGTGTCATCATTAAGTATACTATCCATCTACATTCTATACCTGTGGTGCATTTTAGTTTTGCAGTTTGCTGACACAGTGACCACCAGTATACTATATATAGCAGTACGGTACGGAAGGCCACTGCTCTACCTACCTCTGTGTCGTCATTAAGTATACTATCCATCTACATTCTATACCTGTGGTGCATTTTAGTTTTGCAGTTTGCTGACACAGTGACCACCAGTATACTATATATAGCAGTACGGTACGGAAGGCAACTGCTCTACCTACCTCTGTGTCGTCATTAAGTATACTATCCATCTACATTCTATACCTGTGGTGCATTTTAGTTTTGCGGTTTGCTGACACAGTGACCACCAGTATACTATATATAGCAGTACGGTACGGAAGGCCACTGCTGTACCTACCTCTGTGTCGTCATTAAGTATACTATCCATCTACATTCTATACCTGTGGTGCATTTTAGTTTTGCGGTTTGCTGACACAGTGACCACCAGTATACTATATATAGCAGTACGGTACGGAAGGCCACTGCTGTACCTACCTCTGTGTCGTCATTAAGTATACTATCCATCTACATTCTATACCTGTGGTGCATTTTAGTTTTGCAGTTTGCTGACACAGTGACCACCAGTATACTATATATAGCAGTACGGTACGGAAGGCCACTGCTCTACCTACCTCTGTGTCGTCATTAAGTATACTATCCATCTACATTCTATACCTGTGGTGCATTTTAGTTTTGCAGTTTGCTGACACAGTGACCACCAGTATACTATATATAGCAGTACGGTACGGAAGGCCACTGCTCTACCTACCTCTGTGTCGTCATTAAGTATACTATCCATCTACATTCTATACCTGTGGTGCATTTTAGTTTTGCAGTTTGCTGACACAGTGACCACCAGTATACTATATATAGCAGTACGGTACGGAAGGCCACTGCTGTACCTACCTCTGTGTCGTCATTAAGTATACTATCCATCTCCATTCTATACCTGTGGTGCATTTTAGTTTTGCAGTTTGCTGACACAGTGACCACCAGTATACTTTATATAGCAGTACGGTACGGAAGGCCACTGCTGTACCTACCTCTGTGTCGTCATTAAGTATACTATCCATCTACATTCTATACCTGTGGTGCATTTTAGTTTTGCAGTTTGCTGACACAGTGACCACCAGTATACTATATGTAGCAGTACGGTACGGAAGGCCACTGCTGTACCTACCTCTGTGTCGTCATTAAGTATACTATCCATCTACATTCTATACCTGTGGTGCATTTTAGTTTTGCAGTTTGCTGACACAGTGACCACCAGTATACTATATGTAGCAGTACGGTACGGAAGGCCACTGCTGTACCTACCTCTGTGTCGTCATTAAGTATACTATCCATCTACATTCTATACCTGTGGTGCATTTTAGTTTTGCAGTTTGCTGACACAGTGACCACCAGTATACTATATATAGCAGTACGGTACGGAAGGCCACTGCTGTACCTACCTCTGTGTCGTCATTAAGTATACTATCCATCTACATTCTATACCTGTGGTGCATTTTAGTTTTGCAGTTTGCTGACACAGTGACCACCAGTATACTATATATAGCAGTATGGTACGGAAGGCCACTGCTGTACCTACCTCTGTGTCGTCATTAAGTATACTATCCATCTACATTCTATACCTGTGGTGCATTTTAGTTTTGCAGTTTGCTGACACAGTGACCACCAGGATACTATATATAGCAGTACGGTACGGAAGGCCACTGCTGTACCTACCTCTGTGTCATCATTAAGTATACTATCCATCTACATTCTATACCTGTGGTGCATTTTAGTTTTGCAGTTTGCTGACACAGTGACCACCAGTATACTATATGTAGCAGTACGGTACGGAAGGCCACTGCTGTACCTACCTCTGTGTCGTCATTAAGTATACTATCCATCTACATTCTATACCTGTGGTGCATTTTAGTTTTGCAGTTTGCTGACACAGTGACCACCAGTATACTATATATAGCAGTACGGTACGGAAGGCCACTGCTCTACCTACCTCTGTGTCGTCATTAAGTATACTATCCATCTACATTCTATACCTGTGGTGCATTTTAGTTTTGCAGTTTGCTGACACAGTGACCACCAGTATACTATATATAGCAGTACGGTACGGAAGGCCACTGCCCTACCTACCTCTCGTCATTAAGTATACTATCCATCTACATTCTATACCTGTGGTGCATTTTAGTTTTGCAGTTTGCTGACACAGTGACCACCAGTATACTATATATAGCAGTACGGTACGGAAGGCCACTGCTGTACCTACCTCTGTGTCGTCATTAAGTATACTATCCATCTACATTCTATACCTGTGGTGCATTTTAGTTTTGCAGTTTGCTGACACAGTGACCACCAGTATACTATATATAGCAGTACGGTACGGAAGGCCACTGCTGTACCTACCTCTGTGTCGTCATTAAGTATACTATCCATCTACATTCTATACCTGTGGTGCATTTTAGTTTTGCAGTTTGCTGACACAGTGACCACCAGTATACTATATATAGCAGTACGGTACGGAAGGCCACTGCTGTACCTACCTCTGTGTCGTCATTAAGTATACTATCCATCTACATTCTATACCTGTGGTGCATTTTAGTTTTGCAGTTTGCTGACACAGTGACCACCAGTATACTATATATAGCAGTACGGTACGGAAGGCCACTGCTCTACCTACCTCTGTGTCGTCATTAAGTATACTATCCATCTACATTCTATACCTGTGGTGCATTTTAGTTTTGCAGTTTGCTGACACAGTGACTACCAGTATACTATATATAGCAGTACGGTACGGAAGGCCACTGCTGTACCTACCTCTGTGTCGTCATTAAGTATACTATCCATCTACATTCTATACCTGTGGTGCATTTTAGTTTTGCAGTTTGCTGACACAGTGACCACCAGTATACTATATATAGCAGTACGGTACGGAAGGCCACTGCTGTACCTACCTCTGTGTCGTCATTAAGTATACTATCCATCTACATTCTATACCTGTGGTGCATTTTAGTTTTGCAGTTTGCTGACACAGTGACCACCAGTATACTATATATAGCAGTACGGTACGGAAGGCCACTGCTGTACCTACCTCTGTGTCGTCATTAAGTATACTATCCATCTACATTCTATACCTGTGGTGCATTTTAGTTTTGCAGTTTGCTGACACAGTGACCACCAGTATACTATATATAGCAGTACGGTACGGAAGGCCACTGCTGTACCTACCTCTGTGCCATCATTAAGTATACTATCCATCTACATTCTATACCTGTGGTGCATTTTAGTTTTGCAGTTTGCTGACACAGTGACCACCAGTATACTATATATAGCAGTACGGTACGGAAGGCCACTGCTCTACCTACCTCTGTGTCGTCATTAAGTATACTATCCATCTACATTCTATACCTGTGGTGCATTTTAGTTTTGCAGTTTGCTGACACAGTGACCACCAGTATACTATATATAGCAGTACGGTACGGAAGGCCACTGCTCTACCTACCTCTGTGTCGTCATTAAGTATACTATCCATCTACATTCTATACCTGTGGTGCATTTTAGTTTTGCGGTTTGCTGACACAGTGACCACCAGTATACTATATATAGCAGTACGGTACGGAAGGCCACTGCTGTACCTACCTCTGTGTCGTCATTAAGTATACTATCCATCTACATTCTATACCTGTGGTGCATTTTAGTTTTGCAGTTTGCTGACACAGTGACCACCAGTATACTATATATAGCAGTACGGTACGGAAGGCCACTGCTGTACCTACCTCTGTGTCGTCATTAAGTATACTATCCATCTACATTCTATACCTGTGGTGCATTTTAGTTTTGCAGTTTGCTGACACAGTGACCACCAGTATACTATATATAGCAGTACGGTACGGAAGGCCACTGCTCTACCTACCTCTGTGTCGTCATTAAGTATACTATCCATCTACATTCTATACCTGTGGTGCATTTTAGTTTTGCAGTTTGCTGACACAGTGACCACCAGTATACTATATATAGCAGTACGGTACGGAAGGCCACTGCTGTACCTACCTCTGTGTCGTCATTAAGTATACTATCCATCTCCATTCTATACCTGTGGTGCATTTTAGTTTTGCAGTTTGCTGACACAGTGACCACCAGTATACTTTATATAGCAGTACGGTACGGAAGGCCACTGCTGTACCTACCTCTGTGTCGTCATTAAGTATACTATCCATCTACATTCTATACCTGTGGTGCATTTTAGTTTTGCAGTTTGCTGACACAGTGACCACCAGTATACTATATGTAGCAGTACGGTACGGAAGGCCACTGCTGTACCTACCTCTGTGTCGTCATTAAGTATACTATCCATCTACATTCTATACCTGTGGTGCATTTTAGTTTTGCAGTTTGCTGACACAGTGACCACCAGTATACTATATGTAGCAGTACGGTACGGAAGGCCACTGCTGTACCTACCTCTGTGTCGTCATTAAGTATACTATCCATCTACATTCTATACCTGTGGTGCATTTTAGTTTTGCAGTTTGCTGACACAGTGACCACCAGTATACTATATATAGCAGTACGGTACGGAAGGCCACTGCTGTACCTACCTCTGTGTCGTCATTAAGTATACTATCCATCTACATTCTATACCTGTGGTGCATTTTAGTTTTGCAGTTTGCTGACACAGTGACCACCAGTATACTATATATAGCAGTACGGTACGGAAGGCCACTGCTGTACCTACCTCTGTGTCGTCATTAAGTATACTATCCATCTACATTCTATACCTGTGGTGCATTTTAGTTTTGCAGTTTGCTGACACAGTGACCACCAGGATACTATATATAGCAGTACGGTACGGAAGGCCACTGCTGTACCTACCTCTGTGTCATCATTAAGTATACTATCCATCTACATTCTATACCTGTGGTGCATTTTAGTTTTGCAGTTTGCTGACACAGTGACCACCAGTATACTATATGTAGCAGTACGGTACGGAAGGCCACTGCTGTACCTACCTCTGTGTCGTCATTAAGTATACTATCCATCTACATTCTATACCTGTGGTGCATTTTAGTTTTGCAGTTTGCTGACACAGTGACCACCAGTATACTATATATAGCAGTACGGTACGGAAGGCCACTGCTCTACCTACCTCTGTGTCGTCATTAAGTATACTATCCATCTACATTCTATACCTGTGGTGCATTTTAGTTTTGCAGTTTGCTGACACAGTGACCACCAGTATACTATATATAGCAGTACGGTACGGAAGGCCACTGCCCTACCTACCTCTCGTCATTAAGTATACTATCCATCTACATTCTATACCTGTGGTGCATTTTAGTTTTGCAGTTTGCTGACACAGTGACCACCAGTATACTATATATAGCAGTACGGTACGGAAGGCCACTGCTGTACCTACCTCTGTGTCGTCATTAAGTATACTATCCATCTACATTCTATACCTGTGGTGCATTTTAGTTTTGCAGTTTGCTGACACAGTGACCACCAGTATACTATATATAGCAGTACGGTACGGAAGGCCACTGCTGTACCTACCTCTGTGTCGTCATTAAGTATACTATCCATCTACATTCTATACCTGTGGTGCATTTTAGTTTTGCAGTTTGCTGACACAGTGACCACCAGTATACTATATATAGCAGTACGGTACGGAAGGCCACTGCTGTACCTACCTCTGTGTCGTCATTAAGTATACTATCCATCTACATTCTATACCTGTGGTGCATTTTAGTTTTGCAGTTTGCTGACACAGTGACCACCAGTATACTATATATAGCAGTACGGTACGGAAGGCCACTGCTCTACCTAACTCTGTGTCGTCAAGTATACTATCCATCCATACCTGTGGTGCATTTCAGTTGTGCGCAGTATATATAGTAGTAGGCCATTGCTATTGATAGTTACTGGCATATAATTCCACACATTAAAAAATGGAGAACAAAAATGTGGAGGTTAAAATAGGGAAAGATCAAGATCCACTTCCACCTCATGCTGAAGCTGCTGCCACTAGTCATGGCCGAGACGATGAAATGCCATCAACGTCGTCTGCCAAGGCCGATGCCCAATGTCATAGTAGAGAGCATGTAAAATCCAAAAAACAAAAGTTCAGTAAAATGACCCAAAAATCAAAATTAAAAGCGTCTGAGGAGAAGCGTAAACTTGCCAATATGCCATTTACGACACGGAGTGGCAAGGAACGGCTGAGGCCCTGGCCTATGTTCATGGCTAGTGGTTCAGCTTCACATGAGGATGGAAGCACTCATCCTCTCGCTAGAAAAATGAAAAGACTTAAGCTGGCAAAAGCACAGCAAAGAACTGTGCGTTCTTCTAAATGACAAATACCCAAGGAGAGTCCAATTGTGTCGGTTGCGATGCCTGACCTTCCCAACACTGGACGGGAAGAGCTTGCGCCTTCCACCATTTGCACGCCCCCTGCAAGTGCTGGAAGGAGCACCCGCAGTCCAGTTCCTGATAGTCAAATTGAAGATGTCACTGTTGAAGTATACCAGGATGAGGATATGGGTGTTGCTGGCGCTGGGGAGGAAATTGACAAGGAGGATTCTGATGGTGAGGTGGTTTGTTTAAGTCAGGCACCCGGGGAGACACCTGTTGTCCGTGGGACGAATATGGCAATTAACATGCCTGGTCAAAATACAAAAAAAATCAGCTCTTCGGTGTGGAATTATTTCAACACAAATGCGGACAACAGGTGTCAAGCCGTGTGTTGCCTTTGTCAAGCTGTAATAAGTAGGGGTAAGGACGTTAACCACCTCGGAACATCCTCCCTTATACGTCACCTGGACCGCATTCATCATAAGTCAGTGACAAGTTCAAAAACTTTGGGTGACAGCGGAAGCAGTCCACTGACCACTAAATCCCTTCCTCTTGTAACCAAGCTCCTACAAACCACACCACCAACTCCCTCAGTGTCAATTTCCTCCTTACCCAGGAAAGCCAATAGTCCTGCAGGCCATGTCACTGGCAAGTCTGACGAGTCCTCTCCTGCCTGGGATTCCTCCGATGCATCCTTGAGTGTAACGCCTACTGCTGCTGGCGCTGCTGTTGTAGCTGCTGGGAGTCGATCGTCATCCCAGAGGGTCAGAAGACCACTTGTACTACTTCCAGTAAGCAATTGACTGTCCAACAGTCCTTTGCGAGGAAGATGAAATATCACAGCAGTCATCCTGCTGCAAAGCAGATAACTCAGGCCTTGGCAGCCTGGGCGGTGAGAAACGTGGTTCCGGTATCCACTGTTAATTCAGAGGCAACTAGAGCCTTGATTGAGGTACTGTGTCCCCGGTACCAAATACCATCTAGGTTCCATTTCTCTAGGCAGGCGATACCGAAAATGTACACAGACCTCAGAAAAAGAGTCACCAGTGTCCTAAAATATGCAGTTGTACCCAAAGTCCACTTAACCACGGACATGTGGACAAGTGGAGCAGGGCAGACTCAGGACTATATGACTGTGACAGCCCACTGGGTAGATGTATTGCCTCCCGCAGCAAGAACAGCAGCGGCGGCACCAGTAGCAGCATCTCGCAAACGCCAACTCGTTCCTAGGCAGGCTACGCTTTGTATCACCGCTTTCCAGAAGAGGCACACAGCTGACAACCTCTTACGGAAACTGAGGAAGATCATCGCAGAATGGCTTACACCAATTGGACTCTCCTGGGGATTTGTGACATCGGACAACGCCAGCAATATTGTGCGTGCATTACATCTGGGCAAATTCCAGCACGTCCCATGTTTTGCACATACATTGAATTTGGTGGTGCAGAATTATTTAAAAAATGACAGGGGCGTGCAAGAGATGCTGTCGGTGGCCCGAAGAATTGCGGGCCACTTTCGGCATTCAGCCACCGCGTACAGAAGACTGGAGCACCACCAAACATTCCTGAACCTGCCCTGCCATCATCTGACACTGCCAGCCTGAGTCAGGTCATTCCCCTCATCAGGCTTTTGCAGAAGAAGCTGGAGAGATTGAAAGAGGAGCTAAAACAGAGCGATTCCGCTAGGCATGTGGGACTTGTGGATGGAGCCCTTAATTCGCTTAACCAGGATTCACGGGTGGTCAATCTGTTGAAATCAGAGCACTACATTTTGGCCACCGTGCTCGATCCTAGATTTAAAACTTACGTTGGATCTCTCTTTCCGGCAGACACAAGTCTGCAGAGGTTCAAAGACCTGCTGGTGAGAAAATTGTCAAGTCAAGCGGAACGTGACCCGTCAACATCTCCTCCTTCACATTCTCCCGCAACTGGGGGTGCGAGGAAAAGGCTAAGAATTCCGAGCCCACCCGCTGGCGGTGATGCAGGGTAGTCTGGAGCGAGTGCTGACATCTGGTCCGGACCGAAGGACCTGCCAACGATTACTGACATGTCGTCTACTGTCACTTCATATGATTCTCTCACCATTGAAAGAATGGTGGAGGATTATATGAGTGACCGCATCCAAGTAGGCACGTCAGACAGTCCGTACGTATACTGGCAGGAAAAAGAGGCAATTTGGAGGCCCTTGCACAAACTGGCTTTATTCTACCTAAGTTGCCCTCCCTCCAGTGTGTACTCCGAAAGAGTGTTTAGTGCAGCCGCTCACCTTGTCAGCAATCGGCGTACGAGGTTACTTCCAGAAAATGTGGAGAAGATGATGTTCATCAAAATGAATTATAATCAATTCCTCCGTGGAGACATTCACCAGCAGCAATTGCCTCCACAAAGTACACAGGGACCTGAGATGGTGGATTCCAGTGGGGACGAATTAATAATCTGTGAGGAGGGGGATGTACACAGTGAAAGGGGTGAGGAATCGGAGGATGATGATGAGGTGGACATCTTGCCTCTGTAGAGCCAGTTTGTGCAAGGAGAGATTGATTGCTTCTTTTTTTGGTGGGGGCCCAAACCAACCAGTCATTTCAGTCACAGTCGTGTGGCAGACCCTGTCGCTGAAATGATGGGTTCCTTTAAAGTGTGCATGTCCTGTTTATACAACATAAGGGTGGGTGGGAGGGCCCAAGGACAATTCCATCTTGCACCTCTTTTTTCTTTAATTTTTCTTTGCATCATGTGCTGTTTGGGGACAATTTTTTTGAAGTGCCATCCTGCCTGACACTGCAGTGCCACTCCTAAATGGGCCAGGTGTTTGTGTCGGCCACTTGTGTCGCTTAGCTTAGTCACACAGCGACCTTGGTGCGCCTCTTTTTTTCTTTGCATCATGTGCTGTTTGGGGACAATTTTTTTAAAGTGCCATCCTGCCTGACACTGCAGTGCCACTCCTAGATGGGCCAGGTGTTTGTGTTGGCCACTTGTGTCGCTTAGCTTAGCCATCCAGCGACCTCGGTGCAAATTTTAGGACTAAAAATAATATTGTGAGGTGTGAGGTGTTCAGAATAGACTGGAAATGAGTGGAAATTATGGTTATTGAGGTTAATAAAACTATGGGATCAAAATGACCCCCAAATTCTATGATTTAAGCTGTTTTTTAGGGTTTTTTGTAAAAAAACACCCGAATCCGACAAAAAATTTTCGGTGAGGTTTTGCTAAAACGCGTCCGAATCCAAAACACGGCCGCGGAACCGAATCCAAAACCAAAACAAAACCCGAAAAATGTCCGGTGCACATCACTAGTTTGAGACCATCAGATGTGTTGTGCAGAGGTAGGGTTAGTACACAGTGGACACCCCTATTTGACTACTGTTGTAATCCATATTATGGTACAAACCACTCAACTCAGCAAAAGAGAAACAACAGTCCATCATTACTTTAAGATATGAAGGTCGGTCGATACGGAAAATTTCAAGAACTTTGAATGTATCCTCAAGTGCAGTTGCAAAAACCATCTAGCACTATGAGGAAACTGGCTCTAATGAGGGGGTGTGGTTCATCAAATCGACAGTATCTAGGTCGACAATGTTTAGGTCGACCACTATAGGTCGACAGTCACTAGGTTGACATGGATGGAAGGTCGACAGGGTTTCTAGGTCGACATGTGCTAGGTCGACAGGTCTAAAGGTCGACATGAGGATTTTTTTTTTTTTGAGTCGTTTTCTTCGTAGAGTGACCGGGATCCCAAATTAGTGCACCGCGTCACCTCGCATGGCTCGCTTCGCTCGCCATGCTTCGGGCATGGTGCCTTCGCTTCGCTCGGCACAGATTACCGTTCCAATCGTAGTCCACGTGGATCGTTAAGTATGAAAAAATTCACAAAAAGAAAAAAAATTTGAAAAACTCATGTCGACCTTTAGACCTGTCGACCTAGCACATGTCGACCTAGAAACCCTGTCGACCTTCCATCCATGTCGACCTAGTGACTGTCGACCTATAGTGGTCGACCTAAACATTGTCGACCTAGATACTGTCGATCTTCAGACCGGATCCCCTCATGAGGACTGCCCCAGGAAAGGAAGACCAAGAGTTACCAGCCTCAGAAACCGCTACTTAACAGCACCTCAGATTAGAGCCAACATAAATTCTTCACAGAGTTCAAGTAGCAGACAAATCTCAGCATCAACTGTGCAGAGGAGACTGCGTGAATCAGGCCTTCATGGTCGAATTGCTGCAAAGAAACCACTACTGAGGATGAACAACAAGAAGAAGAGAATTGTTTGGGTCAAGAAACACAAGGAATGAACATTAGACCGGTGGAAATCTGTACTTTGGTCTGATGAGCCCAAATTTGAGATTTTTGGTTCCAACCGCCGTGTCTTTGTGAGATGCAGAGTAGGTGAGCGGATAGTTTCTGCATGTGTGGTTCCCACTGTGAAGCATGGAGGAGGAGGTGTGATGGTGTGGGGGTGCTTTGCAGGTGACACTGTTGGTGATTTATTCAAAATTCAAGGCACACTTAACCAGTATGGCTACATGCTTTGTGCTTACTGGCACCATCATTTGTTTTTCAACAAGACAATGACCCCCAAACACACCTCCAGGCTATGTAAGGGCTACTTGACCAAGAATGAAAGTGATGGAGTGCTGCGTCAGATGACCTGGCCCCCACACACTGGCGTAACTACTGCCCCTGCAACCACTGCGGTGGCTTGGAGGCGCAGGGCTGCGGGGGCGCCGCCGCCACTGATTGCTGCTGTTTTGGGAAGGAGGCGGAGGGGCGGGAGGGCACAGCGCGCGCCTCTCCTGTGTGTCCCTCCTGGGTCTCTGGCGGCAGCGGCATGTCTGTTAAATGAAGTGCCGGTTCGTGAGCTCTGATTGGCTCATGAACTGGCACTTCATTTGACAGACATGCCGCTGGAGACACAGGAGGGATACACAGGAGAGGCACGCGCTGTGCCCTCCTGCCCCTCTGGCTCCTTCCCAAAACTAACAGCAGCGGCAGCCCAGGGAACCCGGGGATGGTGTATACCGGGCACTGGGGGGGCATATTTGGCACTGGGGATATATGTGTAAATGGCACTGGGGGGGCCTATTTGGCACTGCACTGGGGGTATATGTGTACCTGGCACTGGGGGGGGGGCATATTTGGCACTGGGGGTATATGTGTACTTGACACTGGCGGTATGTGTGTAGCTGGCACTGGGGGGACATAGGGGGCACTGGGTGCATATGTGTCTCTGGCACTGGGGGCATATGAGGCACTGGGAGCATAGCCCTAGCAACAGGCATTACCCCCTGGTTACAAGCACAACACCCAGCTCATGAAATCCATGGCAACAAGCATTACCCCCTAGCAATGAGCATGACACCCAGTGCATGAAATCCCTGGCAACAAATATTACCCCCTGGCAACAAGCTTGAAACCCAGCACATGATACCTCTGGCAACAAGCATAAACCTAGCGCATGAAACCCCTGGCAACGAGCATGACACCTTGAGCTTGAAAACCCCTGGCACCGTGCATGGAACCAAGAGCATGAAACCCCTGGCAACGAGCAGGTAATGTAAAAGTAATTAGAAGCCTTACTGTAGGGCTTAATGTGTAATGGACATTGCGGTGTGTGGCATAATGTATCACGGACATTGCGGTGTGTGTCATAATGTGTCACAGGCATTACGGTGTGTGGCATACTATATCACAGGCATTGTGGTATGTGGTATAATGTCTCTGGGGCATTGCAGTGTGTGGCATAATGTATAACGGGCATTGTGGTGTGTGGCATATGGTATAACGGGCATTGTGGTATAATGTCTCAGGGTCATTGTAGTGTGTGGCATAATGTATCACAGACATTGCGGTGTGTCACATAATGTGTCACAGGCATTGTATGTGCTATAATGTATCAGGGGCATTGCAGTGTGTAGCATAATGTATAACGGGCATTGCGATGCAAGGCATAATGTGTCGCAGGCATTACGGTGTGTGGCATAATGTGTCGGGGGCATTATGGTGTGTGGCATATTGTGTCATGGGCATTTTTGTGTGTGGCATAATATCGAAGGGCCATTGCAGTATGTGGCATAATGTATACTGGGCATTACAATAAGGAGGAAAAATTACAAATAATGTAAAGGGCATGAATCAGGATTATTTTTTTTCCTGTGGTGCCAACATCTGGGCGTGCAGGTTGTAAAACTGTGGTATAAGGTGGGCTTTTCCTGCAATGCCATGCCCCTTTATGCAAAGCCACTCCTATTTCAGCAAGACCACGCCACCTTTTTTGCAGCGCGCGCAGATTCATCATTTTACTAGTGGCAATAATGGGGGTGGGGGCGCCAGGGAATGTTTTGGCTTGGGGGAGAAAAATTTCTAGTTACTCCACTGCCTCCACAATCACCTGACCTAAGCCCAATTGAGATGGTTTGGGATGAGTTGGACCGCAGAGTGAAGGAAAAGCAGCCAACAAGTGCTCAGCACCTCTGGGAACTCCTTCAAGACTGTTGGAAAACCATTCCAGGAGACTACCTCATGAAGCTGACTGAGAGAATGCCAAGAGTGTGCAAAGCTGTCATCAAAGCAAAAGGGGGCTACTTTGAGGAATCTAAAATATAAAACATATTTTGTTTTGTTTAACACTTTTTTGTTTACAACATAATTCCATATGTGTTCTTTCATAGGCCCTCATTCCGAGTTGTTCGCTCGCTAGCTGCTTTTAGCAGCATTGCACACGCTAGGCCGCCGCCCTCAAGGAGTGTATCTTAGCATAGCAGAAATGCGAACGAAAGATTAGCAGAACTGCTAATAAATAATTCTTTGCAGTTTCTGAGTAGCTCCAGACCTACTCACAGATTGCGATCAGCTCAGTCCGTTTAGTTCCTGGTTTGACGTCACAAACACGCCCTGCGTTCAGCCAGCCACTCCCCCGTTTCTCCAGACACTCCCGCGTTTTTCCCTAACACGCCTGCGTTTTTTAGCACACTCCCGGAAAACGCTCAGTTACCACCCAGAAACGCCCCTTTCCTGTCAATCATACACCGATCAGCAGTGCGACTGAAAAGCGCCGCAGGATCCACAGCAAAACTGCTAAGCTTTTAGTTAAATAACTAAGTGCATGCGCCCTGCGTGCCATGCGCAATTAGCAACAAATCACAGCATAGCGAAAATCGGCAACGAGCGAACAACTCGGAATGACCCCCATAGTTTTGATGTCTTCAGTATTAATCTACAATGTAAAAAATAATTAAAATTAATAAAAACCATTGAATGAGAAGGTGTGTCCAAACTTTGACTGGTACTGTAGTTAGAATTCTCTAGCTTAGAATTATCTACCTTTCAATGCAAGAGTAGATACAGTAGCTCAATGAATAGACTGTAATAAAGGACAGTGTGACCGAATAACAAAGAAATCTCAAGTTGTATAGGTATTAGCCAGAGCCGGCCCTAACCAATATGATGCCCTAGGCAAGATTTTGGCTGGTGCCCCCTAGCACTACCGCTAGGTCCGCCTCTGACCCTGCACTCCTTTCTCAGCACCATCACCCCTCCCCCATAGTAGTCCTAATTTTGGTGCTCCTAAGCCCTATATTTTTTATAGGAACAGTGTGCACATTCGGTGCACAGTCAAAAAGGTGTGTGTTTTTGCTGGCCAGGGGCATGGCCACACAATAGTAACCACAATTCAAATTACGCCACACAGTACTGCAACTGTATTCACAATTTATCATGTGATAGTGTCCCTAATTCGTGTTACATCACACAGTAGTATCACTTTACCTTATGTATGTTACTCCTCACAGTAGTGCCCCTTATTCACATTACATCACACTGAATTGCTCCTTATTCACATTACACCACACCATATTGCTCTTTATTCACATTAGACCACACAGTATTGCCCTTTCTATATGGTACACCACACAGTAGAGCACCTTATACACATAATGAAAAACATTAGTAATGCATTTATACACATAACACCAAACAGTAATGCCCCTTACACATATGATACACATTATTAATGTCCTTATAAACATAATGCGCCTTACACATAATGCCAACCTTTATTAATGCCCTTATACACATAATGTCCCTTACACACATATGCTGCAAATTATTAATGACCTCATACACATAATGACACACATAATGTACCTTACACACATGCCGCACATTATTAGTGCCCTCATACACATAATGACACACATAGTGCCCCTTCCACATATGTTACATATTATTAGTGCCCTTATACACACAATGACACACATAATGCCCCTTACACATTTGCTGCACATTATTAATGCATTTATACACATGACATGCATAATGAACCTTACACATATGCCGAACACTATTGCACAACCAACCCACTCACACACACAGCACTCGAACATCCGCTAACACTGTGATCTCGGCCTATGCTTGGATACAGATGTGTCCTCATACATCTTGCCGCAATACACCATGCAGCAGGAGATGCCTGGTGTGAGTCAGCTGGCAGCTCTGCTAACGTCATGACTAGGATGCACAAACAGCTTCTGCTGATTAAAATGAAATGCGGAATACCTATATACTGTGTGTGACTGTGGCTGTATCTGCATACGAAATGCTACACACAGAATATAGGCATGCCGCATATCATTTTAATCAGCAGAAGCTGCATGTGCCCCTAGGCATACCAAATGCCCTAAGCAATTGCCTAGTTCGCCTATGCCTAGGGCCGGCTCTGGTATTAGCGGCAGAAGGGGTCAGAGTAGTAGACAGGGGCGGTCAGGAGATGCTGGTCTTTAAAAAGGGGTGAAGCTGCAAGTGAAAGTAATTAAAATAGATAATTGACAAGTGCTGCCAACAGCGCCCCCTACCCTACAGCACTATGTGCAGTGCCCCCTCTGCACACACCTAGTTACGGCCCTGCATTATACCACCACCAACAGCAGCCCGAACCGTTGGCACAGAAGGCAGGGATGATCCATGTTGTTTATGCCAAATTTTGACCCTACCATCTGCATGTTGCTGCAGAAACTGAAATTCATCAAAACAACTGATGTAATGCATGTTTATTTGAGTTACTGTAGACCTCCTGTCAGTCTGCACAAGCCGAAGCTTAGGATCAGGTCAGCCAGGTCCAGGGGGTCTGCATCCGATGACGCAGACCCTGGAACTGGCATGCCTACAAGACGGGGGTAAAATAACCTATTTTGTAAAACAGACCTGGTCATCACTCCCACTTTGCCATTCATTCTGTTAGTGTATGATGTGCTCTGTACCTTTCTCCTTCTACATAGATGTCTATGGGCACATCCCCTAGTGTTAATACCCTTGTGCCAAGTGTCTCTCAGAGGCGGAGCTATGTGTGATGTATGCTCTGGTCCTCCAACTTAGAGTGTGGGTGTAAGCGTCCAGAGCTGAGACCGGGAGTGGAGCTCTGTAACAGAGACTTACAGTGTTCCTTGCATGTATCGTGGCTCCGGAGCTACCGCAGAGCCGGACGCCGCATCTTCTCTACAGCGGGAGTCAGACTGCACGGCTGTGCAGTCCTCCGTTGCTTGCCACCAGGAGATAACTTCTGCTGGGGCACCGCAGCCACACAATCAGACTGATAGGTATCTCTACCACTGCTGTGTTACCTTGTATGATATAAAGGGCCCAATTACCTATGTCAATAATGCATCCGAGTCACCTGTGTGTTTACTGAATAAACCTGCATTGCTGTTTATTACGTGTGTAGACTGACGTCACTGCACCAGGCAATCCCATATACTCTGCCAACACATTCACGCTGCGGCTCAAGGGGGACTGCAAGTGATATTACAGCATCTATTCTGCGCATGTGCAGACCCCCAAACAACATAAGATATGTACATAAAATCAGATTTGCATACAAATACAAATGAGGCCCTCAGTCCATAACTAGGTACTCGCTGGAGGCTGGACCAATATTCAAGTGGCTAAAAAAATGAAATGTGCTTGTTTTTATTATGACACTCACTGGTGACAAACCTGGAAAGTAGGCTTTTTCCAATTTGGCATGTACAGAAAACTGGTCTTATTACAATATTCGACCTAGAACGATATCCCTTATTCAAGACATGGTCCGTCTATCTAGGGATTTATACAACGGCACTATTACTGTACATTTGCGTCATATGCGTGTACTCCCCTTGTATGCATCATATGATTTTATTTGCTTTTGCTGCCTCTGTCTGACACTGAGCTGACACTCAGATATCTGTCACCTGGTATGCCTAAGCACAGGATTATTTCATGCATCTTTAAGGTAGGATCATTCAATATGATCCATAAACAACTTTACAGAACGCCACTAGTGGTCACATTCTAGGAAATGTACACTAGTTTGGGATTAACAATGTAAGAACCTTTCCACAGAAGAATTTCTCAGACTTGAGACACCCTCGTTATACTTGGCAAGTAGATTTACAGTGAATGAGCAATCTGTCTGCTCTATAAAACCAGTGATATATGTGTGGTGTAAATGTTCATTATAAGGCCGTGTAAGAACACACAGAAATACAATCTATACAGGGTGTCCGAGCAGTCACCTCTGCCATGGAACCTGTGCCTTCATGTGCCCTGTTGTTCTGAATTACAAGGAATAGAAAGAGTCGCACTCAGGGCAGCAGGTTTTAATGCCGGCAGCCAGAGACTGTCTGGAGGACTGGCCACCAGAATAAAATTCCCTGCTGTGTCCTACTTGACCTCATGCATAATATCACACAGAAAACTCATTAAGGTTTCCCCACTCTGCTCACAGACCTTAATTCTGCCTCGCGCCAGCCCAATTTTGCTATGATATATGTGAAAAATAATTGAACTATATTTGAAAATATATTGGATATTACTGCTTACACACTGCGGGATTTATTGGTGCGATCTATCACCTCTGTGTAAGCAACAGAAAGGAAGAGAATGAAGAGAGACATCGAGGTAGCAGCATTTTGGCACATTCATCCTTCCCGGAGGAGAGGACACAGAAACACCAAGTGGTTTGGGGATGAGATTCACAAGGCAACTCTCATCTAAACACAGTCTTGTTAACACTGGCTGATGGCGTACATTAATTAATTCTCCTAAACGACAGTGCACAAGTAATATAGATGATGTTACGGTTATCACTTCTTGTATTCAAAGATTTGATCAGAATTTTTTTTTTTTTATATTTAACCATATGCTTTACATTTTTATCGATCCATTTCTGAAACCCTTTAGATTGCCACATTGTTGTTGTATACATGTGATTATTTACTACACTAAAGCACAGGGGTTGTATAATGATAGTCTATATGTGGCTGGAATGTGTACTGAGATTTATTGCAAAATACCCCAAATACTAAATATCCTATATAAGCATCTACAGGTGACTGCAGCAGATATTGGAGATATCAGAGATATCTGGTGTAATGTAATGGCATCCGAGTTGCGAGATGCCGGCCAATCTTGGACGTTTTTTTAAAAGGGGAATCACAAGGCATGGTTTTGTCTTGTAAGTGATTGCCCCTTTAAAAAACGTCTGAGATAGTCTGGCATCTTGCATCCCCAGCGAACTTGAATGCCCTTGTATCCCGCCACTATGCTGTGATACCCCATTTTTTATTACAAAAGCAGCCTCCATAGAAACCTACTGTACTTGCTCCATTTGCTATAACATTCTAGTGCGTGGACTCTAGTAGCTAATGCCATCCCCAAATGGCTCAGACAGTTGTAACCTATGGACTACAGATCATAACATGTATTGGTGAAGGATCCATATTAGCGATCAGTTCACTTCGTTCTAACACACCACAGGGATGGGCTCCTGTCCGGGCCCCTGTCCCTGCTGGTGTACTTGTCTTTAATACATCCAGGCAATCTTTAATATCTTATTGGCACAATAAGCGGAAATAACAAATTATAATTATTGGGTCTGGAAACTGATAATTAGTTAATATGCCTGTGGGTCTCTTCACTTTCCTGATTTGTTTCATCACGATAGGACTGATGCAGTATTGAGATGCATTAGGTCGACTGGGTCAAAACATTGACATGTAGAAAGTAGACAGTTCAAAAGGTTGACATTACAATGGTCGACACGCATATGGTCTACTCAAGTTTTTTTCCCCAACTTTTTCATACTTTACCATCCACATGGCCTACGATTGGGAAGCGAGTCATTCGAGTGGACGCGGTGCACTAATGGGATTTGTGGCAGACAAGTGAGAATATACCCCCCCCCCAAAATAAAACATAGTGTCTTTTTTATGTCGACCTTTTGACCCTGTCGACACAATGCATGTCTATCAGTAGATCTTTTTAGTGTAGCTCTAATAATCCACACCCATTTGCAACAAGGATAAGGCTGGTGCAAGAGAGCACTAATAATGATGACAGATATTTGACCGGTATCCGGTCTTTAGGTCGACAACACTTAGGTCGACACTCATTAGGTCAACCACTATTGTTCGACATGCATTATGTCAACATGGTCATTAGGTCGACATGGTTACTAGGTCGACTTGTAAAGGTCGACACATAAAAAGGTCAACACGTGAAAAGGTAGACATGAGTTTTTCACTTTTTTTCATATATTGACCTTTTTCATACAGTACTTTACAATCCACGTGGACTCCGATTGGGAATAGTAACCTGTGGAATTATGGATTCCAGTGATAAATTATAACCCCCTATAATTTATCACTGGAATCCATAGTTCCAAAAATGAGATTTTCACCTCAACTATTTAACTTGAACCTTATTTGTTAAACAGGTACTCACGTTTTTTAAAGTTTAATATTAGCCAAGGTGCTTATAATCAATGTGATTAATTTCTTATGCTAGTGATACAAAAAAGATTAAGTTTTAAAATAAAACCAGAATACACAATATGAATTTCAACTCTATTCTTTAATTATCACCATGAGTGCTCCCAAAAGAGTGTTTTTGTCTTTTTTCTTCCACCCTATCTGAAGACTTCCAGTGGGCCTTGGCGCTGAGGGGAATATCTCCAAAGGAGGGGGCGTGTCTATGCTTCACACTGGTGCATGGCACTAGGTTGTGTAATCACAGCACTGCTGGGGTAGAGGGCGTGGTTATGGCACCTCTGCATTCTTGGGCTTCTACAGAGACCCGGCCTGGGTAATCCATACCCGCTTTCCCCCACTCTTGGCGCCCCTGGGTATAGGGATTTATTTGAAAAAAGATCAAAGTGTTTTTTTCCCATAGACTATATACAGTATACAGTGTTTATTTCCTATGAAAAAACTGCTGGTACCAATCAGTGCCAGATTAGGGTCCACATGGGCCTTGAGCTGAAATTTATGAATGGTCTATTCTGTGCCTCAGCAGGAGGTGTGAAAAGCGCAGCAGTGGTGTGACTAATGATGTGACCAATGTAGTGTGGGTGTGGCTACATAGGGCCTATCTGCATGGAGGTCATAGTGCCTACCTTCAACTACTTACTAGTTGAGCTATAACAAGAAAAAGTTTGTGACCACCATATGATACAGATAGGAACACAGTAACGCCATATAATACAAAGCATAGTATCAACATGCAAAGAAGATGGAAAGGGGATCAACAATGGGGCAAAACGGAGCAGATTAGAAAAGATGGGGGCAATGCAGAGCTGATGGGGAAAGGGGAGCAGAGAGGGGGGCAAAACATAGCAGACAGGGAAATTAGAGCAGATACGGAAGCATAACAGAGCAGACAGAAAAGGTGTGCAGAGATTTGGGCAAAACAAAGCAGACAGGGAACTGAGGGCTACTGGGACACACTGACACAGACACCCCTTACTTACAGACTCTGCTTACTGACACTGCTTATTGACACAGACACACTTACTTACAGACACAGACACACTAACTGGCACAGACACCCCTTACTGACACAGATGCTGCTTACTCACACAGACACTCCTTACTGACATGGACACCCCTTACTGACTGATACTACTTACTGACACAGACAACCCTTACTGACACAAACACTGATATACTGACACAAACACTGACATGGACACCACTTGCTGACATATACCCCTTGCTGAGACAGACACCTGTTACTGACACAAACACACTTACTGATAACAGATACCACTTTCTGACACAAACACCACCTACTGACTGATACCCCTTACTGACACACACACACTTACTGAAACAGACACCACTTATGGACAGACACCACTTTCAGACACACACACACACACACACACACACACACACACACACACACACTTAATGACACAGACACCTCTTACTGATACACACATAACACGACACAGATAAACTTACTGACACTGACACCACTGAAATAGTTGGAGAAGGAGACTCCTGGACCTAGTGTGTGTTGCGTCTCTTGAGTGTTGCTCTTGCATCCGTGGACCCAGCTCTCCCAGACAGCAGCCTCCTCCCCAGGACCTTCCTCTCTTTCAACATGCATCTCACTGTCGTGACTGGTAAGCAATAACTCGTGACAGAACAGACTTCTGATGGTATGAGGGTGGAGCTTCAGATGGTCCAGAGGCGTCGCTTTAGACTGGTCCAGCAGGGAAGTCTCAGGCAAATTTAATACAGAATTTCAGAGAGGCCGTGGCGTGGTTCGGGATCTTCGGCCGGCCGGTTAGAGTAGGGGGTGAATGTGCAATGCCGGTAGGTGAGTGAGCTGAGCTTTTGGTGGCAACAGGAATTTTTGTTTTCCTGCCAACATTGGCTGCACTGCAAAGGGATCTTGTGGGCTTGTTTTCAATTGGGGGCATGGAGCTGCAGCTTCATCTACCCCATTCTTAATATAGCCTTGGTATGTAGCCAGCTTTTGACATATAATGGAACAAACATTGAAACATAGGCTCCCAATGTGTTTCCTACATGCCCCCTTATAAAGTCCGTCAGACTCCCCACCACATGCCCTCAATCTGTATGTTCTCTTTTGTGCCTCTCTAACCTGTAAGTCCAACACTGTGCCCCGCATTTGTATTGTGCTCCCTCATCTGTATATCCACCCCACTCACCTATTTGATCTCCAATATGTTCTATATTCCCACCCTCAAAAAAAAGATATCCTTCCCCTCCTCTCATCTTTATGTCCTGTAATGTACAGTAAACTCCTCCATTTCCATGTTTTTGTACCCCCCCCCAAACACCTCATCTGTACTTCCTGTACTGTGCTCTCCCTCATCTGCATGCCCCTCACACTAGGGGTACGCGAGCGGAGCTGTCACCCAGGTAGCTAACTGCCCCATGGCCCCTGCATTTGGCTTGCAGTGTGCTGGAACAGCTCCCTGCAGCCAGTACTGCTGTTGCAGAGCTGCTCAGGACATCCTACAGCGCCTGGATCATCCTGAGGACAGGGTGGACATCGCTTTACTTCCTCATTCTCGTGGCTTGACTTCTTAACGTGATCTCATAATGTCACAAGTGGCGGGAGTGGCACAAGTTGCTATTTCCCTTCTCAAGCATTGCGCACACACATTACATTACCTCATGCAAGCTATCTTCCAGTTCTATTCTTTCAGCTCCGCACCGTTCTCCAGTCCTCTGTAGTGCTGATGATGGTGGCTCTTCCAGTCTCGGGCTGGAAAACGCTGCTGGATACTTGGGTATTTGGGATCCAGATGCCAATATATGCTGAGTTTCACATGGGGTAACAGTCTTTTCCTCCTGCATTCCCCTGGCTAAGCCATAGACTGTTACTTACCTAAACTCACCTGGCTTGCTGAAGTTCCTGTTGCCAGGTAAGTGTCAGTGTCTCCCTGGTCCATAAAGTAGCTAGAAACGGTCTTGTGTCCGTTTTGTGATACAGGACAGGAGTGCTAGAAATACCAGTGCTGAGTACTGTTAAGGGGTGTAGTATGGTTTGCTGGCGGTCGGGGTCCCGGCGACCAGCATACCGGCGCCGGCATACCGACAGCTGGGCGAGCGCAAATGAGCCCCTTGCGGGCTCGCTGCGCTCGCCACGCTGTGGGCGCTATTCTCCCTCCAGGGGGGTCGTGGACCCCCAAGAGGGAGAAAAGATGTCGGTATGCCCGGCCGTCGGCAACCTGAAGACCACCCCTGTTGAGTACTAACAGAAAAAAGCACTGTTTCTATCTTCAACAAATGTACGTCATAGAGTACTTTGCATATATTTGCTAGTTTTATCACTATTTACATATATTTTATCTATTTCAACCTATTAGAAAAGTATGAGGTGTCATAAACACCAAATTCTTTTTTCCTGAAAGACTTCTGCTCAGACTCGGCATAACCTATTACAGTCTATGAGGTTTAAGCAGAGCTATTACTTTCAATGGAGCTATTATTTTCAATGGGTCAATTACTTTGAAAGGAACATATATCCAGTGAGGAATTACTGCTTTAAGATAGGCAGCATTCATGGGAAATTTTTTATAGAGCAAAGTCTTCATTACCACATTTATCGATTACACAGTGAGCAAGTAGGAACGTGAGTCCCAGACAGTCATCCACAGAAAAACACCTTTTTCCTCCATACATACAGCGACTCCCAACTGTCCTGATTTCGGAGTGAGAGTTCTTATTTCAGGGGACTGTGCTGTGATTAGTACTTTCGCTCTGAAAATGCAGCCACTTTCACTGCACTCCCATGACACTCAGATAGCACCCCACGGGATGATTTCTTTGTATTCTCTTCTAGCCACTGCCCAGTAATGTCCATGGTTTTGCCTCTCCATTTCTGATACCCGCTGTTCTGTAAGCAACAGTGCAGGTTATGGTATCCATTGGCGTTTCTATAATGGGTGCAATGTGTGCGGTGCACACGGGCCACTGGGTCCAGGGGGGTCCACGCCACATACATTGCACCCATATTTTAATACTTACCTTTCCGGAGTCCAGCGTCGGGCGCTGCAGCTGTGACGAAAATCTCTTCAAAAACGGCAGCTGCGCAGGCGCCATAGTGAAATTGGTCTACGGAACATAGCGGGCGCCATGTTTCCAGAGACCTGCACGTGTGCAGTAGACTCTGGCACAATGGGACCCGCTGTGGCTGTGAAAGACCAGAGGTGCTGGCGAGTGGCTACTGCTGGGAGACGGGGACCCGCTGCGGCTGTGAAAGTCCGGAGGTGCTGGCGAACGACTACTGCTGGGAGCTGGGGACCAGCTGTGGGTGTGAAAGTTCAGAGGTACTGATGTAGCTGCTACCGCTAAGAGCTGGGGAACCTCTGAGTGGCCTGCATCCGCAGCATGCACCCTCCACAGCATTTCACCCGGCTACAGAGTGAGTGTGGCTTTGCTTTCAGTAATGGGCAGGAGGCAATAATACTGTATTAATAGGACAGAGGCACCGAGAACATCACTTAGGTGGTATAAGAGGTGAAGGTAATGCAGGAAGCCACCCAGAGGCTAAAGTATTCCAGTAGTGATTAATACCATGAAAGTGGCAAAAGTGATCCCTAACAGTGGTGGGGCCAGTACCTTAGAGGTATAGACTGAGTTTGCCTCATCTTTGCCCAATCCGAGCTGATAGGACATGGACATGGAAGAGTCAGGGGAAAGCTACGCTGTAGGAACAGCCCACCAATAACAAGAGGAGATATAGACTGCTTCAGTCCCAGGTCAGTCCTGTATGGGCATGGCCATCACTGGATCATTAATTGGCTTAGGAGGTACTTTTAGCCACAATATACTGCAGAAAGAGAGGCGTGAACTTAATGGTACTCGGAGTGTGGAGCCAGAGAGGAGGATAGATTAGCGACGGCTGAAGTAGGGGTAATATGTAATAGAACTGTAAAGTGCCAGTGGTAATACATTACGGGAAATCAGAATTTAAAAGGAAGATATGGACAGCTTATACCGAGCTTATACAGTCATTCAGTCATCTGTGTATGGCAACGGTTACAGCATTAAACACACGGACTACATTTTGAGTATTTTACAAGATACCAGCCAGATGTGAGTATATATACACTACTTCTTTGATGCTAATATATATATATATATATTATTTGCTATTTATTATTTTATTGGTTATGTTACTTTTACTTGAATTCCCAAGAAAAAATAAGAATTTACTTACCGATAATTCTATTTCTCATAGTCCGTAGTGGATGCTGGGGACTCCGTAAGGACCATGGGGAATAGCGGCTCCGCAGGAGACTGGGCACATCTAAAGAAAGCTTTAGGACTATCTGGTGTGCACTGGCTCCTCCCCCTATGACCCTCCTCCAAGCCTCAGTTAGGATACTGTGCCCGGACGAGCGTACACAATAAGGAAGGATTTTGAATCCCGGGTAAGACTCATACCAGCCACACCAATCACACCGTACAACTTGTGATCTGAGCCCAGTTAACAGCATGATAACAGAGGAGCCTCTGGAAAGATGGCTCACAACAATAATAACCCGATTTTTGTAACAATAACTATGTACAAGTATTGCAGACAATCCGCACTTGGGATGGGCGCCCAGCATCCACTACGGACTATGAGAAATAGAATTATCGGTAAGTAAATTCTTATTTTCTCTAACGTCCTAAGTGGATGCTGGGGACTCCGTAAGGACCATGGGGATTATACCAAAGCTCCCAAACGGGCGGGAGAGTGCGGATGACTCTGCAGCACCAAATGAGAGAACTCCAGGTCCTCCTCAGCCAGGATATCAATTTTGTAGAATTTTACAAACGTATTTGCTCCTGACCAAGTAGCTGCTCGGCAAAGTTGTAAAGCCGAGACCCCTCGGGCAGCCGCCCAAGATGAGCCCACCTTCCTTGTGGAGTGGGTATTTACAGATTTTTGGCTGTGGCAGGCCTGCCACAGAATGTGCAAGCTGAATTGTACTACAAATCCAACGAGCAATAGTCTTCTTAGAAGCAGGAGCACCCAGCTTGTTGGGTGCACACAGGATAAACAGCGAGTCAGATTTCCTGACTCCAGCCGTCCTGGAAACATATATTTTCAGGGCACTGACAACGTCTAGCAACTTGGAGGCCTCCAAGTCCCTAGTAGCCGCAGGCACCACCAATAGGTTGGTTCAGGTGAGACGCTGAAACCACCTTGGGGAGAAACTGAGGACGAGTCCTCAATTCCGCCCTGTCCGAATGGAAAATCAGATAAGGGCTTTTTCAGGATAAAGCCGCCAATTCTGACACGCGCCTGGCCCAGGCCAGGGCCAACAGCATGACCACTTTCCATGCGAGATATTTTAACTCCACAGATTTAAGTGGTTCAAACCAATGTGACTTTTGGAACCCAAACCTACATTGAGATCCCAAAGTGCCACTGGAGGAACAAAAGGAGGCTGTATATGCAGTACCCCTTTTACAACGTCTGAACTTCAGGGACTGAAGCTAGTTCTTTTTGGAAGAAAATTGACAGGGCCGAAATTTGAACCTTAATGGACCCCAATTTCAGGCCCATAGACACTCCTGTTTGCAGGAAATGTAGGAATCGACCCAGTTGAATTTCCTCCGTCGGGCCTTACTGGCCTCGCACCACGCAACATATTTACGCCAATTGCGGTGATAATGTTTTTGCGGTTACATCCTTCCTGGCTTTGATCAGGATAGGGATGACTTCATCCGGAATGCCTTTTTTCCTTCAGGATCCGGCGTTCAACCGCCATGCCGTCAAACGCAGCCGCGGTAAGTCTTGGAACAGACAGGGTCCTTGCTGGAGCAGGTCCCTTCTTAGAGGTAGAGGCCACGGATCCTCCGTGAGCATCTCTTGAAGTTCCGGTTACCAAGTCCTTCTTGGCCAATCCGGAACCACGAATATAGTGCTTACTCCTCTCCATCTTATCAATCTCAGTACCTTGGGTATGAGAGGCAGAGGAGGGAACACATACCCTGACTGGTACACCCACGGTGTTACCAGAGCGTCTACAGCTTATTGCCTGAGGGTCCCTGGACCTGGCGCAATACCTGTCGAGTTTTTAATCATGTGGAAGACTTCTGGGTGAAGTCCCCACTCTCCCGGGTGGAGGTCGTGCTGATGAAGTCTGCTTCCCAGTTGTCCACTCCCGGAATGAATACTGCTGACAGTGCTATCACATGATTTTCTGCCCAGCGAAGAATCCTTGCAGCTTCTGCCATTGCCCTCCTGCTTCTTGTGCCACCCTGTCTGTTTACGTGGGTGACTGCCGTGATGTTGTCCGACTGGATCAACACCGGCTGACCTTGAAGCAGAGGTCTTGCTAAGCTTAGAGCATTGTAAATGGCCCTTAGCTTCAGGATATTTATGTGAAGTGATGTCTCCAGGCTTGACCATAAGCCCTGGATATTCCTTCCCTGTGTGACTGCTCCCCAGCCTCGCAGGCTGGCATCCGTGGTCACCAGGACCCAGTCCTGAATGCCTAATCTGCGGCCCTCTAGAAGATGAGCACTCTGCAACCACCACAGGAGGGACACCCTTGTCCTTGGTGACAGGGTTATCCGCTGATGCATCTGAAGATGCGATCCGGACCATTTGTCCAGCAGGTCCCACTGGAAAGTTCTTGCGTGGAATCTGCCGAATGGGATTGCTTCGTAGGAAGCCACCATTTTACCCAGAACCCTTGTGCATTGATGCACTGAGACTTGGCTCGGTTTTAGGAGGTTCCTGACTAGCTCGGATAACTCCCTGGCTTTCTCCTCCGGGAGAAACACCTTTTTCTGGACTGTGTCCAGGATCATCCCTAGGAACAGAAGACACGTCGTCGGAACCAGGTGCGATTTTGGAATATTGAGAATCCAATCGTGCTGCCGCAACACTACCTGAGATAGTGCTACACCGACCTCCAACTGTTCCCTGGATCTTACCCTTATCAGGGAATTGTCCAAGGAAGGGATAACTAAAATTCACTTCCTTCGAAGGAATATCATCATTTCGGCCATTATCTTGGTAAAGACCCGGGGTGCCGTGTACCATCCATACGGCAGCGTCTGAACTGATAGTGACAGTTCTGTACCATAAACCTGA
This sequence comes from Pseudophryne corroboree, assembly GCF_028390025.1. NCBI lineage: Eukaryota > Metazoa > Chordata > Amphibia > Anura > Myobatrachidae > Pseudophryne > Pseudophryne corroboree. The sequence goes on along the minus strand of NC_086450.1, from coordinate 183,767,201 downwards.
GGTACCCTTGGTGAGAAGGGTAAATTTTGACATGAAGGTAAGCATCCTTGATGTCCCGAGACATCATGTAGTCCCCTTCTTCCAGGTTCGCAATCACTGCTCTGAGTGACTCAATCTTGAATTTGAACCTCTGTACGTAAGTGTTCAAAGATTTTAGATTTAGAATCGGTCTCACCGAGCCGTCCGGCTTCGGTACCACAACAGTGTAGAATAATACCCCGTTCCCTGTTGCAGGAGGGGTATCTTGATTATCACCTGCTGGGAATACAGCTTGTGAATGGCTTCCAAAACTGTCTCCCTGTCAGAAGGAGACATCGGTAAAGCCGACTTTAGGAAACGGCGAGGGGGAGACGTCTCGAATTCTAATTTGTACCCCTGAGATATCACCTGAAGGATCCAGGGGTCTACTTGCGAGTGAGCCCACTGCGCGCTGAAATTCATTGAGATGGGCCCCCACCGTGCCTGATTCTGCTTGTAAAGCCCCAGCGTATACTGAGGGCTTGGCAGAGGCGGGAGAGGGTTTCTGTTCCTGGGAACTGGCTGATTTCTGCAGCCTTTTTCCTCTCCCTCTGTCACGGGGCAGAAATGAGGAACCTTTTGCCCGCTTGTCCACGAAAAGACTGCGCCTGATAATACGGCGTCTTCTCATGTTGAGAGGCGACCTGGGGTACAAACGTGGAATTCCCAGCTGTTGCCGTGGCCACGAGGTCTGAAAGACCGACCCCAAATAACTCCTCCCTTAATAAAGCAATACTTCCAAATGCCGTTTGGAATACGCATCACCTGACCACTGACGTGTCCATAACCCTCTACTGGTAGAAATGGACAACGCGCTTAGACTTGATGCCAGTCGGCAAATATTCCGCTGTGCATCACGCATATATAAAAATGCATCTTTTAAATGCTCTATAGGCAAAAATATACTGTCCCTATCTAGGGTATCAATATTTTCAGTCAGGGAATCCGACCACGCCAACCCAGCACTGCACATCCAGGCTGAGGCGATTGCTGGTCGCAGTATAACACCAGTATGTGTGTAAATACCTTTTAGGATACCCTCCTGCTTTCTATCAGCAGGATCCTTAAGGGCGGCCATCTCAGGCGAAGGTAGAGCCCTTACAAGCGTGTGAGCGCTTTATCCCCCCTAGGGGGTGTTTCCCAACGCACCCTAACCTCTGGCGGGAAAGGATATAATGCCAATAACATTTTAGAAATTATCCGTTGTTATTGGGGGAAACCCACGCATCATCACACACCTCATTTAATTTCTCAGATTCAGGAAAACTACAGGTAGTTTTTCCTCACCGAACATAATACCCCTTTTTTGGTGGTACTCGTATTATCAGAAATGTGTAAAACATTTTTCATTGCCTCAATCATGTAACGTGTGGCCCTACTGGAAGTCACATTCGTCTCTTCACCGTCGACACTGGAGTCAGTATCCGTGTCGGCGTCTATATCTGCCATCTGAGGTAACGGGCGCTTTAGAGCCCCTGACGGCCTATGAGACGTCTGGACAGGCACAAGCTGAGTAGCCGGCTGTCTCATGTCAACCACTGTCTTTTATACAGAGCTGACACTGTCACGTAATTCCTTCCAACAGTTCATCCACTCAGGTGTCGACCCCCTAGGGGGTGACATCACTATTACAGGCAATCTGCTCCGTCTCCACATCATTTTTCTCCTCATACATGTCGACACAAAAGTACCGACATACAGCACACACACAGGGAATGCTCTGATAGAGGACAGGACCCCACTAGCCCTTTGGGGAGACAGAGGGAGAGTTTGCCAGCACACACCAGAGCGCTATATATATACAGGGATAACCTTATATAAGTGTTTTTCCCCTTATAGCTGCTGTATAGTTAATACTGCGCCTAATTAGTGCCCCCCTCTCTTTTTTTTAACCCTTTCTGTAGTGTAGTGACTGCAGGGGAGAGACAGGGAGCTTCCCTCCAACGGAGCTGTGAGGGAAAATGGCGCCAGTGTGCTGAGGAGATAGGCTCCGCCCCTTTTTAGCGGACTTTTCTCCTGCTTTTTTATGGATTCTGGCAGGGGTTAAATGCATCCATATAGCCCAGGAGCTATATGTGATGCATTTTTTTTGCCATCCAAGGTGTTTTTATTGCGTCTCAGGGCGCCCCCCCCCCCCCAGCGCCCTGCACCCACAGTGACCGAAGTGTGAAGTGTGCTGAGAGCAATGGCGCACAGCTGCAGTGCTGTGCGCTACCTTGTTGAAGACAGGACGTCTTCTGCCGCCGATTTTCCGGACCTCTTCTGCCTTCTGGCTCTGTAAGGGGGCCGGCGGCGCGGCTCTGGGACCCATCCAAGCTGGGCCTGTGATCGTCCCTCTGGAGCTAATGTCCAGTAGCCTAAGAAGCCCAATCCACTCTGCACGCAGGTGAGTTCGCTTCTTCTCCCCTTAGTCCCTCGATGCAGTGAGCCTGTTGCCAGCAGGTCTCACTGAAAATAAAAAACCTAATCTAAAACTTTCACTAAGAAGCTCAGGAGAGCCCCTAGTGTGCACCCTTCTCGTTCGGGCACAGAGATCTAACTGAGGCTTGGAGGAGGGTCATAGGGGGAGGAGCCAGTGCACACCAGATAGTCCTAAAGCTTTCTTTAGATGTGCCCAGTCTCCTGCGGAGCCGCTATTCCCCATGGTCCTTACGGAGTCCCCAGCATCCACTTAGGACGTTAGAGAAATGATTTAACTATTCTTAGAATGTCGACATTAGTTAGGCTGTGGGACAGGAGCATTAACCTTTTCATCATAGGTGCAATGTGCGCAGTGCACAGGTGCCCCTGGGTCCCGGGGGGCGCCCATACTGCATCCATGTTGTTTTAATACTTACCTTTCCGGAGTCCCGTGACTTGCACTGCAGCCGCTGCAGTCACAGTAGTCGCGGCAAAAAATCTCACCCAAAATGACCGCTGCTCATGCGCAGTACGAAATTTGTCTCCAAATCATGGCGGACGTCATGTTTACGGAGACCTGCACATGTGCAGTAGACTGTGGCACAATGCCGGAACCTACAGCGCTGTGGAGAGGAGGTGGCCCTCCCAGAGTCTGCACACGGGTCCCCTCCTCTCTTAGAATGCTCCTGGACGGAGGTTAGGCACTAGGAGAAGGTTAGGGCTAGGCCATGGGAGGGGGGGGGGGTTTAGGGTTAGGCAACTGGGCCGGGGTGGGGATAGGTTTAGGTACTAGGGGGCAGGTTAAGGTTAGTGGTTGGGGCTAGGGGGAAAATATTCAATGCAATGCAGCTTTGTCACTTGACATCATCGGAAGTGACGTCAGAAGTGACTGGGGCACGGAATATACCACAGCAGCCGTCACGAAGAGGCAATTGACTGCTGGACCATCAAGGACTATATGTTAACATTCTATCATGTCAACACGTCATCAATGTCGACATGATGAATGTTGACATACTGATGTCGACATTATGAGTGTTGACATATCATACCACACTCACTTTAGACAATGTGTCAAAGTCAATTAAATGCATATAATAACTGGGATATGCCTGTGAATGGGACACAGGGTGCTGTGGATAATTGTTAACCCTGTTAGTGTGCTTATAGGGGAGGTGGACAGAGCTATTGCTGGACCAGTTATATTTACCAAGTGGAAAAGAATGGAGAAAGAGATCAGAGATGCTGCAAAATAGAGGAGGTCGCTGTGATAGTGAATACAATGGGAACAAGTGCTGCAAGAGAGGCAGGATATTGTTGGCATACAGGATGTAGCATGGCCGCACTATGGATACAGTACACAAGATCAGCAACTCCTCCTCTTAGCAGCACAGAGCAACAAGTAACTAAATAAAGGCCCTCATTCCGAGTTGATCGGTCGCAAGGCGATTTTAGCAGAGTTACACACGCTAAGCCGCCGCCTACTGGGAGTGAATCTTAGCTTCTTAAAATTGCGACCGATGTATTCGCAATATTGCGATTACTAACTACTTAGCAGTTTCAGAGTAGCTCCAGACTTACTCTGCCTGTGCGATCATTTCAGTGCTTGTCGTTCCTGGTTGACGTCACAAACACACCCAGCGTTCGCCCAGGCACTCCCACCGTTTCCCAGGCCACTCCTGCGTTTTTTCCGGAAACGGTAGCGTTTTCAGCCACACGCCCCTGAAACGCCGTGTTTCCGCCCAGTAACACCCATTTCCTGTCAATCACATTACGATCGCCGGAGCGAAGAAAAAGCCGTGAGTAAAAATACTTTCATCATAGTAAAGTTACTTGGCGCAGTCGCAGTGCGAACATTGCGCATGCGTACTAAGCGGATTTTCACTGCGATGCGATGAAAAATACCGAGCGAACAACTCGGAATGAGGGCCAAAGCACATTGTTATGCACCAAGTCAATACACTGTAGGTTATGGGGAAATTCAGACCTGAACGCTCCTCTGCGAATTTGCAGAGGTTTGCAATCAGATAGCTGCCACCCAGACAGTGAAAATCTGTGTATGCCTTGCGAAAATCTCTGCAAACGCCGGTCAGCTGCAAATCCGTTGCAAATCACTCACCATCAAATTATTTTTACAGTCTGTGCAGTCTGTGCGTAGCAAAGGGCCTTCTCTACAGTGCGATAGAATCTCCCAATATCACCATCCAAGCTCCACGGACCGTGACTTCAGGTGTCTGAACCAGCCCCGGATTTACTACCAACTTTGGCCCTCATTCCGAGTTGATCGCTCGCTAGCTGCTTTTAGCAGCAGTGCAAACGCTAAGCCGCCGCCCTTTGGGAGTGTATCATAGCTTAGCAGAAGTGCGAACGAAAGGTTAGCAGAACTGCTCGAAAAAATTTTCATGCAGTTTCTGAGCAGCTCCAAACCTACTCCTACCTTGCGATCACTGCAGACAGTTTAGTTCCTGCTTTGACATCACAAACACGCCCTGCGTTCGGCCAGCCGTTTCCCCAGGCTCGCCTGCGTTTTTACCTGACACGCCTGCATTTTTTAGCACACTCCCGGAAAACGGCCAGTTACCACCCAGAAACACCCACTTCCTGTCAATCATTCACCGATCAACAGAGCGACAGAAAAGCGTCGCTCGACCTTGTGTAAAACTGCATAGTTTTGTGTGAAAGTACTTGGCGCGTGCGTACTGCGGCCACTATGCATGCGCAGAAGTGCCGATTTTTTGCCTGGTCGCTGCGCTACGAACAACGGCAACTAGCGATCAACTCGGAATGAGGGCCACTGTTCCACTTACAGCACATACTACAGAGAAGAAAACAGTGGCATTCACCGTATCTAATGAGGATAAAGATTCCAAGCAAGAACTCAATCTAATGGAAACATCTCCACCTCTAATAAACGGTGACCAGTAAATATATCGACTTTGCCGAACTGTGTTGTTCATTATACTTCTAACAAAGACTTATGGACATACAATGGGGCATTTATCAGGAACAGACACCAAATGGTCTGATTAAAAACAGATATTCAAGGGATCGGAGAAGGTGTATATTGTACTTTTTATAATTTACATTGTACTTTGTTCTGGCATGAGATGTGACAATAGTCTTTTTATAATGAAATTGTATTTATTAATAGAATAAAATTGTTTTACGTTTTTTACCAATATCAATCATTTCCATTTTTAGCGCTGCCATCTTCTTGTTATTTTTAGCGCGATAGAATCAGGCTGATCGGGGATGGAGCTGATGTCACACACCCTCCCTGAAAACGATTGGGCACGCCTGCATTTTTCCTGACACCAGGGCCGTATCTAGGGGTCCGAGCGCCCCTGGCAAAGTTAGGGGCCGGACTCCCCCCCCACACACCCCCTCCTACAGACATTTGAAATAAGGTGTGAGTATTGGAAATGGGGCATTGTCTTGTGGGGGAAGGGTGTGGACACAATAGTACTTTCAATTCAAATTATGCCACACAATAGTGTCCCTCCTAATCTCCCTCCCTGCAGCCTAACCCTAACCCTCCCACCATCGCAGCCTAACCCTAACCCTCCCATGCGGCAGTTTCGGGATACTGGCGTCAGCTTTCCGACCGCTGGGATACCAAATGCCTTGATGTCTCATACTATATGTCACCCCTGCCTGAACTTCCTTCGCTTACTTACCCCCTTGCACCTCTCATGGCCTATGTTCCTCTTTAGCCCTGTAGTTTTCACTCCCTCTTTCCATCTCTCAGTCTCACCCCTGCACCTCTCACTCCCTCCCTCTATTACCCATATACAGTACCTCACTCCCTCCTTCCATCTCTCACATCACACCTGTACCTCACTCCCACCTTCCATCTCTCACACCTCTTCTTCACTCCCACCTTCCATCTCACTTGCACCTTGCTCCCACCTTCCATCTCTCACACCTCTTCTTCACTCCTACCTTCCGTCTCCCCTGCACCTCGCTCCCACCTTCCATCTCTCACACCTCTTCTTCACTCCTACCTTCCGTCTCCCCTGCACCTCGCTCCCACCTTCCATCTCCCACACCTGTACCTTGGTCCCACCTTCTATCTCCTCTACACCTCGCTCCCACCTTCCATGTCTCACACCTGTACCTTGCTCCCACCTTCTATCCCCCACACCTGCACTTCCCTCCCACCTTCCATGTCTCACACCTGTACCTTGCTGCCCACCTTCTATCCCCCACACCTGCACCTCGCTCCCACCTTCCATGTCTCACACCTGTACCTTGCTCCCACCTTCTATCCCCCACACCTGCACCTCGCTCCCACCTTCCATGTCTCACACCTGTACCTTGCTCCCACCTTCTATCTCCTCTACACCTCGCTCCCACCTTCCATGTCTCACACCTGTACCTTGCTCCCACCTTCTATCCCCCACACCTGCACTTCCCTCCCACCTTCCATGTCTCACACCTGTACCTTGCTCCCACCTTCTATCCCCCACACCTGCACCTCGCTCCCACCTTCCATGTCTCACACCTGTACCTTGCTCCCACCTTCTATCCCCCACACCTGCACCTCGCTCCCACCTTCCATGTCTCACACCTGTACCTTGCTCCCACCTTCTATCCCCCACACCTGCACCTCGCTCCCACCTTCCATGTCTCACACCTGTACCTTGCTCCCACCTTCTATCTCCTCTACACCTCGCTCCCACCTTCCATGTCTCACACCTGTACCTTGCTCCCACCTTCTATCCCTCACACCTGCACTTCCCTCCCACCTTCCATGTCTCACACCTGTACCTTGCTCCCACCTTCTATCCCCCACACCTGCACCTCGCTCCCACCTTCCATGTCTCCCACCTGTACCTTGCTCCCACCTTCTATCTCCTCTACACCTCGCTCCCACCTTCCATGTCTCACACCTGTACCTTGCTCCCACCTTCTATCCCCCACACCTGCACTTCCCTCCCACCTTCCATGTCTCACACCTGTACCTTGCTCCCACCTTCTATCCCCCACACCTGCACCTCGCTCCCACCTTCCATGTCTCACACCTGTACCTTGCTCCCACCTTCTATCCCCCACACCTGCACCTCGCTCCCACCTTCCATGTCTCACACCTGTACCTTGCTCCCACCTTCTATCTCCTCTACACCTCGCTCCCACCTTCCATGTCTCACACCTGTACCTTGCTCCCACCTTCTATCCCCCACACCTGCACTTCCCTCCCACCTTCCATGTCTCACACCTGTACCTTGCTCCCACCTTCTATCCCCCACACCTGCACCTCGCTCCCACCTTCCATGTCTCCCACCTGTACCTTGCTCCCACCTTCTATCTCCTCTACACCTCGCTCCCACCTTCCATGTCTCACACCTGTACCTTGCTCCCACCTTCTATCCCCCACTCCTGCACTTCCCTCCCACCTTCCATGTCTCACACCTGTACCTTGCTCCCACCTTCTATCCCCCACACCTGCACCTCGCTCCCACCTTCCATGTCTCACACCTGTACCTTGCTCCCACCTTCTATCCCCCACACCTGCACTTCCCTCCCACCTTCCATGTCTCACACCTGTACCTTGCTCCCACCTTCTATCCCCCACACCTGCACCTCGCTCCCACCTTCCATGTCTCACACCTGTACCTTGCTCCCATCTTCTATCCCCCACACCTGCACCTCACTCCCACCTTCCATGTCTCACACCTGTACCATGCTCCCACCTTCTATCCTCCACACCTGCACCTCGCTCCCACCTTCCATGTCCCACACCTGTACCTTGCTCCCATCTTCCATCTCCTCTGCACCTCACTCCTCTCACACCTGCACCTTGCTCCCTCATACAGGTTATTTCCCCCTAATACAGGGATCCCCCTTCCTCTCAGACACATTATCACATAATAGTTCCTTCCTCTGAATATAGAAGAGTCCCCCATCCCCCTGAGACAGATCTCCCCCTATCAGCCAGTACAGCTCACACACAGAACCTTCTCCTGGTATGCTGTGTCTGCTCCATTGGCAAGTTAGGTATCACGGCGGACAGTGCCACAGTGGGAGCCGGGAAGAGATGGTACCCACACATTGTGACTGCATAGTGTGTATTATGTGTAATTAGTCAGCAAGTGCTGGCCAGGGCTGGTTCTATATTAAATATCCATAGTTCTCCCCCTCATAGCAGTGTCATTACCCCCCTTCCCCCACTCCTTAGAAGTCTCCCCATAGCAGTGTCATTACCCCCCTTCCCCCACTCCCCATAGCTCTCCTACTCCAACACAGCAGTGTCATTACCCCCCTTCCCCCACTCCCCATAGCTCTCCTACTCCAACACAGCAGTGTCATTACCCCCCTTCCCCCACTCCCCATAGGTCTCCCACTCCCACATAGCAGTGTCATTACCCCCCTTCCCCCACTCCTCATAGGTCTCTCCCCCCTCCCCGTAGCAGTGTTATTAGCCACCTTCCTCTCCCCATAAGTCCCCCGTTATCCCATCCATAACTTACCTTTGTGCTGTGATGCTGCAGTGCTGGGGCAGGGTCCTGGCTCCGCAGGCTCAGTGCCTGACTTCCTCTGCAGCTGCCGTCTGTGCTCAGCCACAGGGCAGACAGAAAGTGAAAGTAAAGTCACTTCCTGCCTGTGTGACCAGAGATTCGGCTCTGTGTTCTACTGCAGCCTCCGTCCTTAAGGTGGGTACACACTAGTAGATATATCTGCAGATCAACTGATCTGCAGAAATATCTATGGACGGATCGGGCAGTGTGCTGTGCATACACACTGCCCGATCCGTCGGGGACTAATGTCATGAACTGGGTGGCGTGTACACACGCCCGCCCAGTTCAGCTGTCAGTCACCGCCGGCCGCTGCAGCATGTGTACGGGCGGTCGGCCGACCGCCCCGTACACACACAACGACGCATCAATATATCGGTAGATATATTGGCCGTCGGCTGTGCTGCGCGGCCGACGCGATACGTCTGTGAACGACGGAGTTCACAGACATATCGGCCGTACACACTGGCCGACGGTCCCGCGATATATCGGCCGTTCAAGAGAACGCCCGATATATCGACCAGTGTGTACGGGCCTTAACTCTCCTCTCTCCTCCTGGCTGGCTGCGATAACAGAGCTGGCCCTAGCCTTGGGAATGGATGCCCCTGGCATGCTAGCTTCCCTAGGCATTTGCCTAAAATGCCTATTGGCTAGGGCCGGCTCAGGGTGAGAGTCTGTTACTGCCTGTGTCTGTCAGCACCGCACTGCACTAGTGAACAGACTAGTGTCCAGCAGCACCACACTTGTAATCAGACTCAAAATAAACTACAGCTCCCAGCAGCGCTTGCTGCTGGGAGCTCCCAGTGCAGTGCGGTGCTGAAGGACACCGGTGCCGCGCCGGCAGTAACAGACTCTCACCAGGTACAGTCTGACAGTACTTCTCTTCCACCCTTTGGCCGTGGGTGGCACCACCAGGCGGCGCCCCCTCCTTGCTTGGCGCCCCTGGCGAGTGCCATTCTGGCCAATGGGTAGATACACCCTGCCACTCCCAGAAAACGTCCAGTTACCACACCCAAACGCCATCTTCCTGTCAATCAACTTGCGTACACCTAGCGATCAAAAAAGACGTAGGATTTTTTCGTAGTTTGGCCTTGTGCATGATCCATATGCTTGCGCATTCGATAGATAATCATCTGCCTTGCGAATTCGCACAAGAGTGGTCCGTTCTGAATCGGGTCCTGTAGCAGCAATACTGTAGCAATGTAGAGGAGCTACTTGTGAGTATTTATTGCAAGTCAGTAAATCAGAGGTTGTGAGAAAAGCAGTGCTGCAAGTAATGTATTGCCCAGCATAACAGGAGCAATCTATTCGGCCAGATAAGACTTTCAGTGGAATAGCAGGCACAAATAACAAATGTATGTGCACCCTTGCAGCGCAGCATGGCTTGTCCAAGTGTTTTTTGCTTTGCTCCTGACTCAGAATCAGCTCCTGTATGTCATTTCCATTTCATGGCTCCATAGATCTCAGATTGAATATGTTACCCTTTACCCACTATTTATCAGATTATGATCCTTTCAATTATACAGCTTCCTAATAAAAGTGCCAAGAGGCCAATCCCCCTTTCCTGGTGTCAGTGGTATCAGCGTTAACCCCGTCCAGTGATAATTTATATAAAACAATTACTTTAATAAAATTATATAATAATATATAAAAATTATATAATAAAATTACTTGTGCTACCCCCTGTTGTACAAAGAGCAACTCATTTGTTGAATTATTCATCATGCAAAAGCTGACCGCTCTAATGTACCATTGTAATGATTTACGCTGTATGGAAAGTTGGTGCTGGGGACAGGTATAATATACACCCTCCTTTATTTCACACATTTGTATGCAGAGACCAAACTTTACAGCCTGATAGTTCATAAGATGCAAAAGAGTTCAGCATACAAATTGCAGCCACAAGTGGATACAAATGAGAATGTTCTCACCAGGCTCTATCCCTATATTGGTCCCCATACTGTGTAAGAAATGTGCAGTCTTACAGTAGTCACAGCGAAGCTGTGTCCCACTTTCTGTTGGGATGAAGGCAGTTTTGTCTCTTTTCAGCCACCTGTCTGAGATGCTGGCTGCTCATTTACTCACATTTTCACTTTCTGACTACTGCACCAGTCTGTCTAGCTGCATGCTGGATGCAGCTAATATGCGGGATTGGAAGTTAGAAGGGTCCCCTTGCTTTGTGTTGTGCCGGTAATGGCTAGATTTGCTCTACACATCTCAAACACAGAAAAAGGAACCAGTATAGGAATAATCCTGCGTAAGAGGTTTTGATTTTGATTGTGCATTTCAATACGGTAATGTAAAAAAACTTTGTATACTTTCTTCACAAAACCTTTCGGAGCACTGTAGGGATTATGGACATATTAGGATATTGCAAATTATGTTTTTGTGATGTCCTGTTAAAATTCTGCACAAAGATAAATAGGAGTTAATCACACTCAGGAAACCAGAGGGGAACTGTAGTTTCATTAAAATGTACATTCCTTATGGTGTCCTATGAGTAGGAAAAGTAATTACCTAGACGTGATATTCGTACACATAAGGCTTTTTGGCTATAAATGCATAATATGCAGATATGTTCTCATACATCTTAGCTGCAGTCACGCTAAACAGTCCCTCTTGGCACGCCAGGTCGCGTGAGAATCTTCTAGCATCAGGCATATTATTTGCTTCTTTTCTCGCTGAATATGCATTTTAGTCGTAGTGCAATGCGACTAGGATGCACGATGAGACTGTTCTGGTTAATTTGATATATGACACTTGTAAATCTGTGTCTCTGCCATACTGACCTACTCTCCCGGAATGGCCGGGAGGTTCCCAAAAATCGAGTGGCACTCCCGGCCACTTGGAAAAGTGGCCAAGTCTCTCGAAGTTGAGTGCACCCCCCATAGCCTCCGTGACGTACCTGCGCTTAGGGAAAGTGGGCAGGTGATGACGCAATTTGCAGTGAATTGCGTCATCATAGCTCAGCCCCCCACTTTGCTATGCCTATAATGTGAGAATAGCAGTTGGCATGGCCGCAATTGCTTCTCCACAGCCCTGGATTACCCTCAGATGCTGAGCCCCGCCACCTGATGAGCTGACTCGGCTGCTCTCTCCTGGAGGGAGCAGCCAAAAAGTCGGCAAGTATGGACTCTGCCTCTGTATAAGAAGTAATACAATGTAGCAGCTGCAGACTTTTTCCAATACAAGTTCTGTTCTGCTCCATACACAGACTCAGTCATACACAAAATAATAAGGGTCATATATTGATTAATCAAAGACGCCCGATATTAGCAGAGTTGCACAGGACCTGATGGCTCACTCATGCCAGGCATCTTGTGCTGCATGGTGTATTAAGACTAGATGTAAGAGGACACATCTGTAGATTACTTAAGGATTCTTTGCTGGCAGGGGGTTTTCAAACAGCAGTCTGATCCCTAGGTGTGGATTGAATGTACATAGGCAGAGAGCAAAGGCTCACCATATTTCATCTGTTTTTTTACTAAATATTGATATTTCCACCACAGCTAGAAGTTCCCAAATCATATAAACATACCTGAAGTCTTTATGCTGGGCTGGTGTGGCTTGAGAGGACCTAGGGCATACAGTTTGGGAGAAATTAGGTATCGAACCAATCACACATCCCAGAGGAATCAAATTTACTATCATTTTATATACTATTAGACAACACTACGTAGACATAAGTGATTGAACACCCCCCCCCCACACACACACACACACACACTCGCAAAAGGAAATTGGAATGCTCCTGCGGCAGACGTGTTCGTGAAGGTAGAAAAAGGGGTAGAGGGACACTGATTAGATCATTTGCTAATGAAATGGCTTGGTGGAAGGAGCTAACCAAGTTTGAAAAGAAGATCATTTTAGGCTGCGCAATGTCATATTCCCAGGGTGACACTGTGGACTGGTATACAAAAAAGTTGGTAACCCTGATGGACTGGCCTTCTCAGAGTCCAGATCTTAACCCCATTGAGAACCTCTGGGACAAACTGGAGTGAGGGGTATGTTCTAGACTAACTCAAGCTTCTATAGTGTCGCAGTTGGTCACTGTACTGAAGGCGGAATGACAAAACATACCACCTGCTGTTGTCCAGGAACTTGTGGACAGTTTGCCAAGAAGGTTGTCTTCAATAATCACTGCATGTGGTGGACCTACAAAGTACTGTCAATAAAATCTCCTTGATCTATTTGCTCTCAATGTCCAAACACTTTTATCTACATAGTATAGCTTATATAATATAAATTAATGTGAACATACAATGTTTTATATGGCTATTATACAGGGAAAATGATATACTCTTATATGCACTTAGGTTAAACGTTACATGGGTGGTCCTGTAATTGATATTGGGTTAATTAGCAAGCCAACCAATATTCAAGGACTGTCATACCATCACTATGGGGGGCAGGGGGTGGTGGAGTTGATGAAAGATATGGGACCAATCAACTTTTTGTCAGAGTTGGGGAATAATTTCTAAGTTGGAGTCTGGACCTGCATTTCCTGTGCCCCCTGGCCCAGAAAAGCCAAGTGTAATTCTGTGTAAATTTTACCTTTTTATTTTGAAATTGCAACATATGTTTGTCTATGTAATTTATAACTTTTTTTATTTATTTCATTAACGTTACCAAGCATTTTACTCCATTCATGTAAAGTGTGCTTTTATTACTCTATTTTCATAAGCTCCAGAACATCTTTGAAGAAGCTGTTAGATTGCTAAGGTTACACTATAATTATATGCCAATGGTGACGCTTCTAGTGCTCCATCCATATTATCAGCTTTTGAATTGTACAAGTCAGCAGGTCCTTCAGGGTTGAGAAGATTGCAGTTTACAGTAAGTGTAAATATACGAGAGGATGGGTCGTGGTCCAACTAACTCCTACCTAAGGGGGATAGTTCTTAATGCAGGAAATTTTACTTCGATTGGAAATCAATTTAATGTCAGTTAGTGATGAGCGGGTTCGGTTCGTCGGAATCCGAACCCCCCCGAACTTCACCCTTTTTACACGGTTCCGAGGCAGATTCGAATCTTCCCGCCTTGCTCGGTTAACCCGAGCGCGCCCGAACGTCATCATCCCACTGTCGGATTCTCGCGAGATTCGGATTCTATATAAAGCCGTGCGTCGCCGCCATTTTTCACTCGTGCATTGGAAATGATAGTGAGAGGACGTGGCTGGCATCCTCTCACTTTGTTTCAGGGTGCTGCAGTGCAAATATCTTTATTCTGGGGACCAGCAGTATTATAGGAGGAGTACAATGCAGAGTTTTGCTGACCAGTGACCACCAGTATTATACGTTGTCTGCCTGAAAAACACTCCATATCTGTGCTCAGTGTGCTGCATATATCTGTGCTCACACTACTTTATTGTGGGGACTGGGGACCAGCAGTATTATATAGGAGGAGTACAGTGCAGAGTTTTGCTGACCAGTGACCACCAGTATTATACGTTGTCTGCCTGAAAAATGCTCCATATCTGTGCTCAGTGTGCTGCATATATCTGTGCTCACACTGCTTTATTGTGGGGACTGGGGAGCAGCTGTATTATATAGGAGTAGAGTGCAGAGTTTTGCTGACCAGTGACCACCAGTATACGTTGTCTGCCTGAAAAACGCTCCATATCTGTGCTCAGTGTGCTGCATATATCTGTGCTCACACTGCTTTATTGTGGGGACTGGGGACCAGCAGTATTATATAGGAGGAGACGGAGTACGGTGCAGAGTTTTGCTGACCAGTGACCACCAGTATTATACGTTGTCTGCCTTAAAAACGCTCCATATCTGTGCTCATTGTGCTGCATATATCTGTGCTCACACTGCTTTATTGTGGGGACTGGGGACCAGCAGTATTATATAGGAGGATTACAGTGCAGAGTTTTGCTGACCAGTGACCACCAGTATTATACGTTGTCTGCCTGAAAAACGCTCCATATCTGTGCTCAGTGTGCTGCATATATCTGTGCTCACACTGCTTTATTGTGGGGACTGGGGACCAGCAGTATTATATAGGAGGAGTACAGTGCAGAGTTTTGCTGACAAGTGACCACCAGTATACGTTGTCTGCCTGAAAAACGCTCCATATCTGTGCTCAGTGTGCTGCATATATCTGTGCTCATACTGCTTTATTGTGGGGACTGGGGACCAGCAGTATTATATAGGAGGAGTACAGTGCAGAGTTTTGCTGACCAGTGACCACCAGTATTATACGTTGATCTATTACTGGCATATAATTCCACACATTAAAAAAATGGAGAACAAAAATGTGGAGGGTAAAATAGGGAAAGATCAAGATCCACTTCCACCTCATGCTGAAGCTGCTGCCACTAGTCATGGCCGAGACAATGAAATGCCATCAACGTCGTCTGCCAAGGCCGATGCACAATGTCATAGTAGAGAGCATGTAAAATCCAAAAAAATAAAGCTCAGTAAAATGACCCAAAAATCGAAATCAAAATCGTCTGAGGAGAAGCGTAAACTTGCCAATGTGCCATTTACGACACGGAGTGGCAAGGAACGGCTGAGGCCCTGGCCTATGGTGGTTCAGCTTCACCTGAGGATGGAAGCAATCATCCTCCTGCTAGAAAACTTAAAAGACTTAAGATGGCAAAAGCACAGCAAAGAACTGTGCGTTCTTCTAAATCACAAATCCCCAAGGAGAGTCCAATTGTGTCGGTTGCGATGCCTGACCTTCCCAACACTGGACGGGAAGAGGTTGCGCCTTCCACCATTTGCACGCCCCCTGCAAGTGCTGGAAGGAGCACCCGCAGTCCAGTTCCTGATAGTCAAATTGAAGATGTCACTGTTGAAGTACACCAGGATGAGGATATGGGTGCTGCTGGCGCTGGGGAGGAAATTGACAAAGAGGATTCTGATGGTGAGGTGGTTTGTTTAAGTCAGGCACCCAGGGAGACACCTGTTGTCCGTGGGACTAATATGGCCATTGACATGCCTGGTCAAAATACAAAAAAAATCACCTCTTCGGTGTGGAATTATTTCAACAGAAATGCGGACTACTGGTGTCAAGCCGTGTGTTGCCTTTGTCAAGCTGTAATAAGTATGGGCAAGGACGTTAACCACCTAGGAACATCCTCCCTTATACGTCACCTGGACCGCATTCATCAGAAGTCAGTGACAAGTTCAAAAACTTTGGATGACAGCGGAAGCAGTCCACTGACCACTAAATCCCTTCCTCTTGTAACCAAGCTCCTGCAAACCACACCACCAACTCCCTCAGTGTCAATTTCCTCCTTAGACAGGAAAGCCAATAGTCCTGCAGGCCATGTCACTGTCAAGTCTGACGAGTCCTCTCCTGCCTGGGATTCCTCCGATGCATTCTTGAGTGTAATGCTTACTGCTGCTGGCGCTGCTGTTGTAGCTGCTGGGAGTCGATCGTCATCCCAGAGGGGAAGTCGGAAGACCACTTGTACTACTTCCAGTAAGCAATTGACTGTCCAACAGTCCTTTGCGAGGAAGATGAAATATCACAGCAGTCATCTTGCTGCAAAGTGGATAACTCAGGCCTTGGCAGCCTGGGTGGTGAGAAACGTGTTTCCGGTATCCACCGTTAATTCACAGGCAACTAGAGACTTGATTGAGGTACTGTGTCCCCGGTACCAAATACCATCTAGGTTCCATTTCTATAGGCAGGCGATACCGAAAATGTACACAGACGTCAGAAAAAGACTCACCAGTGTCCTAAAAAATGCAGTTGTACCCAATGTCAACTTAACCACGGACATGTGGACAAGTGGAGCAGGGCAGACTCAGGATTATATGACTGTGACAGCCCACTGGGTAGATGTATTGCCTCCCGCAGCAAGAACAGCAGCGGCGGCACCAGTAGCAGCATCTCGCAAACGCCAACTCGTTCCTAGGCAGGCTACGCTTTGTATCACCGCTTTCCATAAGAGGCACACAGCTGACAACCTCTTACGGAAACTGAGGAACATCATCGCAGAATGGCTTACCCCAATTGGACTCTCCTGGGGATTTGTGATATCGGACAACGCCACCAATATTGTGCGTGCATTACATCTGGGCAAATTCCAGCACGTCCCATGTTTTGCACATACATTGAATTTGGTGGTGCAGAATTATTTAAAAAACGACAGGGGCGTGCAAGAGATGCTGTCGGTGGCCCGAAGAATTGCGGGCCACTTTCGGCATTCAGCCACCGCGTGCCGAAGACTGGAGCACCAGCAAACAGTCCTGAACCTGCCCTGCCATCATCTGAAGCAAGAGGTGGTAACGAGGTGGAATTCAACCCTCTATATGCTTCAGAGGATGGAGGAGCAGCAAAAGGCCATTCAAGCCTATACATCTGCCTACGATATAGGCAAAGGAGGGGGAATGCACCTGACTCAAGCGCAGTGGAGAATGATTTCAACGTTGTGCAAGGTTCTGCAACCCTTTGAACTTGCCACACTTGAAGTTAGTTCAGACACTGCCAGCCTGAGTCAGGTCATTCCCCTCATCAGGCATTTGCAGAAGAAGCTGGAGACATTGAAGGAGGAGCTAAAACAGAGCGATTCCGCTAGGCATGTGGGACTTGTGGATGGAGCCCTTCATTCGCTTAACCAGGATTCACGGGTGGTCAATCTGTTGAAATCAGAGCACTACATTTTGGCCACCGTGCTCGATCCTAGATTTAAAACCTACGTTGTATCTCTCTTTCCGGCAGACACAAGTTTGCAGAGGTTCAAAGACCTGCTGGTGAGAAAATTGTCAAGTCAAGCGGAACGTGACCCGTCAACAGCTCCTCCTTCACATTCTCCCGCAACTGGGGGTGCGAGGAAAATGCTAAGAATTCCGAGCCCACCCGCTGGCGGTGATGCAGGGCAGTCTGGAACGAGTGCTGACATCTGGTCCGGACTGAAGGAACTGCTAACGATTACTGACATGTCGTCTACTGTCACTGCATATGATTCTGTCACCATTGAAAGAATGGTGGAGGATTATATGAGTGACCGCATCCAAGTAGGCACATCAGACAGTCCATACGTATACTGGCAGGAAAAAGAGGCAATTTGGAGGCCCTTGCAGAAACTGGCTTTATTTTACCTAAGTTGCCCCCCGTCCAGTGTGTACTCCGAAAGAGTGTTTAGTGCAGCCGCTCACCTTGTCAGCAATCGGCGTACGAGGTTACTTCCAGAAAATGTGGAGAAGATGATGTTCATCAAAATGAATTATAATCAATTCCTCCGTGGAGACATTCACCAGCAGCAATTGCCTCCAGAAAGTACACAGGGACCTGAGATGGTGGATTCCAGTGGGGACGAATTAATAATCTGTGAGGAGGGGGATGTACACAGTGAAAGGGGTGAGGAATCGGACAATGAGGAGGAGGTGGACATCTTGCCTCTGTAGAGCCAGTTTGTGCAAGGAGAGATTGATTGCTTCTTTTTTGGTGGGGGCCCAAACCAACCAGTCATTTCAGTCACATTCGTGTGGCAGACCCTGTCGCTGAAATGATGGGTTCGTTAAAGTGTGCATGTCCTGTTTATACAACATAAGGGTGGGTGGGAGGGCCCAAGGACAATTCCATCTTGCACCTCTTTTTTCTTTCATTTTTCTTTGCATCATGTGCTGTTTGGGGCCTATTTTTTTGAAGTGCCATCCTGCCTGACACTGCAGTGCCACTCCTAGATGGGCCAGGTGTTTGCGTCGGCCACTTGTGATGATTAGCTTAGCCATCCAGCGACCTTGGTGCACCTCTTTTCTTCTTTGCATCATGTGCTGTTTGGGGACTATTTTTTTGAAGTGCCATCCTGTCTGACACTGCAGTGCCACTCCTAGATGGGCCAGGTGTTTGTGTCGGCCACTTGGGTCGCTTAGCTTAGTCACACAGCTACCTCATAGCACCTCTTTTTTTCTTTGCATCATGTGCTGTTTGGGGACTATTTTTTTGAAGTGCCATCCTGCCTGACACTGCAGTGCCACTCCTACATGGGCCTGGTCAGACGTGTGTGTTGTGAGCTCCTGAGTTCCACTCGAGTGTCGGATTACACCCAAGATCCCTGGAGCCCTTCCCAGCTGGGATGGAGCCTCCCAGGGGTAAGGAGAAGCAGTTTCCCCCGGTTATGGAGCCTGACCCAGGGGAACCTATACAGTGCAAAGGCTCTGGTGCTGGGGATTCAAGTCCAGTGTCCCAGTCTGCTGTAAAATCATCCTGCATGCAGTCTGCTATGGAGGTCAATGTGGAAATCCCCAGCAGTGTGTCTAAAGCCTGTGGTTTAACTGCAATTACTGACCTATCTACAACAGCTGGTTTATCTACACCAGTGTTCCCTGATCCTGCAAAGACTTCTGTAAAATCATCCTGCATGCAGTCTGCTATGGAGGTCACTGTGGAAATCCCCAGCAGTGTGTCTAAAGCCTGTGGTTTAACTGCAATTACTGACCTATCTACAACAGCTGGTTTATCTACACCAGTGTTCCCTGATCCTGCAAAGACTGCTCCTAGTTTGCCTACTAGTGGATCCCCTGCTGCATCTGTTAATGGCCAGAGCATGGAATCTTATGTGGAGCCGCTGCATAGTACCGGGGGCTGTGCTCCCTTTTCAGCGGGTGCTAGCGGCAGAGTCCGGTGGTCAGGAGAGCTGGTAAAGACCTTAATAGGCAGCCCTGAGCTCCCCCCTGCAAGTGCTGTGAATGGCGTTGAGACCCGGCGTCTGGAAGTGAAGCAGCTGGAAGGAGAGTTTTCTGCCGCTGGAGCCCCTGCTGACGCGACGGTGAAGAGGTTAGTAAGTCCGGCCGTCGGCGGGTTCCCTGCATGTTATCGTCGCTCTGTAGATGCAGGGGCTGGTATAGTGGCCTCTGGGTCTGCTGCACCAGTGTGCACTGCTGCCAGCCTTAATGTAAAAAATCAAAAGGAGGTGGAGGAGGTTTTGGATGGTGATAAGGACAATCAGGGAATAAAGCCCCATGCTAGTAATGTTCCATCCATGCCAACAGGTGTTACTAAAGTGGTTCCCCCCATGTTAAGTTTGGCTGCCAATAAATCAGTGACAATGATTAAGGAAGGTGACGTTCAAGTGGCGCCTATTTCTACATCTGCTGTGCTTAAAAAAAATCCTGTGTGCCCAACTGGTGATGAGACATCTATGATTAAGGAAAAAGTGACTGGGGGCTCGGTTGCTGTGAAAATTGAGGGGTGTCTAGTGAAGATGACCCCCTGTACAGTGAATTTAAGTCCCCCCGTTTCCGTGCCATCTGGATCTGCTTTGTTGGTGTGTGAGGGAAAGTCAGTGGCTGCTACCGATGCTACCGTGGGACCGGTGACCAGGTCCAGAGCTGTTAAACCTGTGGTAGCCCCTGCAAAGTTTATTGTGGGTAGCTCAGGGATCGGTGATGTCAAGAAATTAGCCACTGTGGCCTCTGTGTCAAAAACAAAGAAGCCGGGGCTGAAGTGTGATGTCTTGGTGGAGTCAGGATCGTTGCTTGATGTGGTATCCTCTGACACCGAACAAACGCAAGCACAACTCTCATCCGCTGCAATTGGGGGTAATCTCCCTGCGACAATTAAGTTGGAGTGTAGGGCGGCTGGTGCCCGGAGTATATCCTCTGACCTGCCTGTGGAGGTCCAGGACAAAGTGACAGAGCAGTCTGTCTGTGAGACGGGTTTGTCGTCTGGCGACTCCCAACCTTCTTGTGGGACTAGCATGGCAATTATCGATGAGGATACTAAGGAGATGGAGATGCAGGACTTTGCTAGCACTGGTGAATCAAGTATTGACATTGCTGAGTTGAAAATGTTAGTTGTTAAGAAGGGGATTTTGATTGCGGAGAAGAAGAGGAGGAGGAACACTTGTCCAAAATGGGAAAGGGAGAGGATGGAGGGGGACATACGCAGGTTGGAGCTTGAATGTATATGTTTGGAGGCCAGGATGCTAGCACTTCAGAAAGAGCTGGAGGAAGAGGAGAAAATTGAGTGTGAGCCAAGTGGATCGACCGTGCCTGAGGAAGAGGATCCAAGGTGTGATGGTGGTGCTTCTGCTGGTGAAGATGCTGTGGATTCTGCGATGGATCAGGGCCTGGAGTGTAATGTTGCTATGGTGGAGGAGGCGTCTCCTCTTTTGATTGTGGAACAGCGGTTGGATGGTGGTCTGGGAGGTGTCGCTGTTCAGGCTGGTGTTGCTTGCTCGGGGTCGACCTCCCAAGATCTGGCCTCCTCTGCTGGGAAGCAGGTTGCGTCCATGGTGGGTCCGGCGCGTGCCGGTGAGATGGCTGAGGCGAGTCTCCCCAATCTGCCTACGGGTGGTGGCGTTAGCAAGCCAAGCATGGTGGCAGGAGTGAGTGGTGCCAAAGACGCCACTGGCACTAATGTTGATGGTGTCACTTGCTCTAAGGCTAGGGCTAAAACAAAACATGTTGCCGAGACTGGTGTTAAGAGTGTGTCGGTGGGTCCAGTGTCATCGTGTGGACTTGCCCAAGGTCTTCCGGCGTTAAGGAAAGAAGATTTATCTGCAGAGGAGCGGGCTATTGTTGATGGTCTATATGGTAGCTTGGGCGTACCTGTGAGATCCTTGCCAGCTATATCCGTTATTAGAACCTCTTTGGCCAATAAAAATGCTAGTTCTGTATCTGTTGGGCAGGGTGCGGGGCGGAGTAATGTTGTGGGCTCTGTTGGGCAGGCCTCGCCTCAGGTAGTTCCTAAGCCGGGCTTGTCCTCTTATGCGGGTGCTGTCTCAAGTGGCAATAGGATTGTTGCTCCAAAGGTGTTTTCGGCTTCTGATCAGGCTGGTAAGCGTCGCAACGTGGTTTCACTTAAGTGGATAGGGATTGAGGAACCCCCTTCTAAAGGGGATTTCCTGGAAATGGTGTTCTCATTGGGTTTCCATGCCCCTGATCTTTTTGCTTGCATCCACCCTGTAAAGACCCCTGACTACGACCTTAGTTTCATATCTTATTAAGGGCTGCGGGTGTTCTGGGAACAGTGGGAGCTAAAGAAGGGGTGTGAATCGTATTGTCGCTATAAAGCGGCGGCTGTTACTCGCCAGGATAGAGTCCGTGCAACTGTATTGGTCAGGAATGAATCCCTCCCTGCTGCAGATATTGGCTATTGGTTAAGTCGATATTGCGACATCTTGTCTCCTCTGGTGAAGATTGATTTCACGAAAGGTGTGTGGGGTGGAGCCTGGTCGGCTGTGATCAGGCTTAGGCATAATGGTCAGGTGCCTTGCCATGTTCCCTCTGCTGCTTTCATTGGGAGAGACAAAATCCAATGTTTTTATCCTGGTCAACCTAGACAGTGTCACCGCTGCGGAGACTTTCGTCACCTAAGCAGTGACTGTACTGTCCTGAAATGTGCCCTCTGTGGTAAAACTGGGCACGTGGCGAGGGATTGTGGCAACGTAACCTGCAACCTTTGTGGGTGCGAAGGACATCCTTATAGTAGGTGCCCCAAGGCCTCCCATAACCTTGAGGTTATGGGGGAAGAGCTAGAGAGGGAAATGGGTCGTCTTTTTGAGGAGGAGCGACGGGAGGTTGTAGAAAAGCAAGTGGTGAGGGCGGTGGTAGAGAAGAACAGTGTGGTGAGGAAGGTGCCTGCTGAGGTGGATAAAGATGGCTTTCAGGTGGTTGAATCTAAGTCAAGGAAAAGGTTGGCCAAAAGAAGGGATTCAGACCCTGGTATTTTTTGTGTTAATAGATTTCAGTTTAACTCTGAGGAAGAGTCTGAGGTGGAGGACAGTGATATCGTCTTATCTGAAGGGCAGCTTGTCCATGTCCCAAAAGATAAACCCAAGAAACAAAGAAGGAGGTCCTCTGTTAAGAGTTCCTTTGGGGAAGTAGCGTCCGTGGTGGAGGGGAAGGGGTGTAGGAGGAGTGAAAGGAGGAGACGAAGTAATGAGGTTGATAGTTCTGGTCATGTGTCTTCAAAAGTTAGATCGGTGGTAACATCAGACACTGATGGGAAACCTCAGAGTTCAGTCGGGGAAGATGTGGGGGACTTTTCCTTCATGCCTTCCTGTACCCCTCAAATCCTTTCCTCATTGCCCCAGGATCTCGTGGATCCTGTCCCTGTGGACCCTAGACCCTTTCCCGCTTCTCCAGGAGCGGAGCCTCCTGATCCGGGTCCTCCTCATGATGATTTGGGCCAAGATATTTCTGCTGTTTTGGGGGAGGCTCGGGACATGGACCTCTCTGTCTCTCCCACTGCAGGTGAGAGTGATACTGAGGAGGTGTTTGTTGGGGAGGATGATCCTCTTCCCTTGGGGACTAGTTTTAAAAGGTATGGCTCCGATGAGGAGTCAAGTAGGCAAGCAAAGAGAAAGTGATTGGGTCCTACCTTACAATCCAATGAAACATGGATCCTCAGCCTATACGATGTGCCACAATTAATGTGGCTTCCGTTTTGTCCAAACGTGCTCGTTTTATGGCCTTTGATTTTTTCAGCACAATTGAGGCTGATTTTTTATTTTTGCAGGAGACTAGGATTGGTGATCTGGCGGTTCTTCATAGAGCAAAGCGTGAATGGAGGCGTGGACCGTCTTTCTGGTCTCTTGCGGCCGAGCCGTACGGTGGGGTGGCGGTGCTTTTTACCGGTATGGTAACCGTGCACAGGATTGTAGAGTTACAGGTAGGTAGGTGTATGGTTTTGGATATCAACTTGAAGGGACAGAACCTACGGCTAATTAACATCTATGGGCCCCAGTCCCCAAGGGACAGGAGATGTCTCTTCATGGAGATAAAACAGTTTCTTTTTTCAGCCCGGCAGATTGTCTTTGGTGGCGATTTTAACGCTATCACTAGGCCAAAAGACAGGGGGGGCACAAAGACAACCCTGGGTCATGATTCCAATTTTTTAGCTAGCATGACTAGGGAGGCTGGTCTGGTGGATGTGCACGTTCGCCATTTTCCAGACCTCACGGGTTACACCTTCTATTGTGGTAGTCGTAGGTCTAGGACAGATAGGTTTTTTGTTAAGGAGTCCGCGAAAACTTTGCCTCCTGTGGTGAAGCTAGTAGAGTTCTCCGATCACTGTATTCTGAGTTTTGCTTTGAATGCTTCGGAAACCCCTCAGAAAGGGCGGGGTCTATGGCGGCTGAATTCGGGGCTCCTGAAGGAGGAGATGGTGAGACAGTCCTTTAGAGATTTCTTTCAACTACAAGAGACTCTTTTGGAGGCAGGTTGGAGTAGATCCGAGTGGTGGGAGGAGTGTAAAAAGCGTACTCGGGGTTTTTTCCGTAGGCTGGTAGCCCGGAAAAACTTGATAAAACAAAATGCCTACTATGACTTGCGAAGGAAACTTGATTTCTTGATCTCTGAGCGTGGAGATAGTGGGGAGATCTCTCGGGTGAAGGCTCGGTTGAGGGAATATCAATACAGTCGCATGGCTTCCTTGATTTTGGAGAGGGATTATGGAGCTTACCACTCACCTGATCCCTGTCAGAATTGTAGAAAGTCGGTTGATCTGAAGGAGGTGCGGGGTTTGGTTGATTCTCTGGGTGTCCTTCGTGAGGATAGGGAGGGCATTCTGGGGGTCATCAGATCCTACTACTCCGATCTTTTGTCCGAGCAGCCACTCATCAGAGAGAGGATGGAAAGGTTTCTTAGGGAGACACCTGGGCTCGGGGGCCTTGATGCCTCTTTTGACTCTTTGGGAAGTGATGTGACGGCGGAGGAGATCAGGAAGGCCATAGACGGTTTGTCTATAAAGAAATCTCCGGGCCCGGATGGCTTAACATCTGAATTTTTTAAGGCATTTTCGGACCTCTTGGTTCCTCATCTTGTGGAGGTTTTTAATGAGAGCCTGGCTGAGGGTTTGCTCCCTCCCTCCATGAGGTTGTCTGCCCTCATATAATTGTCCAAAGGTAAGGATCCATCTCGTGTTGAGAACTGGCGCCCCATCGCTCTTCTCAATACAGACAGGAAGATTTTGGCAAAGGTGCTCTTCAATAGGCTGATGGAAGTTTCCGGGCTGTTGCTTTCTTCTTCTCAGCATGGTACCGTGAAAGGCCGTAGCACCTTTAGTGCTGTCCTTGGCGTCCGGGAGGCTGTGGAGCGGTGTCGTGCTGAGAAGTGGGTAAAGTACTTGCTGGCATTGGATCAGTCTAAGGCTTTCGATAGAGTCAATCATGAGTACCTGTGGGCCTTGCTTGAAAGGTATGGACTTCCAGTGAGGGTGGTGGATTGGCTTTGCGTTATTTATAATCAGGCCGAGAGTTTCCCGCTTGTCAATGGTTGGGTAGGTCCTGCCTTCGCGGTCAACTCCGGTGTCCGTCAGGGTTGTCCCTTGAGCTCCCTTCTGTATGTGTTCGCAATCGACCCTTTCGTCAGGAGGGTTGAAAGTGGTGCACTCGAGGGGGTGCAATTGGGGCCGGAGTGTCTGCTGAAGGTGGTGGCCTATGCAGATGACGTCACGATTGTCGTATCGTCTACGACTGAGGCACGTGATGTGGAACACCTTATCTGCGAGTACTCTGGGGCCTCGTGCTCCATGATAAACCAAGACAAATGTGAAGCTTTCTGGATGGGGGAGGAAGGTGAGGAGTTCAGCCTTCCGGACAGCCTTCCCCGGGCCAATTCGTCAATCAAAATCTTAGGGATTTGGTTTAGTCGTGGTGATTATACCACTCTAAATTGGGTGAGTAAGCTGGAAGTTGCTGCCCGTAAAGTAGAGAGCTGGAGAAGATGGAAATTTTCTCTCAGGGAAAAGGTTGACCTGTGTAAGACTCACCTGATCCCGGTGTTTCTTTATGTCAGTTATGTGTGCTGTTTGCCTCAATCTTTGTGGTCCAGGATTTATTCTTTGTTCTTCCTGTTGTTGTGGGGGAACAGGATGAATCTCGTTAAGAGAGGCATCACCTACAGACCGAGGGCAGAGGGTGGACTTGGTATGGTCAACCCTGTGGTGTTTTTCACATCCACTTTTGTAAAGTTACATCTTGGGAGTCTGTTTTTGGAGGCCCCCCCTCGGTGGGTAGAAGGCTTTAGGGTTTGGGTGCACCCCTTCCTCAGGTCATGGATAGATGGCGGTCAGGTGAGAAACCTCCGAGTTGATAAATGCGGATACCTCCCGATCTACGTCATCTTGTGCTTGAAGGTGACAAGGCTATGGGGAATTTTGATGAGTGAAGTCAAAGGCTTCTCTAGAAGGGAGTTGGAGAGGAGCATTTTGCGATCTCATTTTTATGACCAGCCATCGCTAAGGGACTGCCCGGGCAATGTGTACTCAGCTGGGTTGAATCTAATTAATTCTCGGAGGATCCCACTGAAGTTCAGGGACATTGCCTGGCTTCTTTTTCAAGGGAAGCTTTAGGTTAGGGGGAAGATCGGGTTTCGAGGTGCCAGTGATCGTGTTTGCCCACGTGAGGAGTGTCCTGGGGTGGTGGAGACTGTGGACCACTTCTTGCTCGAGTGTCCCTTTAATGTAAAAATTTACAAAGCCGTTTCAGCCGCCTTACGCCTTCCGTGCCTTTCGGGGCTTAGTTACCCTGAGTGGGCGTATGGGGCGTTCAAAAAGAGGTTTGGGAGATTTGATTTAGTCACCATTTACCTAGTTAGTTTAGCGGTCAGGTACCACACTTGGAGTGCACGGTGTCTAGTTTCCCTTAGAAGGTTAGTCCTTCCCTGTACTGAGGTGGTTAGTACCATTCTTCACGAGGTAAAGAGGATGATGGATATGGATCGAGGGAGGATGGATGCCGTCAGTTGGTCCAGGCTTTGGCGCCATCTGAGACCCCCTTGAGTGGGTTGCTGAAGTCTTTCCTTCCTTCCATCCTTCTGGCTTTCTTTTCTTTCACCCCCCGTAGATTTTGTGTTATAGTTTTTTTATGCTATGGTTTTAACATACGACTAAAAGCTCGCCTCACTTTCTCTATGTTTGGATTTTGTTGTGTGTTAAGGCTTGATTTTGTACATATTGGTCTGTATATTGCTATTGACTGTCTATTTGACAAACTATTATTAATCTTGCCAGTGCTATGGACTTTTGAGTTTATTTGACATTGCCTCTTCATACACTAATCTGATATATTATGCCATCGTAGTCGGACTATAGACTTTGGACAATATTATTTAAGTATGGCTTTTGGCTGGTATCACCTTGTTTATGTAAATTATTATTTTTTTCCTCGTGTTTGTTGATTGCTTTGGTTTGTTGTTGCAATTTTTCTAATAAAAACATAGCCACTCCTAGATGGGCCAGGTGTTTGTGTCGGCCACTTGGGTCGCTTAGCTTAGTCATCCAGCGACCTTGGTGCAAATTTTAGGACTAAAAATAATATTGTGAGGTGTGAGGTGTTCAGAATAGACTGAAAATGAGTGGAAATTATGGTTATTGAGGTTAATAATACTATGGGATCAAAATGACCCCCAAATTCTATGATTTAAGCTGTTTTTGAGTTTTTTTTAAAAAAAAAACACCCGAGTCCAAAACACACCTGAATCCAACAAAAAATTTTCAGGGAGGTTTTGCCAAAACGCGTCCGAATCCAAAAGACGGCCGCGGAACCGAATCCAAAACCAAAACACAAAACCCGAAAAATTTCCGGTGCACATCACTAATGTCAGTACAGTGTGCTTTTCTGGGACAGTCCTAATCTCGGAGATCAATCGTATCTCTTCTCACTTCACAAAGGCTACAAGGAGTAGAGTACTCTCCAACACTGCAAGGCTCATTGATTAGTTCATCTGTGGCTGTGAGGGTGAAATAGAAGCATGAGAGATGGATCATATCAGTGTAGAACTTTACTGAGTGGAAAGGACAGAAACCGCCACCTATACAGTATGATAAGTAACCTTTTTCAGTAGAGATGAGCGGGTTCGGTTCTCAGAGAACCGAACTGCGCCCCCCCCCCCAGGACTTCACGTCACGAGCCCAGATCCGAGTCAGGCTTTGGTTTTCCTGTCTGACTCGGAAACCAGAACGAGGCAAAATGTCATCATCTCGCTATCGGATTCTTGCGGGGTTTGGATTCCATATAAGGAGCCGCGCGTCTCCGCCATTTTCACTCGGCATTGGAGAGTGTAGAGAGAGGACGTGTCTCCGTCCTCAGTGTCCTCAGTGGTAGTGTCTTGTGCTGCATCTGTCCAGTCACAGTGGTGGTGTCCTCTGCTGCCATATGTCCAGTGCTGCTGTATAAGTCCAGTCCAGTGGTGCTGTGTTGTGCTACATCAGTCCAATGGTGGTGTCTTGTGCTGCATCAGTCCAGTCACAGTGGTGGTGTCCTCTGCTGCCATATGTCCAGTGCTGCTGTATAAGTCCAGTCCATTGCAGTGGTGCTGTGTTGTCCTGCATCAGTCCAGTGGTGGTGTCCCTGTGCTGATGTATATGTCCAGTGATACTGCCGTATATGTCCATTGATACTGCCGTATATGTCCATTGATACTGCTGTATATGTCCAGCGGTAATGCCGTATAAATCCAGTGATCCTGCCGTATAATTCCAGTGGCACTGGCACCTAAGTTCAGTGATCCTGCCGTATAATTCCAGTGGTACTTGCGTATAAGTCCAGTCCAGTGATACTGCCGTTTATGTCCATTGATATTGCCGTATATGTCCAGCGGTACTGTCGTATAAATCCAGTGATCCTGCCGTATAATTCCAGTGATCCTGCCGTATAATTCCAGTGGTACTGTCGTATAAATCCAGTGATCCTGCCGTATAATTCCAGTGGAACTTGCGTATAAGTCCAGTCCAGTGATACTGCCATATATGTCCAGTGATACTGCCAAATATGTCCATTGATACTGCCGTATATGTCCAGCGGTACTGCCGTATAAATCCAGTGATCCTGCCGTATAATTCCAGTGATCCTGCCGTATAATTCCAGTGATACTGGCGTATATGTCTAGTGATCCTGCCATATAATTCCAGTGATCCTGTCGTATAATTCCAGTGGTACTGGCGTTTAAGTCCAGTCCAGTTATACTGCCGTATATGTCCAATGATATTGCCATATATGTCCAGTGATACTGCCGTATATGTCCATTGATACTGCCGTATATGTCCAGCGGTACTGCTGTATATGTCCAGCGGCACTGCTAGTGTTCACTCTAGCCTTCTTTCGCGGGGCGCTGCGCCCTGCCCCTTTTCCAAGTGTCAGAATGCGCCCTGCCCGTTTGTGCCCGCCCTGCCGCCCTGCTGATTACTAAAGGACTACCGCGCCGGGCCGCACTGAAACTCCTCTCTCCGCACTGCCACTCCTCTCGCATCGCTGTCAGCGCCGTCACTCCTCCCGCTACGCTGCCACTGCTCCCGCCATGCTGCCACGCCTCCCTGCCGCTGCCTCAGGCTTGTCGCGCTAATGCGCTCACAGCACTCGGGTCTCGGCAATACTGTAGGCTGCTGGTGAGATGAGGAGGGCTGGGTTTGCCTCTCCTGCCGAGGCAAACCCAGCCCTCCTCTGTGCACATGACCCAATAAAAGAGGATGCCGGGTAGGATCAGTGTGGCGGGCATTTTCTTCCAGCTCCGCGGTGTGTGACGGGGGACCAGCACGATCACTCCTGCAGCATCAGCCCCCAGTAAGTTGAATTGACACACAAACATCATCTAAGACTAGTGCTGCCACACTAAGCTATTTATCCTACTGTATATGGGTCGCCTGGTGCCCCTTTAGTTTTAATCTGGCAGCATTCAACTAATCTTATAGTTTAATGAACTATATAAACCCTATTGTGACACTTCAGAAATAAACTGGCAGCACATGAATGTTATATAAACCAACCTGGGGCACCTTCGCTTCAATCTGACAGCACATTTAAAATACGATGTGCGCTAGTTTATTTCTGAAGTGTCTCAATCAGGTTTATATAGCAACACGTGCTGCCAATTTCACTCTGAAGTGTATCAATAGGGTTTATATAGCAATATGTGCTGCAGGTTTTTTTTAAGTGTCTCAATAGGGTTTATATAGCAACACGTGCTGGCAGTTTTTTTTCTGAAGTGTCTCAATAGGGTTTATATAGAAACATGTGCTGCCAGTTTAACTCTGAAGTGTCTCAATAGGATTTATATAGTTTAATAAACTATATAAACCCTATTGAGACACTTCAGAAATAAACTGGCAGCACATTAATGATATATAAACCATTCTGGGACACCTTCACTTCAATCTGACGGCACATTTAAACTTAAAATGTGCTGTCAGATTGAAGCGAAGGTGTCCCAGGATGGTTTATAAGCTACAATGTGCTGCAAGTTTAAGACACCTGCATACATATTACAGTATGTACACCATTTTGCCCTTCTAAATTAAAATGTGCCCTCCCCGAATCAAAAATGTGCCCTCCCCGAATCAAAAATGTGCCCTCCCCGAATCAAAAATGTGCCCTCCCCAAGGTCAGCACCCTGCCCTAAAAAAATCCTAGAGTGAACACTACACTGCCATATAAATCAAATGATCCTGCCGTATAATTCCAGTGGTACTGGTATATAAATCCAGTCCAGTGATCCTGCCGTATATGACCAGTGGTACTGCCATATAATTCCAGTGATACTACTGTGTATATATATATATACATACATACACCCTGTTGCAAAGCGGGTTACTGAGGCCATAATAACTATGCTGGTGTTAGACGTGCTTCAGGTATCCGCCATTAGTGCAGTGCCAACCCTAGATGGGCCTGGTGTTTGTGCCGCACTTGTGTCGCTTAGCTTAGTCATACAGCTACCTCATTGTCCTCTTTAACTTCTTGGCATGATGTGCTGTTTGGGTACTATTTTTTTTAAGTGCCTTCCTGTCTGACACTGCAATGCCACTCCTAGATGGGCCAATTGTTTGTGTTGCTTACCTTAGTCATACAACTACCTCATTGCACCTCTTTTTCATATTTGCATGATGTACTGTTTGGGGACTTTTTTTATATCTGCCCTCCTGTCTGACACTGCAGTGCCACTCCTAGATGGGCCAATTGTTTGTGTCGCTTAGCTTAGTCATACAGCTACCTCATTGCACCTCTTTTTCTTCTTTGCATGATGTGCTGTTTGGGGACTAGTTTTTTTAAGTGCCATCCTGTCTGCCACTGCAGTGCCACTCCTAGATGGGCCAGGTGTTTGTGCTGCACACTTGTGTCGCTTAGCTTAGTCATCCAGCGACCTTGGTGCACCTATTTTTCATCTTTGCATCATGTGCTGTTTGGGGCATGGTTTTTTAAAGTGCCATCCTGTCTGACACTGCCGTATAAGTTCAGGGGTACTGCTGTATTAGTCCAGGGGTACTGCCGTATAAGTCCACCAATTGCAGAATTTTTGAAAAATGACAGGGGCGTGCAGGAGATGCTGTCAGTGGATTGAAAAATTGTGGGCCACTTTTGACATTCAGCCACTGCATGCCAGTACTAGATGGGATGGGCCAGGTGGTTGTGTCGCTTAGCTTGGTCATACAGCAACCTCTGTGCACTTCTTTTTCTTCTTTGCATCATGTGCTGTTTGGGGACTAGTTTTTTAAAGTGCCGTCCTGTCTGACACTGCAGTTCCACTCCTAGATGGGCCAATTGTTTGTGTCGCTTAGCTTAGTCATACAGCTACCTCATTGCACCTCTTTTACATCTTTGCATGATGTGCTGTTTGGGGCCTTTTTTTATATCTGCCCTCCTGTCTGCCACTGCAGTGCCACGCCTATATGGGCCAATTGTTTGTGTCGCTTAGCTTAGTCACACAGCTACCTCATTGCACCTCTTTTTTTCTTTGCATGATGTGCTGTTTGGGGCCTTTTTTTTTTATCTGCCATCCTGTCTGCCCCTGCAGTGCCACTCCTAGATGGGCCAGGTGTTTGTGCCGCATACTTGTGTTGCTTAGTTTAGTCATACAGCCACCTCGGTGCAACCTTTTGGCCTAAAACAATATTGTGAGGTGTTCAGAATAGACTGAAAATGAGTGGAAATGAATGTTATTGAGGTCAATAATACCCTAGGATCAAAATTACCCCCAAATTCTGTGATTTTAGCCATTTTTATGTTTTTTTCAAAAATCATCCAGATCCAAAACCAAAACACGAAAGGATGGTTTTGGCAAAACCAATCCAAAACCAAAACACGAGTGGGGAATTAGAACCAAAACACAAAACACGAAAAGTGCCCACCACACATCTCTACATTTCAGAACAGGGCCCATTTCCTTAGTAGCCATTAATGTAACTTTGTAAACAACTACTATGGCACCCCCATCACCCACTATAGCGATTGATCTAATCAAGGCCAAACAAGTATACCGACTGGGGTATACCTACTTAGGGTACTGTGCCTGACAAGTATAGTACCCTAAGGATAAGTTGAAGTTTGTTATTTTAAAAGGCTTTCAGACTTGTTTATATAGCCAGACTTGTTTATATAGATTACTTCATATTTGCAGCTGTAGAGTGGTTTATAGACAGGGTAACCACCTTTTTAATTGTAAACACAGGGGGTGTTACCAGGGGGCAATTTCTTACCCCTCTAACATATTACCCACCCCCTCCATCAGACACAAGTCATGTAGTACACAATTACATCCAACATATTACCTGACACAGACCTCCCAGAAATAGCCAGAGCCATCATCCCTCTAACTCCCATGTAATGTCAATACTCAGCTTGGCAGCGAAGGGGTCGCACATATTGAAACTAGTCACACCAGCGTGTGACCCATTCGCGGCCAAGCTGCGATCAATAATCCTACGGATTGTGAGTTCATATGCAGTGCATGTTCATGATTGTGGGCACACCTGCGATTATTAGCAATCGCGGTATGGATGAGCGAGGACCCATCTGTATATATATATATATATATATATATAGAAGCAATGTGCGGCGGCACTCAGAGAAATAAACCAGTCAAGCAGAGTAGTTTACAACGTTTCGGAGCTTTAATTTCCCTCCGTCATCATACCTGATGACGGAGGGAAATTAAAGCTCCGAAACGTTGTAAACTACTCTGCTTGACTGGTTTATTTCTCTGAGTGCCGCCGCACATTGCTTCTATTATTTGGACCTGCTGAGGTACCTAGGAAGGCACCGGGACATTTGTCTATTCACTGGGAGTGCTGCCCGAACGACGCCTATATATATATATATATATATATATGTGAGCCCTCAATATGAACGGCAGTCTGGGACTTTTAACCAGTGAGTCCAACATTTTAACCTATAACATTTTCATTCAGTGGCAAACATTTAATACATTGAAGCTTTGGACTGTATCTTGACTAGTTAAAAGTCTTGGGGGGGTATTCAATTGTTTGAAAAGTCAGTTGGGTGTCTGTTTTTTCCTATCTACTGTAATAGACAGGAAAATACAGACACCCAACTGACTTTTCAAACATTTGAATTCCACCCATGGAGTGCCGTCCATATTGAGATTTACTGTTTACTGGTATTTGGAAGGGCACCTTGCTGACATTGTGCATGAGGAGTTCCAGATCATAAGTTTTATATCACATCAGCCCTCTCTCTCCCCACTGGGACCCCCAGGCTCTGGCTCAGCTCAAAAGCATATACATAGGCAGGCAGGCTACATATATAATTTACTTTCTGGGTACATTTCTGCTGCACAGCACCACACCGGATCAATCACACACACACAAACCAGCCAACATGTGTAAGCAATCACTGATTGAGCAGTCATTGGTTCACCGTCTTCCCAGGACTAGGATGCTTACACTGAGTCCATTCAGTGACAGTCACAGTCATCCTGGCCTCTCGTCATCAAGGGTCCTCACTCCACCATTACACACTGACTCACAGGAGGGCGGACCACAGCGGGGCGAAGCAGGAGGGTGGACAGCAGGAGAGTTTCGTATGTCAGGTCGGACTTAGGTAGTCAGGAAGTGGCGCGTCTGGTGCTGAAAATGGGCAAAAAGCGCTGCATAAAGGCAGTCTGAGAATTTCCAGCCCGGAGCATTCCCGGATGGGTGGCAACCTCATACTGTATATGGTGGCTCTAAACATGAGCCAGTCACTTAAGTGACCACTTGATTTTGTACCAGAAAGTACCACCTTCCGCCAGTTGAAGTCGCATGTAGTCACCCTACAACCAAAAGTAGCTTTTTTTCTGCACCTCATTTTTTAGAATGTCAAGATGCTTTCATTAATATTCACTCTAGATTACATTAGACTTTGTCTCCTAGCAGCCTACATTTCCCTCATTTATCCTCATGTCATGGTGGACTGTCAGGAATTGACAATGGGTGAAACACTGCTGTGATATACATAATAAGTTGTATATATATCTATATATATAATAATGTTGTCCGGACCGGCACTCCACTAGAATATGATACAGGTGCTTCGGTGCCCCCAGTGAAAATTGATATATTACCTTGAAAGAAAAGTTCTGCGGCACTCAGAGTCTTTAACAATGCAAAAAGTGTATTTAAAAGTGATACATCGGGGTATATTTACTAAAAATAAGAATTTACTTACCGATAATTCTATTTCTCATAGTCCGTAGTGGATGCTGGGAACTCCGTAAGGACCATGGGGAATAGCGGCTCCGCAGGAGACTGGGCACAAAAAGTAAAAGCTTTAGACTAGCTGGTGTGCACTGGCTCCTCCCCCTATGACCCTCCTCCAAGCCTCAGTTAAGATACTGTGCCCGGACGAGCGTACATAATAAGGAATGATAAAGCTAAATATTTATCGTATATAAAACACTTTAAGAGGTCTAAGAACACTATACGCTATCTATGTAAGAAGTACCGTAAGGGTACGCAAGTTGTGTAGCGATCGCTCAACCGTAGTCGAGACGCTCAAGCGTCACGTTCGCTTACGGCCCAGTGATCACAGGCAGGCACGCTATTGGCTGCCGACTAACGTGATGATTCGCTATAGCGTAGCGTACGCTCGGGACCACGAGGAGATCACCAGCGGTGCAGACGCTTACAACGTTAAAACCTTTATATCTACACCCTTAACAATGAGATACACAGTATACCTTAGTGTGGAGACAGAGTGTAAGTGCAACCTGGTGTAACCTGATTAACTACAAAGCTGCTTGAGCGTCACCGACGCTCAGAGAATACTTAACCCTTATAAAGAATACACAGATACCTGGGCTTAGGGTCCAAAACCTATTATATGTATTATAACTATTATACTTGCAAAAAGGAATCACAGTACAAATGATACACTACAATATAACATAAACCAACTAACCAGATAAACTACACAGGAAATACAATACAATACAATTAAAGGAAAATACGAGAGAGATAGAGAGAGAGAGAGATAGAGAGAGAGATGGCTCACAGTAAGACAATATGATTACGGAGAAAACTTACGCACAAAGGGAAACGATCGCATGCGCCTCGATATCCAGCTCCCGATTATCAGCAATGAGAACCGTTGAAGAGAGTGAACTGGATACGGTCGGCCTGCCTATTTATGCCCCACACACAATACAATTCAATGGTCCCTACAATCTCATTGTTCATTGGACACAGGAATTCGGCTTCGCATTATAACAAAAGGTCATAGGTTGATTCATACAGGTGGGCTGTGACTATTTCCAACTGCTCAGGTGGGAGGGAAACTGGGTTTCCCGCCGCATGGGTAATAAAGTGCAAATAAAGTAAATGTTCATAAACTTCTTATGTCCATAACTATTCGCACGAGCGATTGATCTGCTTCAAACCAACACCGGAATATTTCTAATTAAATATTCTTCCGATGGATACTAAACACCACTGTATTACTCCTGTCTGACCCTTCGTATCAAACAAAGAGGGATTCCTCTGTTCATAAACATTCTATATTAACCAAACTTTCAGAATCTATCAAAGGGACCATGATCTACAAAATACATTATTAGTGAAAATATGTAATGATTGAGTCGCACGCTACGATCGCATAAACTCTACCGTAAATACGCATACCATGCGCCTGCGGGTGCCCGCGACTGTGAGTATGCGCACGTACGGGAGAGCGTACGCATGCGCAGCACGGACCTGTGTGAGGTGCAAATATGGTAGTGTGCATAGAGATATTTTTCTGACTTTGACAGTCCACCCTTTGGCAGTCAATAATAACTGCCACCTTCTAAAACATTTCAAAAGAAGAAAAATATATGTCAGGGGTTAATTCATTTCCATGGTTGGGTAAGGGAGGAGAGAGGAGTAGGTGGGAAGAGGGTATGACCTAGTGAGATAGCAGAAGCATGTGTGTATGAGTCCATGTTTGGGGGGTCATGTATCATTGTGCCGTACGTGTTGTAAATCAAGCTTCGAGGTATTGCGAAGTATACATTTGAATTCCTTCTTATCCCGTGGTACGGGTCTGTGGATGGGCTGTCAAACTTTACCGAGCTCTTTTCGGATTTTGAACAAAATGGGGAGCACATTTTAGTTGATGATACATGAATGGGGGAATATGTGATTGCTGATATCTGTGCCTGTATTCCCTATACTATGTGTGTCATTACCTGAGGGTTGTAGAAATGAAGAAAAGACATAATTACGGTAAATGCGGTGGTATTCTATGTCAGGTTAATGTACATCTGTCGGTTGAAGTTTTGTTCGGTATCAGTTGAAAGTCGTCTTCTTTGCGCTGTGTTGCCCATTAGGCGTGAGCAAAAAGCTTTGTCAATGCCATTAGATTTACAAAAAATGTTGGGCTAGCGTAAGTTTAAGAATTCTAGGGAAACTGGGGATCCATGGCAAAGTTCATCAAATGTCCATATCTCAAGTGGTCAAAACTTCTTCTTTGGTCTATCCGTTGTCTGTATAGCGTCTCGTCAACTTCCTCGTCCAAGTGGGTCTTTTTATCTTGGAGAAAAACCAGAAAAACAGGTGAAAGAAACGGACCGTATAATCGCATTTTCATTACATCATTATTTCTATCATTGGGTCATAAATCAAATCCAGGTTAATTACAGTTTCCTCACTCCTCAAACTCATTACCCTGGTACGATGTTTGCACTTCATTAAAGCCTGACCGCATCTAAATATCAATCCAATCGATATGACAACACCTAAGATACATAGGAGAAACTTCCCAACATCCATTATGACTCCTTGAGCCCAGTCTCCCAAACCGGAGAACCAATTTCGCGG